>NW_027465908.1:6960384-7263009 GCF_049634645.1 Pelodiscus sinensis
CAGACTGTGCCCCTGAATGGGGAATTCCAGAGTCTGCTGTGCAAGGGTGAGACCCTCAGAATTAAGTGAGTCAGAGACATTTCTATCCAACATCTGGCTATAGAGCCCTGGGGAGATGTGGTGCCAACATCAGCTTCAAGCTCTTTCCCTGCGCTGTGCAATATGACAGGAGTGCGAGCCACCTACCTGTTCAAGCTGTTTCTGACGCCCTAGAGAAAAGAGACAGAAAAGAATCTCAGCTGCACTGGACACACACAAGGAAGGCATTTTGCAAATATGAGGAAGACACGCCCTGGCCTGGCCCCAGGGCCATAGATTCTGTGACCTAATGGGGCTTTCCCATCTCTAATAGCTCTGTGCCTGTGACTCTGCAAAGCACAACAGTCACTCGCATGGCAGCAATGCACACGCCAAGTTACACCCAGATCGGATGGCTGGACCCCAGCACTTGTGCCTGCATAGTGGGTCTCCCTAGCTGAGGGGCAGAAGTTATGAGGTGTGGGAGAGGGGAGCTGTGAGGGGATGGGGGCAGGGCGAGAGGCGGAGGGATGAAGGAAGCAGGTGTCCAGTTTGGGACTGGAAGCCCCTGGCCCAACAGGCTCCTGGAGATGCCAGGCAGCGTCACTGGCCCAGGCTGTCAAACACCCAATTTGCAGCTCCACAGGCTCCCTACCAGCCCCTGTGCAGCCCGTGTGGAAGACCCTGGGTCGGCATGTCCGGCTCTTAGCATTGGAGCAAATGGGGGTGGGGGGAGGAGATCAGCTGGGCCAGGGCAGGGCAAGAACCACTCTTGGGCAGCATGGTGAACAGGGTTGGCCATTGACCAGGCTCCCTAACTTTAATCCAAGCCCCTTCCCTTCTGCCTCCCCTCGCACCCAGTTCCTCCAGTGCCTGGCTGGAACGGCTGCCCCACTGCCAGCCCTGCTGGTGCAGTCATGGGGCCAAGGGCAGGGGAATCCTCAGGTTTGGAGAGCAGATGGGGGCTGGAGTGCAGGGGGCAGGAGAGAGGGATGGACCAGAGGATGTCTGTCTCGGGGGCGGAGTTACAGCTTCCCCTAGGATTCCCTCAATGTATTGTTCCCAGCATGGTATATCAATTGTGGGACATATTAATGTGGCTTGGGTTTTTTTTTGGGGGGGGGGGAGAGGAGTGGAGGTGTCTTTCAACTGTGTTTTCAATTACAGGGTTTCATGCTGATAAGCTGAATTTCAGAAAACTAAAGACGTCCCTGACAGCGATAACAACCGTGAATAAATTGTACCAAAACACCAACATTGAGCCTGCCACTTGCAGAACCTAGTTTCATTTATAGATGTGGTACAAGAAGAATCAAATGACACCTAACAAAAGATGGCCAGGCCCACTTTTGCCAGATGCTAAGCACTATAAATTAAAATTGAACACTCAGCAATTGGAGCAAAAATGGTGGCAGCAGAATGCAAGCCACAGTTCATTCGGCAATGCCAGAAAGGATGGAACTCTGTGTTCATGGCTGTGGAGAGAATTCGGTGCATACTGAATGAACAAGGAGAAGGGTCCATAAGAAATGTGTTCCCAGAACTCCAAATTAGTATGTAAGGCGCAGTTCTTCACTTTATACTTTTCTTTTCGTTAAAAAAAAACAAACAAACACTGATCATTCAGGAAGGATGGGCTCCACCTAAACCAGGGTGGAACCAGACTGCTGGCACTAAACTTTAAAAAGGCCGTAGAGCAGTTTTTAAACTAAAAGATGGGGGAAAGCCGATTGGTGCGGAGATGCACGTAAATCGGAGAGAGACTTCTCTTGGAGGAGAATCCATTGATAGAGATTCTCTAAGCTGTAGTCAGAAAGAGAGGAGGGGAGAGGGCAAACCAAGCGCCAGAGCAGATAAACAACCGCATACAAAGGAATCCAATGCATCAGGGAAGGGCAGACAAACAAGCAGTGGAAAATTTTTAAAGTGTTTGTACACAAATGCTAGGAGTCTGACTAATAAGATGGGTGAACTGGAGTACTTCGTATTAAATGAGGAGATTGACATAATAGGCATCACTGAAACCTGGTGGAATGAGGAAAATCTGTGGGACACAATCATACCGGGATATAAAATATATCGAAAGGATAGAGCAGGCCGGGTGGGTGGCGGAGTGACACTGTATGTGAAAGACAATGTAGAATCAAATGAAATAAAAATATTAAGTGAATCAACATGTTCCATAGAATCGCTATGGATAGTAATTCCATGCTCCAATAATAAGAAATTAGCAGTAGGATATATTATCGACCACCTGACCAGGACAGCGATATGGACATGGAAATGCTGAGGGAGATTAGAGAGGCTACCAAAATAGAGAACTCTATAATAATGGGGGATTTTAATTACCCCCATATTGACCGGATACATGTCACCTCAGGAAGAGAACCAGAGATAAAATTTCTCAATGGCTTAAATGACTGCTTCTTGGAGCAGCTGGTACAGGAACCCACAAGGGGAGAGGCAATTCTCGATTTAGTCCTGAGCGGAGCGCAGGATCAGATCCAGGAAATAACCGTTACAGGACCGCTTGGGAATAGTGACCATAATATAATAACATTCAACATTCCTGTGGTGAGAAGAACGCCTCAGCAGTCCAGCACCCTGGCATTTAATTTCAAAAAGGGGAATTACACAAAAATGAGGAGGTTAGTTAAACAGAAATTAAAAGGCACAGTGACTAGAGCCAAATCCCTGAAAGCTGCATGGAAACTTTTTAAAGACACCATAATAGAGGCCCAACTTAAATGTATACCCCAAATTAAAAAACATAGCAAGAGACCTAAAACAGTGTCACCGTGGCTTAACCACCATGTAAAAGAAGCAGTGAGGGACAAAAAGGTATCTTTTAAGAAGTGGAAGTCCAATCCTAGTGAGATAAATAGAAAGGAACATAAACACTGTCAAATCAAGTGTAAAAATGTAATAAGAAAAGCAAAAAAAGATTTTGAGGAACAGCTAGCCAAAAACTCAAAAAGAAATAACAAAATGTTTTTTAAGTACATTAGAAGCAGGAAGCCTGCTAAAAAACCTGTGGGTCTTTGTAGATGATAGAGCTATAAAAGGAGCAATCAAAGACGATAAAGCCATTGCGGAGAAACTAAATTATTTCTTTGCTTCAGTCTTCACAGCTGAGGATGTTGGGGAGATTCCCGAATCTGCACCATCCTTTGTGGGTGATGATTCTGAGGAACTGTCCTAGATTGAAGTGACATTAGAGGAGGTTTTGGAACAAATAGAAAAACTTAATGTTAACAAATCTCCGGGACCGGATGGCATTCATCCAAGGGTTCTAAAAGAACTCAAATGGGAAATTGCTGAGCTATTATCCGTGGTTTGTAACCTATCCTTTAAATCAGCTTCCGTACCTAATGACTGGAAGGTAGCCAACGTGACACCAATATTTTAAAAGGGCTCTAGAGGCGATCCTGGCAATTACAGACCAGTAAGTCTAACTTCAGTAAGGGACAAATTAGTTGAAACAATAGTAAAGAATAAAATTGTGAAGCATGTAGAAGAACATAATTTGTTGGACAAAAGTCAACATGGTTTCTGTAAAGGGAAATCCTGTCTTACTAATCTATTACAGTTCTTTGAAAGGGTTAACAAGCATGCGGATAAGGGGGATCCAGTAGATATAGTATACTTGGATTTTCAGAAAGCCTTTGACAAGGTCCCTCACCAAAGGCTCTTGTATAAATTACATGGCCATGGGATAAGAGGGAAGGTCCTTTCTTGGACTGAGAACTGGTTAAAAGACAGGAAACAAAGGGTAGGAATAAATGGTAAATTTTCAGATTGGAGAGGCGTAACTAATGGTGTCCCCCAAGGGTGAGTCCTCAGACCAATCCTTTTCAACTTATTCATAAATGATCTGGAGAAAGGGGTAAGCAGTGAGGTAGTAAAGTTTGTGGATGATACCAAACTGTTTAGGATAGTTAAGACAGAAACAGACTGTGAGGGACTCCAAGAAGATCTCACCAAACTGAGTGATTGGGCAGCAAAATGGCAAATGAAATTTAATGTGGATAAGTGTAAAGTAATGCACATCGGGAAAAATAACCCCAACTATACATACAGTATGATGGGGGCTAATTTGGCTACGACAAATCAGGAAAGGGATCTTGGAGTTATCGTGGACAGTTCTCTGAAAACTTCCACGCAGTGTGCAGTGGTGGTCAAAAAGGCAAATAGGATGCTAGGAATTATTAGGAAAGGGATAGAAAATAAGACCCAGAATATCTTACTGCCCGGCTGTGTCTACACTGGCATGAATTTCCGCAACTGCTTAAAACGGAATACTATTCCGTTTTCAGTTTTTCCGGAAAAGGAGCATCTACATTGGCAGGCTGCTTTTCCGGAAAAGCCCTTTTTCTGGAAAAGCGTCTGTGGCCAATGTAGAAGCGCTTTTCCGGAAAAGACTACTGGGCTGTCTACACTGGCCCTTTTCCGGAACAGTGTTCCAGAATAAGGACTTATGCCCAAGCAGGAGCAGAATAGTTTTTCTGGAATAGCGGCTGATTTTGTACAGTAGAGCATCGTTGCTTTTCCAGAAATTCAAGGGCCAGTGTAGACAGCTCGCAGCTTATTCCAGAAAAGCAGCTGATTTTCCGGAATAAGTGGCCCAGTGTAGACACAGCCCCCCTGTATAAAACTATGGTACGCCCACATCTTGAATACTGTGTACAGATGTGGTCTCCTCACCTCAAAAAAGATATTTTGGCCTTGGAAAGGGTTCAGAAAAGGGCAACTAAAATGATTAGGGGTTTGGAACGGGTCCCATATGAGGAGAGGTTAAAGCGACTGGGACTTTTCAGTTTAGAAAAGAGGAGACTGAGGGGGGATATGATAGAGGTCTATAAAATCATGAGTGGTGTGGAGAGGGCCGATAAAGAAAAGTTATTTATTAGTTCCCTAAATAGAAGAAGAAGAGGACACCAAATTAAATTAATGGGTAGCAGGTTTAAAACTAATAAAAGAAAGTTCTTCTTCACAAAGCGTGTAGTCAACCTGTGGAACGCCTTGCCAGAGGAGGCTGTGAAGGCTAGGACTATAATAGAGTTTAAAGAGAAGCTAGATAATTTCATGGAGGTTAGGTCTATAAAAGGCTATTAGCCAGGGGATAAAATGGTGTCCTTGGCCTCTGTTTGTCAGAGGCTGGAGAGAGATGGCAGGAGACAAATGGCTTGATCATTGTCTTCAGTCCACCCTCTCTGGGGCACCTGGTGCTGGCCACTGTCAGTAGACAGGATATTGGGCTAGAAGGACCTTTGGTCTGACCCAGTACGGCCGTTCTTATGTTATGTTATTCTGTATTTTTATTAACATTACGTATTGGCTGTTCGATAGGCTGAATCTAGCAGAGCTGGTTTTATTGGCAGAATATGCCATGGTTATGGGCCCATTGGTGAAAGCACTACATATTATCCAAGCACAGATAAGCACACTAATGGAATGGATGCTGCGTAAATTATACCAACTTCAGGGGGTAGCAGTTTGTTTTTTTCACTTTATGCAGTAAAGACTAACAGTCTGGTAGCACTTTATAGATTAACAAAGCATATATGTGGTATCACAAGGTTTCGTGAGCACAGCCCACTTCTTCAGATGACCAGAGTTGTAAGTTTAGGCTGTGCAGAGCCAAAATAAATAGGTCTGTACAGCCTAAACTCACAACTCTGGTCATCTGAAGTAATGGGCTGTGCCCACGAAAGCTCATAATCCCATCTATATGTTTTGTTGTCTATAAAGTGCTACCAGACCATTTGTTGCTTTTTAAGTTTAAATTATACTTGATGGTTTCAAAACTGCAAAGGAACAAGATGCCCTCTTGAGGCCACTGGTAGATAGATTCCAGTGCAGCATTCAGAAATGTTTTGGTGAAATAATTGAGGACCTGAAGCTAATAGCAACGGACATCTTGATGCCAAATATTAGGACCACTTGGAACACGCATGAAACTGGGATTAGAAAAGGTAAGACTGTCATTTTAGACAAATGAAACTACAAGGAAGCTTGATGGGTATTTGGCGTCTTCAGGAGAGACCATGGAGCTGCTGCACTCTTTTTCTAGAATTAGGGAGCTGTGCACAAGGGCCAACAGACCTCTGTCTCCATCAGCTGCCTGTGAGAGATTCTTCCGTGTGATGGACTCATTTTTCATAGACAAGCAAGGACTAGTCAATTTGAAAAAAGATGCTCCTATGGTTGAACAAACATTTTGGAAATTAATAATTACAATGGAAAAATGCACACTGCGAATGTGGACAAAATAAATACATTTCTGTAATCCGACTTGTATTTAATTTGGTCCCTCTTCATCTTTATAAATGAAGACAGTGACTATCATTAAATTCCATCACTGAAAAATGTATAGTATAGGTGTACATATAAAATAGAATTATTATAAGAGTTAATATAGCATGTGTGTGTTAGTGGTGACCTGCAAGAACTCAGGTGGTTAAGCATAGGGTTCCATAGGACAACTAATTTTTACTTTTGCATACTTCAGTACAATTAAGATAGGATACTTTTGTACTTTCACTGAAGTAGTTTTACAGAAGATGACTTTGATTTTTACTTACATTTGTTTCAAAGTAGCAGGACTGTGAGTTGCATTGCACAGAGCAGTGACAGTACAAGGCATTGCATTTGCACAGAATAAAACAATGAAAATGGGCTGCAGAGACAGGAGAGCAATTCTGCGAGTCCCGGGAATAAGACAAGAGAAAAGTGATGAGACTCTGTCCTGTCTTTAGCTCCGTTTTTACATTGTAAACACTTTTAAAATGCAGCAGCACAAACATACACTCGAGTGGGCAGGGCGAAGTGCGTGGGGGGGGGGGGGGGGGGGGGGGGGGGTCTGCAGCCTCCTGAGCCTGCTCAGCGCTCCCAGGTGAATAAGGGATTAAAATAATGTTGAAGCAAATAAACAGGCCCCTGGCCAGGCCACTCTGTGACTCGCGCCTCATCCCCTGGGGAAGCTGCTTTAACCCTCCTGTCCCGCACTTTCTCCCTGATGCCCACCCCCTCACCACCCTCTGCCCCCATTCCCCTCATGCCCCTGTGCCCCTCACACATGCCTTGCTCCATCCCCCGCCTTCCTCACACCCACCCCTCCCTATCCACCCTCCTCCCAGCACCTCCCCCTCTAGCCCCCAATGCCCTTCCCCTCTCCGGCACCTCCCCCTCCAGCCCCCAATGCCCTTCCCCTCTCCCGGCACCTCCCCCTCCAGCCCCCAATGCCCTTCCCCTCTCCCGGCACCTCCCCCTCCAGCCCCCAGTGCCCTTCCCCTCTCCCGGCACCTCCCCCTCCAGCCCCAGTGCCCTTCCCCTCTCCCGGCACCTCCCCCTCCAGCCCCCAGTGCCCTTCCCCTCTCCCGCACCTCCCCCTCCAGCCCCCAGTGCCCTTCCCCTCTCCCGGCACCTCCCCCTCCAGCCCCCAGTGCCCTTCCCCTCTCCCCGGCACCTCCCCCTCCAGCCCCCAGTGCCCTTCCCCTCTCCGGCACCTCCCCCTCAGCCCCCAGTGCCCTTCCCCTCTCCCGGCACCTCCCCCTCCAGCCCCCAGTGCCCTTCCCCTCTCCCGGCAACCTCCCCCTCCAGCCCCCAGTGCCCTTCCCCTCTCCCGGCACCTCCCCCTCCAGCCCCAGTGCCCTTCCCCTCTCCCGGCACCTCCCCCTCCAGCCCCCAGTGCCCTTCCCCTCTCCCGGCACCTCCCCCTCCAGCCCCCAGTGCCCTTCCCCTCTCCCGGCACCTCCCCCTCCAGCCCCCAGTGCCCTTCCCCTCTCCCGGCACCTCCCCCCTCCAGCCCCCAGTGCCCTTCCCCTCTCCCGGCACCTCCCCCTCCAGCCCCCAGTGCCCTTCCCCTGCTCCCGGCACCTCCCCCTCCAGCCCCAGTGCCCTTCCCCTCTCCCGGCACCTCCCCCCTCCAGCCCCCAGTGCCCTTCCCCTCTCCCGGCACCTCCCCCCCAGCCCCCAGTGCCCTTCCCCTCTCCCAGCACCTCCCCCCCAGCCCCAGTGCCCTTCCCCTCTCCCGGCACCTCCCCCCCAGCCCCCAGTGCCCTTCCCCCTCTCCCGGCACCTCCCCCTCCAGCCCCCAATGCCCTTCCCCTCTCCCGGCACCTCCCCCCCCAGCCCCCAATGCCCTTCCCCTCTCCCGGCACCTCCCCCCCCAGCCCCCAATGCCCTTCCCCTCTCCCGGCACCTCCCCCTCCAGCCCCCAATGCCCTTCCCCTCTCCCGGCACCTCCCCCTCCAGCCCCCAATGCCCTTCCCCTCTCCCGGCACCTCCCCCCCCAGCCCCCAATGCCCTTCCCCTCTCCCGGCACCTCCCCCCCCAGCCCCCAATGCCCTTCCCCTCTCCCGGCACCTCCCCCTCCAGCCCCCAATGCCCTTCCCTCTCCCGGCACCTCCCCCCCCAGCCCCCAATTGCCCTTCCCCTCTACCGGCACCTCCCCTCCAGCCCCCAATGCCCTTCCCCTCTACCCGGCACCTCCCCCTCCAGCCCCCAATGCCCTTCCCCTCTCCCGGCACCTCCCCCTCTAGCCCCCAATGCCCTTCCCCTCTCCCGGCACCTCCCCCTCCAGCCCCCAATGCCCTTCCCCTCTCCCGGCACCTCCCCCCCAGCCCCCAATGCCCTTCCCCTCTCCCGGCACCTCCCCCTCCAGCCCCCAATGCCCTTCCCCTCTCCCGGCACCTCCCCCCCCAGCCCCCAATGCCCTTCCCCTCTCCGGCACCTCCCCCTCCAGCCCCCAATGCCCTTCCCCTCTCCCGGCACCTCCCCCTCCAGCCCCCAGTGCCCTTCCCCTCTCCCGGCACCTCCCCCTCCAACCCCCAATGCCCTTCCCCTCTCCCGGCACCTCCCCCCCCAGCCCCCAATGCCCTTCCCCTCTCCCGGCACCTCCCCCCCCAGCCCCCAATGCCCTTCCCCTCTCCCGGCACCTCCCCCTCCAGCCCCCAATGCCCTTCCCCTCTCCCGGCACCTCCCCCCCCAGCCCCAATGCCCTTCCCCTCTCCCGGCACCTCCCCCTCCAGCCCCCAATGCCCTTCCCCTCTCCCGGCACCTCCCCCCCCAGCCCCCAATGCCCTTCCCCTCTCCCGGCACCTCCCCCTCCAGCCCCCAATGCCCTTCCCCTCTCCCGGCACCTCCCCCTCCAGCCCCCAATGCCCTTCCCCTCTCCCGGCACCTCCCCCTCCAGCCCCCAATGCCCTTCCCCTCTCCCGGCACCTCCCCCCTAGCCCCCAGTGCCCTTCCCCTCTCCCGGCACCTCCCCCCCTAGCCCCCAATGCCCCTTCCCTCCCCCCTATCCCCCCATGCCCCTCCCCCCTCTCCCGCCCTCTCCCCCACCCGCCCCCCACCTTCTCTCTCTTCCCCCCCCGCCCCCCCCCCCCCCCGCCCCCAATTCCCTTCCCCTCTCCCTTCCAACCCTCCCCCCCCTATCCAGCCCCCCCTGCCCTCCCCCCCCGCACCCCCCCCCCTCCCGCCCCCATCCCCTCTCTCCGGCACCTCCCCCCTAGCCCCCAGTGCCCTTCCCCTCTCCGGCACCTCCCCCCCTAGCCCCCAATGCCCTTCCCCTCTCCCGGCACCTCCCCCCCCAGCCCCCAATGCCCTTCCCCTCTCCCGGCACCTCCCCTCCAGCCCCCAATGCCCTTCCCCTCTCCCGGCACCTCCCCCTCCAGCCCCAGTGCCCTTCCCCTCTCCCGGCACCTCCCCCTCCAGCCCCCAGTGCCCTTCCCCTCTCCCGGCACCTCCCCCCCCAGCCCCCAATGCCCTTCCCCTCTCCCGGCACCTCCCCCCCCAGCCCCCAATGCCCTTCCCCTCTCCCGGCACCTCCCCCTCCAGCCCCCAATGCCCTTCCCCTCTCCCGGCACCTCCCCCTCCAGCCCCCAATGCCCTTCCCCTCTCCCGGCACCTCCCCCTCCAGCCCCCAATGCCCTTCCCCTCTCCCGGCACCTCCCCCTCCAGCCCCAATGCCCTTCCCCTCTCCCGGCACCTCCCCCTCCAGCCCCCAATGCCCTTCCCCTCTCCCGGCACCTCCCCCCCCAGCCCCCAATGCCCTTCCCCTCTCCCGGCACCTCCCCCTCCAGCCCCCAGTGCCCTTCCCCTCTCCCGGCACCTCCCCCTCTAGCCCCCAGTGCCCTTCCCCTCTCCCGGCACCTCCCCCCCAGCCCCCAATGCCCTTCCCCTCTCCCGGCACCTCCCCCCCAGCCCCCAATGCCCTTCCCCTCTCCCGGCACCTCCCCCCCCAGCCCCCAATGCCCTTCCCCTCTCCCGGCACCTCCCCCCCCAGCCCCCAATGCCCTTCCCCTCTCCCGGCACCTCCCCCTCCAGCCCCAATGCCCTTCCCCTCTCCCGGCACCTCCCCCTCCAGCCCCCAATGCCCTTCCCCTCTCCCGGCACCTCCCCCCCAGCCCCCAATGCCCTTCCCCTCTCCCGGCACCTCCCCCTCCAGCCCCCAATGCCCTTCCCCTCTCCCGGCACCTCCCCCCCAGCCCCCAATGCCCTTCCCCTCTCCCGGCACCTCCCCCCCCAGCCCCCAATGCCCTTCCCCTCTCCCGGCACCTCCCCCTCCAGCCCCCAATGCCCTTCCCCTCTCCCGGCACCTCCCCCCCTAGCCCCCAGTGCCCTTCCCCTCTCCCGGCACCTCCCCCCCCAGCCCCCAATGCCCTTCCCCTCTCCCGGCACCTCCCCCTCTAGCCCCCAGTGCCCTTCCCCTCTCCCGGCACCTCCCCCTCCAGCCCCCAATGCCCTTCCCTCTCCCGGCACCTCCCCCCCTAGCCCCCAGTGCCCTTCCCCTCTCCCGGCACCTCCCCCTCTAGCCCCCAGTGCCCTTCCCCTCTCCCGGCACCTCCCCCTCCAACCCCCAATGCCCTTCCCTCTCCCGGCACCTCCCCCCCCAGCCCCCAATGCCCTTCCCCTCTCCCGGCACCTCCCCCCCCAGCCCCCAATGCCCTTCCCCTCTCCCGGCACCTCCCCCTCCAGCCCCCAATGCCCTTCCCCTCTCCCGGCACCTCCCCCCCCAGCCCCCAATGCCCTTCCCCTCTCCCGGCACCTCCCCCTCCAGCCCCCAATGCCCTTCCCCTCTCCCGGCACCTCCCCCCCCAGCCCCCAATGCCCTTCCCCTCTCCCGGCACCTCCCCCCCCAGCCCCCAATGCCCTTCCCCTCTCCCGGCACCTCCCCCTCCAGCCCCCAATGCCCTTCCCCTCTCCCGGCACCTCCCCCTCCAGCCCCCAATGCCCTTCCCCTCTCCCGGCACCTCCCCCTCCAGCCCCCAATGCCCTTCCCCTCTCCCGGCACCTCCCCCCCTAGCCCCCAGTGCCCTTCCCCTCTCCCGGCACCTCCCCCCCTAGCCCCCAATGCCCTTCCCCTCTCCCGGCACCTCCCCCCCCAGCCCCCAATGCCCTTCCCCTCTCCCGGCACCTCCCCCTCCAGCCCCCAATGCCCTTCCCCTCTCCCGGCACCTCCCCCTCCAGCCCCCAATGCCCTTCCCCTCTCCCGGCACCTCCCCCTCCAGCCCCCAGTGCCCTTCCCCTCTCCCGGCACCTCCCCCTCCAGCCCCCAGTGCCCTTCCCCTCTCCCGGCACCTCCCCCCCCAGCCCCCAATGCCCTTCCCCTCTCCCGGCACCTCCCCCCCCAGCCCCCAATGCCCTTCCCCTCTCCCGACACCTCCCCCTCCAGCCCCCAATGCCCTTCCCCTCTCCCGGCACCTCCCCCTCCAGCCCCCAATGCCCTTCCCCTCTCCCGGCACCTCCCCCTCCAGCCCCCAATGCCCTTCCCCTCTCCCGGCACCTCCCCCTCCAGCCCCCAATGCCCTTCCCCTCTCCCGGCACCTCCCCCCCCAGCCCCCAATGCCCTTCCCCTCTCCCGGCACCTCCCCCTCCAGCCCCCAGTGCCCTTCCCCTCTCCCGGCACCTCCCCCTCTAGCCCCCAGTGCCCTTCCCCTCTCCCGGCACCTCCCCCCCCAGCCCCCAATGCCCTTCCCCTCTCCCGGCACCTCCCCCCCCAGCCCCCAATGCCCTTCCCCTCTCCCGGCACCTCCCCCCCCAGCCCCCAATGCCCTTCCCCTCTCCCTGCACCTCCCCCTCCAGCCCCCAATGCCCTTCCCCTCTCCCGGCACCTCCCCCCCAGCCCCCAATGCCCTTCCCCTCTCCCGGCACCTCCCCCTCCAGCCCCCAATGCCCTTCCCCTCTCCCGGCACCTCCCCCCCCAGCCCCCAATGCCCTTCCCCTCTCCCGGCACCTCCCCCCCCAGCCCCCAATGCCCTTCCCCTCTCCCGGCACCTCCCCCTCCAGCCCCCAATGCCCTTCCCCTCTCCCGGCACCTCCCCCTCCAGCCCCCAATGCCCTTCCCCTCTCCCGGCACCTCCCCCCCTAGCCCCCAGTGCCCTTCCCCTCTCCCGGCACCTCCCCCCCCAGCCCCCAATGCCCTTCCCCTCTCCCGGCACCTCCCCCTCTAGCCCCCAGTGCCCTTCCCCTCTCCCGGCACCTCCCCCTCCAGCCCCCAATGCCCTTCCCCTCTCCCGGCACCTCCCCCCCTAGCCCCCAGTGCCCTTCCCCTCTCCCGGCACCTCCCCCTCTAGCCCCCAGTGCCCTTCCCCTCTCCCGGCACCTCCCCCTCCAGCCCCCAATGCCCTTCCCCTCTCCCGGCACCTCCCCCTCCAGCCCCCAATGCCCTTCCCCTCTCCCGGCACCTCCCCCCCTAGCCCCCAGTGCCCTTCCCCTCTCCCGGCACCTCCCCCCCCAGCCCCTAATGCCCTTCCCCTCTCCCGGCACCTCCCCCCCCAGCCCCCAATGCCCTTCCCCTCTCCCGGCACCTCCCCCTCCAGCCCCCAATGCCCTTCCCCTCTCCCGGCACCTCCCCCTCCAGCCCCCAATGCCCTTCCCCTCTCCCGGCACCTCCCCCCCTAGCCCCCAGTGCCCTTCCCCTCTCCCGGCACCTCCCCCCCCAGCCCCCAATGCCCTTCCCCTCTCCCGGCACCTCCCCCCCCAGCCCCCAATGCCCTTCCCCTCTCCCGGCACCTCCCCCTCCAGCCCCCAATGCCCTTCCCCTCTCCCGGCACCTCCCCCTCCAGCCCCCAATGCCCTTCCCCTCTCCCGGCACCTCCCCCCCCAGCCCCCAATGCCCTTCCCCTCTCCCGGCACCTCCCCCTCCAGCCCCCAATGCCCTTCCCCTCTCCCGGCACCTCCCCCCCCAGCCCCCAATGCCCTTCCCCTCTCCCGGCACCTCCCCCTCCAGCCCCCAATGCCCTTCCCCTCTCCCGGCACCTCCCCCTCTAGCCCCCAGTGCCCTTCCCCTCTCCCGGCACCTCCCCCTCCAGCCCCCAATGCCCTTCCCCTCTCCCGGCACCTCCCCCCCCAGCCCCCAATGCCCTTCCCCTCTCCCGGCACCTCCCCCCCCATCCCCCAATGCCCTTCCCCTCTCCCGGCACCTCCCCCTCCAGCCCCCAATGCCCTTCCCCTCTCCCGGCACCTCCCCCCCCAGCCCCCAATGCCCTTCCCCTCTCCCGGCACCTCCCCCTCCAGCCCCCAATGCCCTTCCCCTCTCCCGGCACCTCCCCCCCAGCCCCCAATGCCCTTCCCCTCTCCCGGCACCTCCCCCCCCAGCCCCCAATGCCCTTCCCCTCTCCCGGCACCTCCCCCTCCAGCCCCCAATGCCCTTCCCCTCTCCCGGCACCTCCCCCTCCAGCCCCCAATGCCCTTCCCCTCTCCCGGCACCTCCCCCCCTAGCCCCCAGTGCCCTTCCCCTCTCCCGGCACCTCCCCCTCCAGCCCCCAATGCCCTTCCCCTCTCCCGGCACCTCCCCCTCCAGCCCCCAGTGCCCTTCCCCTCTCCCGGCACCTCCCCCCCCAGCCCCCAATGCCCTTCCCCTCTCCCGGCACCTCCCCCCCCAGCCCCCAATGCCCTTCCCCTCTCCCGGCACCTCCCCCTCCAGCCCCCAGTGCCCTTCCCCTCTCCCGGCACCTCCCCCCCCAGCCCCCAATGCCCTTCCCCTCTCCCGGCACCTCCCCCTCCAGCCCCCAGTGCCCTTCCCCTCGCCTCTCGCAGCATCACCCACTAACACCTCCCTCCTGCCCTTTCCTCAGTGTCTCCACATGGCCCCGTGACCGGCCCCCTCCCCTCAGCCTTTGCACTGGGGAAGCTGCTTTAACCCCCCCCGCTGGGGCTTCGCTCTCGGTGTTGCAGAGTTTACCTGGCGCCCCTCCCCCCACCAGACCTGAGTCCACGTGGAGCCGCGTCCCCTCGGGACACTCGCAGCGCGCGGGCAGAGACGGGCCAGGGCGGCGCCAGAACCGCTGCGCATGCGCAGTGCCCGGGCAGGAACCCGCAGTGGCACCGCCTCTCAGGTGAGCATCCCCCGCCCCCCTCCGCGCGCCGCCCCGGGACCCCCCAGACGCGCTGGGCAGAAGCCGGGACTGGCCCACGTGGGCATCTCTCGGCCCCGCCCCCGCAACAAAGGGCCGGTCCCAGCGCCCCGCGCGCGCACCCGCCGCAACCTCCCCGCCCGCGCAGCCACGTGGGGCCCAGAGCGAACCTGCAACCCCAGCAGCGCGCGCCGGCCCCGCCCACCTCGGGACACCCCCAGCCCGGCAGGGAGGGAATCCCCCGGGTCGCTCCACGCGCTGCACAAGCCCCGCCCCACCTGCGAGCCGGCCCGGCCTCCGAGAAGCGGAAGTAGCCGCTGGCCGGGGGGCGGGCCAAGCAGCGCCCGGTCTGAGCTAAGCCCTGGCGCTGGAGTCTGGTCGGAGTCACGGAGCTGCTGCGCATGCGCGGTCTGACGGGCCGCCCCGTTCTACTCCGCCGCGGGCAGGGAAAGGGACCAGACTGCGCCGCGGTTACTGCGCATGCGCCGCGCTCCCTGAGCCGGGAGCCGTTGTGAGGGGCCGTTACTCGCTGCTGGTGGGTCCGGCGCTGGGTATCGGGGCGCTTCCTGATTCTCGCGCCGGCCTGGCGGGGGGTGGGGAGCTGGGTGGTGCCGGGCTCACAGCGGGGCTGAGGGGGCTGCAGAGCTGTGGGGAGGGGCCCTGGCCTGAGGGGCGCAGCGATGGGGGGCGGTTCTGGCCGGGGCGGTTAGCGGGGGAGGCCCAATGGACCCTGCAGGGGGAGCGAAGCTTTTGGGGCTTTTTTGGTTTTTAATTTTGATGGGTTTTTTGTCCTCAGTGCTGGTGCCTCAACCCCGCCCCCCCTCCCCTTCCCCCCCCCCGACCTGCCCCCCCCCCCGGACCTGCCCCCCCACTGCTGAGCTCAGGACAGTGACACGGCCCCGGTCCCAGCCCAGCGGCAGCCATGGCTGCAGAGAGCCCCGTGGAAAGTGTCCGGGAGGAAGCGCCGCGTCCCGTCTGCCTGGAGGATTTCACAGCCCCTGTCGCTCTGCAGTGTGGGCACAATTCCTGCCAGGCCCCCCTCAGCCCTCAGGGCAGAGACACTGAGCAGCAGGGACCCCTCCGGCCCAACCGGCAGCTGGCAAACGTGGTGGAACTAGCCAAGCCGCTGAGTTTCCAGGCAGCACAGAGAGCAAGATGGGACGGGGTGTGCGGGGAGCACCAGGAGGCTCTGAAGCTGTTCTGTGAAGAGGATCAAACTCCCATCTGTGTGGTGTGTGACAGATCCCAGGCTCACACGGTGGTGCCCAAACAGGAAGCTGCCCAGGAGTACAAGGTACAGAGTGACTGTCCAGTGTGATGGGAAATAACATTGGGTTTTAATTACAGGCTAATTTCACTGACTGTTACCAGCCACAGATGTGAACCAACCAGTGTAAAGCAGTGGTCTCCAGCCTTTGAAAGTATCACTTTTTGAATTTAAGTGCAATCCAGGATCTACCTCAAGCCCACATACCCTTGTCCCACCTCCTTTGTGATCCTTTTCCGAGGCCCCGCCTCTGCTCACTGCATCCCTTCTCCCTCCCCCATCTTATCTCCCTTTCATCAGGCAGGGGCAGAGGGTTGGGGTACAGGAGGGGATTCAGGCTCTGTAAGGGAGTTTGAGTTCAGGGGGCTCAGGGTTAGAGAAGGGGCTTGGGGTGTAGGAGAGGTACATGACTAGAACAGGGATTCAGGATACAGGCTCCAGCTGCACACTGCTTACCACAGGTGGCTCCTCTTTGGTGGTGCAGTGGGGCTAAGGAAGGCTCGCCCCTGCACCACTCTCAAAAGCAGCCTACAGACTCCCTCTGTTTGTGGAGATAGAATGCAGGGTGGGAGAAGGAAACCGCTCCAAGGCAAAGGGCAGGGGATATGCAGCAGCAGGGAGAGGGGGCAGCTGATTGGTGGCTGGTTGGTGACCACTTCTGTAAAGCCTTCATGATCCAAGAGATGCTGTAAAAAGTAAATGTTCTGGCTTTGTGGAAACTTATGTCAAGTCTTTACAGATACCCGATGTGGGAAATGTTTCTCTGAGGCTCTAAATCCTGAAACCCAGTCCTCACTGGTGACAGGAAGGGTGTTTGCACTAGGGAAGGTGTTAATAATCAGAGAGGTTTAGATTGCAGGAGCTACAGGCCACTCTGTCAGTGAGCTGCCTTAGGACTGGAGAAGAGGAGGTTACAAGCTGTTACTGATTGGATGACCAGGAATAATAATCTGTCATTTGCCTTATAGATCCACAATGACATCTGGGCCCTGCACAATACCCAGCATGGGAACGTCCCTGCTCTGAGCAGATCGCAGTCCAGTTAGACAAACTGTGGGAAGGGAAGGTGGGGCAGCAAGTTGCTCATAGTCGCCAAACACATCAGGGATAGAGTTTGGTCCTGAACCCTAGTCCAATTGTTAGACTGCACTGCTCCCTGTCCCTCAGCATCACTGAACAGCTATGAAGTGTGGCTGTTAGGAGAGAAAGATGCCTTAATAAAGCCCTAGGCTCAGCAGGGAGCAGACATTTCCCACTGGAATGCTGAACTTCTGGTCTGCTCTGTGAGGGGTTAAACTCTGATGCAGCAGCTGGCACTAGATGAGGTTGCTGGGCTGGATGCTGTGTGGGGCCCCGAGCACCTTCACTCCACCCATAGCAGGGTTTCAGGAAGCACAGGTCTATGCCAGGCAGAACTGGGATTCAACTGGATTTTAGCAAGAGTTTAAACTGGTTAACTGATGAGCTAATGTTTATCGGTGCCAAATACCGGTTAAACTCCCCACTGCCCCTGAAGTTCCCACTTGCCTCTGGCAGCTAACATCAGTCTGCAGCTGCTGGGTGTTCCCATTGGCCAGCAGTTCTTGTGGCCACCCTGGCAGACCTCGCAAGAGATCCCTGGCCCCAGGAGAGCCCATTTCTGCTACCAACCCTGCCTGTCAGCAGGTTAAAAAATACTGTCACTGATAAAATTGTAATCGGTTACGTGATTAGTATTATTAACCACCTGCATCATTATTTATGAAGGTGCCACCACCGATCTGTCCCCAATGCTCGTAGGTGTACTGCTGCGTCTGCAGTCTCCTGTGTATTTTTCTATCGACGAAGCCATTTCCAGGGCTGAGATCCTGCTGGACAGGGGCAGAGCTCCACAAAACTGGGACTCTCTTAAAGGCAGACAAATTGGCTCTGTTACCAGATTTGTCCAATACTCTGGGGTATGCTCATTTATCAGGGATACCCTTATGGGACTGGGGGAAGGTTAACAGTTCTATCAGTGTGCTGTTGGTGCTTACTTGGGCTCTGATATGGAGCTGAATTCTCCCTGCTGCCAATTCCCCCTCCCACTGGAGCTCTCCTGCAGGAACTAGGTTCCTCAGGATGGGATTCTTCCCACCTTAGCAACACACACAGACACTCACACCCACTAATCAGAGCACGTCTGAGAGGACTGGGTACTCAGCACTCACAAGCTGACCCCCTCATATGTCCCTGGACTCAGCTGGCTGGGTTTAACAGCAATGCCACACTGCACCCTCATGTGCCTTTGGACTCCGTGGGCTGGATTAAACAGCACTTTAAGCTGCCATCCTCATAAGCCCCCAGGTTCAGCACCCCCTATCCCCACTTTCACACCACAGTCATTCACAGGTAAACCACACGATGAGCAAACCCCACAGGATTTTGGGCACTACAGGGATCTTTTGCTTGGGTACAAGAAGCGTTGTTGCAGAGCGAATGGGGAAGCCAAAACCACACCCCTTAAGGAAGAGTGAGCAAAAGAGAAAGAAAGAGAGAGAGGCAACCAGTTTAACAATGAAAGTGATTTATTTCTGAGTAGTGAATAGATATCAAACAATCTAACAATTACAATATTAAATCTAAATTGAAGCTGATTACAAACGTTAGGTAACCATATAACAGTTTACACAGGGCAGGGTCAGGAGGCTATGCTTAGAGAGCTAGTTGAGAGAGAGAAAGAGAGAGAGAGATCTCACCACTCCACGGAGCTTGCACTGATCGGGGTTCCCAGATGATGATGGGAGCCGGGGGTCCAGAGGGCAGGAGAAAAGCAGGACAGAGCCCCCAGCACGATCAGACAGGAGATGAAGAAGTCTCAATGGAACTGATGCAGTTTAAGTCCAGGTATCAGAACAGTTTTCTTGGGGCAAGGATAGGAGTTTTTATAGGGATAGTTCAAAGAGAAAGAGAGGAGACAATAGAGATTGATCACCCCTGGTTATGGGTGATGTTCCTTGAACGAGCTCACAATGCAACTAGGCAGTTTCAGTATTTTAGATGTCAATAGGATGGTTACTAGAATTGGTCTGATAATGACTAATCTGGGTGTGAGCAGGCCTAGGTTCATTAGCATCTGGAGCAGGGATTTCCCATCAGGCAGTGCTTCTCTGCTTTCGGTGTCCCATAGTTCAGTGCGGTTCCTGCCTTGGAAGAGCTTCTCTCCATTCTGTATGCTAATGAGATGTCCCTCTGTTCCATCTTTAATGTAAATGAGGTTGGGGTGTTTCCTTAATTGTATCACCCTTGTCTGAAGCAGCTAGGTGTGTCTTCCCCGGCCTTTTCTTTGCTTTGTCTTTGATTCTAGGAGAGGCCTGAGGGAGGGGGATGGTTTTCCATGAATGTCACTCCCTGACTCCCCAAGAGCACAAGGCTGACAGGCGACCATGTTCTGGTTCCCCAAGAATCACAGAGCTGGTGGGTAACAGCTCCCAACATCTAATGTGGTTTGCCCCTGTGCTTATCTCTGTTTCTTCAGGAAAAATTGGAGACTCATTTGAAGACTCTGAGGGAGGAGAGAGAAAAGCTGCTGAGAAGGAAAACAGCAGCAGAACGGAAAAGCCAGGAGTATCTGGTAGGTGCTTGTGGCTATGGACCAACAGGGACTGGCAGTGGGAGGGCTGAGTTTGGAGGCAGACTCCTGTGTGGCCTTGGTGAGGTTGGGCTTGTTTGTGTTTCTCCTGGATCATGAATTGCTGGGTGAGATCCATGTGTAAAAAGGCCTTGAGCATCCATGTCCGTGCATGAGTTAATGTCCATCCTTTGTGGCTTTCCCAGACATCTTCCCCAGGTGAGCTGAATGTGCCCCTGAAGGACTGTCTGCTCACTTGGTGTATTTATATGTTTGCTTCTTTTTCCTCCCTGGGTATCTCTGTCAGGCTGGTGCTGAGTCCTGCCTCCTGGTGCTCTGGATATGAATTCCCAGAGCCCATGAATAACAAAAGATGCTGCCCATGACAGACATGGGAACTTCCCTTTCAGAGGGACACAGGGCAAAGGAGATGCTGGGAGAGACGCATCTGCCTAGTAATCACAAAGAGTCAAATGTTGCAAATTTTAGGGTTTTCCAAGAAATTCTCCCTACTGCGCGCTCAGCTCCCTGTGAAAGGGCCGTGGGCTCCATCCATGCCCCTGACCAGCCCTTTCCCTGTTTTCACACAGAAATGGACCGAAGCCAAGAGGCAGATGATTGTGGCTGAGTTTCAGCAGCTGCTGCAGTTTCTGGAGGAACAAAAGCAGCGACTCCTAGCCCAGCTGGAGCAATTAGATGAGGAGATTGGGAGGTTCCAAATTGACACTGTCAGGAACCTCTCTGTGCAGATTTCCCGTATCAGCGAGAGGATCGAGGAGCTGGAGGGGACATGTCAGAAGCCAGCAAGTGAATTCCTGCAGGTGAGACTGAGGGAGAAACATGCCAGCTCCTCACACAGCGAAGAGAGGCTCCTGAATCACAAGTGCTGGGTCCCAGTTGTCAGATCTCAGTGTAACACTTTGTGCATTGCTGCCATGTGAATGACTCTTGTGCTTTGTAGAGTTACAGGCACAGATCTATTAGAGATGGCAAAGCCCCATTCACTCGGGGTCCATGTTCCTGGGTCCAGGGCAGGGCCCCTCTTCCTAGGTTTGCAAAATCCCTTCTCAGAGGTCCCCTTTGTGTGTCCAATGGGGCTGAGATTCTTTTCTGTGTCTTTTTTTTTTTTCTCTAGGACGTCAGAAGCACCCTGAGTAGGTACGTGGCTCTCACTCTCTTCACACTGCACAGAGCAGGGAAAAGGCTTGGAGCAGATGTTAGCACCACATCTCCCCAGAGCTTTACAGCCAGATGTTAGACATGAATATCTCTGACGCATTTAATTCTGAGGGTCTTATCCTCGTACTTTAGACTCTGGAATTCCCCATTCAGGGCACAGTCTGACCAAGTGTTTCTTAGAGCTGTCACTTCCTTGGGGATTGGTTGCCACAGGACTGTGGGGTGGAACATGGGCCTGTCACTGCTGGGCACTGAGCACATTCAGCCCAGGACAGCAGGGATCAAGAGTCTGTCCCACTGGAGGGCTGTTTGGAGACCTGTGCAGAAGGAGCTGGGTTGAGGGGAGCTGGTGTCTCAGTCTAATCCCTAGTGGACAGATTCCTTCAGCCCTTCACATGGGAACCTCCTGTCCCTCAACATCTAGAGGCCAAGGAGTGAGTTGGCCATGGAGACTCTATTCCCCTTTACTCCCCCAGCCAGTCTCCCCAGGCCAGAAGTGAAGAACTGAAATGGGATCTTTGAGGGGAAGTTTGCATGGCCATGAGATGTGTTGCCCCTGCTCTCAGGCTGGGAGAATTGGAGGAATTCTAACTCCAGGCCTGTTAGAGCTGAGACTTACTAGCCAGAACTTATCAGCAGTAAACGACATACAATCACATTGAATTGTTTCTGTCCAGGTGTGAGATGGGGCAATTCCAGCTGCCGGAAGAGATTTCCCCTGAACTAGAAGAACAAGTCAGAGGTTTCTCCCAGAAAACGATCGTGCTGTCAGAGACTCTGAGGGAGTTCAAAGGTACCTGGAAGGGATGGATGAGGGGAAAGTGGTTCAAGTATCTGAGACTATTGAATCTGGCCTCTGAAGCCAAACTTCCCCTGCCTCAGTTCACACGTGGAGAATGACGGCCCCATCAGTCTGCTCTCCTTAGAGACACTGAGCGAACAGACCCAAGTGCTTGCAGAGAGAGCCAGGGGTTTGCAAACTTTGAACCCCCTGTGACGGACCGGGCTGTGTCTAGGCACAGCTTAGGGCATCCGTTTAGGGGGAATTGCTCAACTTCGGGGCTCCTTACAGTCCCCAGACTGGTGACCTCTCCAAACAGGCCACAAACCAGTCCCACAGAGCGCTTCAGCTGCTTGCCTAAAGCCTCACGAGCAAAACCCCTCTGACACCCCAGCAATATCCGTGCCCCAGATGGCCCCAGGCCTCATGCACAGGTGGGGGGTCTTAACACCCCTTCCCACCTATCCCGAACAAGTTTTGTTCAGTTCCAAGAAACCAGCCACAGATCTCTGGTCAATTTACCCTCTGGATCTTACCCACAATTCACGCTAAGCCAGTCCTTTAGCATCTAACATCTAAAGGTTTATTACTACAATAAAGAAAAGCATGAGAGTAAGGTTGTTAAAGGATAATACGTTACATGCATTGGATCTTCCAGTTCTCGATGCAGGCTCTAGCAGAGATGTTACAGCTGCTGGCTTAAGTCCTTGTTGCACATCCTAGGATCAGGATGGGTCCACAGTTCTTTCCGGCCCTTCAATCCCTGCACTGCTGCATCTAGAATGAAGGGCTGAGCTGAGTACCAAGATGGAGTCAGCCATATGGCTTATTTATCCCTCCTTCCTCATCTCTTCTTGGCTACAGCAGGTCACCTGGCCCATGGCCTATCCCTGTGTTCCCTGCTGGTAGCCCCTAGGTATGAGTCATCACTCCTGAGGTGTGTCCTTGGCCTACAGAGGGCTATTATTCCAGAGCTTTGCTTGTTAGCTTTGCGTATAGTTCAACCACATATAGAGAAACATTTGGTATCCACACAAAGTACATGCTTATAACTTCACATACCAACATTATACAATCACATGAATAGCATATATGAAATCAGAAGAAAGTAGGCTTCTATTTGACACCTTAGATGGCCCCCCTTTTTGCCACTTCGGGGGCCAACATCCCCCCATGGGTGCAGCAGTGATCTCGCTGCTCCCCTCAAAATCCAGTAACGTGACACCTCCCATTCAGAGATCAAAATGGCTAAAGTTATTGTCATGGCAACGTGTCCCACCACCACAGCTCCAGGTTATGATAATAGGCAGTAAGTGAATGAGAAACCAAGTGGGAGGGGGTGAGGAGGGAAGAGTAAATCTTATTTACAGCTTGTCTCTCCTGGGACAGGTGTGAGGCTGCAGGGATATTGGCTCCATTGCCGGGAGGTGCCTGGGTGAGAGAGGAAATGAAAGTTTCAGACTCTTTCATACTAAATACCTGAGTGTGAGTCTGTCTGGTCTCTAATAGAATTGAAACGCAGAGTTCAGCATGAGGACATTGTTATAAGTAGGAGAGCCTGGAATCTCACCTCTCTTATGCCTTCCCCCACTAGACACTCTGCCCTCTGCACTGGAGAGAGCAAGAGGAAAGTCCCTTGGAGCTTTCAGACAAGGTGAGTTTGCTGGTGGAAATTCTTTAAGTGATGTGAGAATTCCTGTGAAAACAGCTTCATGGGATTGTCATTGGTGTTACCAACCAAACCCAGCGACCATGGTGCACACAGCCCTAAATCACCCAGTGATCAGTGAGGAGCCCCAGGGGTGCTGCATGGGGATCTGTGGACATTTGGAGAAACACTGGTCTATAGGTTTGTGATGCTAAAGGGGTGAAGTTAAAGCACCTTCAGGCTCAGATTTTACTGCTCAGTCAGTTTCAATATGGGGTTGGTTTCAAACAATAAATAGGCTGAAAGGCTCCTTCACCCAAACTCCCTCCTAGACCACTCTATCTGTCCTGTATCCCAAATGGTTACCCCAAGCATCCTCCTCCTCCCAATGCCCATCCTGGATCCTCCATTTCCTGCATTTATGTCATGGAGAAGTGCAGCTCTCAGCCACTTTCTATTTGGACCCCCCATGAAAATTTGGCCCACCTCTTCGAATGGATCAGTGAGAGCCAATAATTGAAGGCTGAAGCCAGACTATTTCAGACTAGAGAAGAGGCACAAATGTTTGATAGGGAAGCGGATTAGCTGCTGAAACAAATGAACAAAGAACTGGTGGATTCTCCCATCTCTTGATGTCTTCAAATCACTGGGGGACTTTGTAGAAAATACACTGTGAGGAAACAGCTTTGTGCCTGGGTAACCGGACTAAGTGTAATGGCTTGTGCCACTGAGGAGGTCAGACTGCATAACTGAGGATATCTTCTGATCCCATGAATCTTAAGATCTCATCCTGCAAACACTCAGCGCAAGTGTTTAATAATAAGCACACGTATTTAATAATAACACCACTATTCAGATGCTTAACTTCACTGATTCTCTGTTGTGGAAAGGGTTTATAACGTCTCTGAGATGAGAGCAAAGTTTGTGCTGCAAATCTGTGAATGAAGACTAAGGGTTTGAAATACACCAGCGTGCATTTAACTTATGTCCATTCAGGCAGGTGAATATGTGGCTTATCAGAAACACTGGGTGCTGAGAACTAGATCCCATTGTTGGAGACACAGTAATCTTGTAACTCAAGCCAGGTGCAGAGAGAAATGAATATGGATTTGGGATCTAACTCCCGAACGCTGTTCATGGAATATCTAGATTAAAGCTTTTGTCCACAGTGGCAGAGTCTAACACGTGTGTCACGTCACTAGGGACAGAGTTTGGGGAGAATGAAGGTGTGTAAAGGATTAAAGCCCCTTCTAAAATGTCTCTAATTCACCTTCTCCCCCTGCCAGGCTGCAGAACACCCGTGTCTGTCTCTAGCTCAGCTCCCAGCCTTCAGAGCCAGGGACAGGAAATGGCCGTGGTGAAGCCGGTGAGCTTTGAAGAGGTGGCTGTGTATTTCTCTGAGGAGGAATGGGCTTTGCTGGACTCGGGCCAGAGAGCCCTCTACAGGGATGTGATGCAGGAGAATTATGAGGCTGTTTACTGGCTGAGTAAGGATTTTTGTCCTCTTGGGTAACAGAAGCTGGGTGGGCACTGGAGCAGCTGGGTTGGGTTTGGATCAGGATCAGTCTTTGCCCCCAATGTCATGAGTATCTGCCCCAATAATCCTGGCTCTTCTGTGAAAGACTGTCCCCTCTATACCGCCTCCCAGGGAAAGCAGGTTGAGGGACTTAACAGTTGAGCTGCTCTTCCCACAGCTAAGGTCTCATTGCGCTTCCTCCCTATCTTGCCCATCTTATGCCTTGACTGTAGGTGTGAGTAGAAGGGCTCAGGCAGGAACAGCAGGTACTAGGGGTCTGGATCTGGGTCTGGCTGATCTTTGCGCCTGCAGGCTCCCCTTGTGACAGTGGGCTGAGCCACTGGAAGGTGGGTGCAGTTCCCAAAGTCCTTTCCGCCTGTAGCTAATCTCTGTGACATGCTGTTCTTGCCAGTGGGAGGGGCTGGATGCTGGGGCTGAGGGAGGGTGGGTCAGGCAGTTCACGCTCTGTGAGTATTTTGTCGGAGGTAGCTCTGTAGTAGAGAAAGATGAGCAGAGCTCTCCTTGCATTTCAGGCACAGGCTGGGTTTCCTTTTAAAAGTTCAGCTTCATTCTCTCTGGGGCTCACTTGCCTCTGTGTGCAGTTGAGATAAATCACATCATCTGTGTTGTGTTTTTAGAGTGAGATATCGAGTAGGGAGTTTTTCTTCCTGTGTGAATGTTTGGCTTCGTGCTCAGGAGACCTGTGTTCAGTTCTCTGCCCATCACAGTCTTCCTGTGTGACCGTGATCAAGTCCCCTAGACTCTGTGTGCAGTCACCTCTCTCTTTAATAGCTATTGTAGAGTGTCCCTGTTTCTCAGGGCTGGGAAGGATATCAACACTAAAGATCAGTGAGGCTTAGCTCAATATGTACACGACAGTAGCACAGTGGGGTCCTGATTTACACCAGAGTTCCCAGGTGCTGCTATGATCGATAATTTTGCTTCCCGCTGTGACTGCAATGCCATTAGAATTGCTGCATAGCGTTGTTATGGCTGCTCAGGGTGGCTCTTTCTGGAGCTCTGATGCCAGCAGCACTGGCAGAGCCTGTGGCTTATCCATGCAGCAGAGCTCAGCGTTGCTGCTAAGAAAGATCCAGGCTCCGTTTGGAGGCTAAGGCACTCGGCCAAGTTTATTGTGAAAAGGAGAACGGTGCCAGTGTCCTACTTCCTCAGGCATAGGTATAGTGAGACTTGTCCCAGCCAAATAATGGTACCAGTCAGTCAGCAGTGAGAATGCTGCCCCTCAGCCAGCATCAACATGCCCCTCCTGTGACTTCTCATACATTGACACAAACAAGATGCATATTCCATGTGTTCTACCCCCTTCGCCTCCTGCCTGTTTCTTTGAACAAAACATCCGTATCCATTATCCCCTCATCCCACTCTTGTGCACAAGGGTCAGTGTCTTTCTGAGCAAACTCTTAGGACTGTGTTTGCAGCTACTGCAGAGATGTGTGTTGATTGGCCTCTTCCTGCTCAGGAATGTGGTTTCCTGGTTAGTTGGTACCAGTGTTCCACCATTCTGCCAAAGCCCAGCCTGTTCTAGTTCAAAAAGACATACACAGCTACAATAAACCTTTTGCAAAGTGTGCTGGGTGCCATGTCAATGGGAATGTTCTGATGTGATGACTATGATTATTTTATTTAACAGCAGTAGCACAGTGATCTCCATGGTCATGTCACAGGTGGATATTCTGAACAGAAAATGAAGTTCCAAGAAGGGGTGGGGCCAAAGCTGAGGGATACACCCTCACAAGGTGTAAAGGTGATAGATTCTGTGCAGCCCTGGAGGGGCACCAAATCAGAGGCCAGGCTGGCCACAAGAGCCAGACTGGGAAACCACACAAAGGCTGCTGCTGGCAGAGTAGAATGAAGGCTGCAGAGGGGGAGCTGAGCAACAGCCACAAGTACCAGAGAAGCAGCACGGCCCAGCTCCGCCCTGGCTTGCCCCAACAGAAGCCCAGCACCACCCTGGGCAGCCATGGCAATGGCAGCTGTTATGGCCAGGTTGATTTAGATGGGATTGGTCCTGCCTAGAGCAGGGGGCTGGACTTGATGGCCTTCTGGGATCTCTTTCAGTTCTATGATTCTATGATGAGATAACATGATCTTGGTAACTAATTGACCATTCATTATCAGTGGGAAATAGGTCAATGGAGGGATGATAGGAGTTACTATAGAGAACTTTCTGGGTGTCTGGCTGGTGAGTCTTGCCCACATGCTCAGGGTTTAGCTGATCGCCATATTTGGGGTCGGGAAGGAATTTTCCTCCAGGGTAGATTGGCAGAGGCCCTGGAGGTTTTTTGCCTTCCTCTGTAGCATGGGGCGCAGATCACAGCTGGAGGATTCCCTGCATCTTGGGGCCTTCAAAGTATTTGAGGGCTTCAATATCTGAGATATAGGTGAGAGGATTATTCTAAGAGGGGTGGGTGAGATTCTGAGGCCTGCACTGTGCCTGAGATGATCATAATGGTCCCTTCTGACCTTAAAGTCTATGAGTCTATGAGACACAGGCAGTTGGGATCAGGAGTGTGGCACATAGGCAGGGCGTGAAGCAAGCAGCCAAGGATTCACTTAGATGCTCAGGCAACTTCCTCTGTCTCCTCCTGGCCCAATTAGAACATCTGAGCCAAAGATCAGGGCAGGGCAAGCCCATCAGCCAGGGGTTTTATGGACAGAGGCTTGGGGAGCTAGAGAACTGCTGAGTCCTTCATCTCCAAGTTCTAGTGACCTGCCATGTGGCAGCTGCTGTCTGAGCCCTGCTTGGGGACCTTGGTGTCACATCTTCATGTCCTCACTAGAGCTCCCCTTCTGAGCAATGTGTTCCTGTCCAGCTGTGGGATTCCAGGCGGATGGACCGGGCTGTGAGGGGGGCTGAGTTGTACACTAGAGAGTGAAGCAGAGCGCTTAGCTGCCCTGGGGAATGAGCTGGGCCATTCCCAAGGTGGGGGAGTGATGCATCTTTACTGCAGGAGAGAGTGTCCTGGGATCTTGTACCAGCCAGAGCCCAGTCTCTGCAAGGTGGGGAAAGGAGCCTCTCTGGGTGGGGGACTCAGATCCTGGCTCTGGAAGCAGTAATGGCGAAGACCTTAATGAACAAGATCAGCACTTGGTTCATTGCTCTCTAAACAGGATTTCCACTCTCCGAAACTGATGTGATCTCCTGGGTGGAGCGAGAGGAGGAGTTGCGGGTCCCAGATCCTCCGAACTGCAAGGAAGGGGAGATCATCAGAAACACCTGCACAGGTGAGCAATCAATTAAACTGTCTCAGAAACCAATTTCTGCATCTATAGCAGATGTAACTTGTGTGTTTTCATGAAGTCTGACTGACTGTTCAGCTTGTCTTCAACTCTAGTCAGAGTGTGGTGGGCGAGGAAAGGCTGGGTTCTCTTGTCTGTGGAAGGGTTGTGAAGGAGGACAATGAATTCAGCTCATTATAATTGACCATTATTTGAGCGTGTGTCCCCTTTTCTATTCCTCTTTTAGAGTTTCCTTGCAGTTCTTCATGGAGAATAACTCCTGTCTGGATCATTTCTCTATTCCAACAGGTGACGGGACACTGACTGAGAACCATGAAAAGAGTCTTCAGCAGGAAGGACTGGAGGAAGTGTCTCCATGTGAAATATTATTGAGACGATCTGAAGGACATGTTTTCCAGATACGTGAGCAAGGAGAGAGCTGTGAGAGTCAGCATGGCCCAGAAAAGCAGCAGGGAAACCATCTAGGAGAGGGACAGGGTAACTCCAGTAGCAGGAGCACAGGGGAGAAAAGAAACACAGAAACCGTCCAACAGGAAATCCCCCAACAACAGTCACTCTGCACGTGTAGTGACTGTGAAACTCTTCCTGAACATCAAAGGGTCCATACGGGAGAGAAGCCCTTCAAGTGCTCTGACTCTGGGAAAAGCTTCAGTGAGCACTCACACTTTATGAACCATCAGAAAATACATACAAGAGATGCACCCCATAACTGTGGTGACTGTGGGAAAAGCTTCAGTACAAACTCACACTTGGTTATCCATAGGATGGTTCACACAGGAGAGAAGCCTTTCAGTTGCTTTGTGTGTGGGAAAAGCTTTGGTCAGAAGTCAAACCTTGTTGCCCATAGGAAGAGCCACACAGGAGAGAAACCCTTCAATTGCTCTGACTGCGGGAAAAGCTTTAGTAGAAGCTCATACCTTTTTAACCATAGGACCACCCACACAGGAGAGAAACCTTTCAATTGCTCTGTGTGTGGGAAAAGCTTGAGTCAGAAGTCAAACCTTCTTACCCATAGGAAGAGCCACACAGGAGAGAAACCCTTCAATTGCTCTGACTGCGGGAAAAACTTCAGTAATAGCTCAAGCCTTCTTACCCATTGGAGGATCCACACAGAAGAGAAACCTTTCAATTGCTCTGACTGCGGGAAAAGCTTCAGTCAGAAGTCAAGCCTTGTTACCCATAGGAGGAGCCACACAGGGGACAAAGCTTTCAATTGCTCTGACTGCGAGAAAAGCTTCAGTCGGATTTCATACCTTGTTAGACATAGGAGGACCCACACAGGGGAAAAACCCTTCTTCTGCTCTGACTGCAGAAAAAGCTTCAGTAGCAATGCAGACCTTATTAGCCATAGGAGGATCCACACAGGAGAGAAACCTTTCAATTGCTCTGACTGTGAGAAAAGCTTCAGTCAGAAGTCAAGCCTTGTTAGACATAGGATGACCCACACAGGGGAAAAACCCTTCTTCTGCTCTGACTGCGGAAAAAGCTTCAGTAGCAATGCAGACCTTATTAACCATAGGAGGACCCACACAGGAGAGAAACCTTTCAATTGCTCTGACTGTGGACAAAGCTTCAGTTTCAGCACAAGCCTTGTTAGACATAGGATGACCCACACAGGAGAGAAACCCTTCAGTTGCTCTGACTGTGGGAAAAGCTTCAGTACAAGCTCATACCTTTTTAACCATAGGACCACCCACACAGGAGAGAAACCTTTCAATTGCTCTGCATGTGGGAAAAGCTTCGGTCAGAAGTCAAACCTTCTTACCCATAGGAAGAGCCACACAGGAGAGAAACCCTTCAATTGCTCTGACTGCGGGAAAAACTTCAGTAATAGCTCAAGCCTTCTTACCCATTGGAGGATCCACACAGGAGAGAAACCTTTCAATTGCTCTGACTGCGGGAAAAGCTTCAGTCAGAAGTCAAACCTTGTTACCCATAGGAAGAGCCACACAGGAGAGAAACCTTTCAATTGCTCTGACTGCGGGAAAAGCTTCAGTCAATGCTCCTGCATTACTAGCCATCAGAATACATACAAAAGAGTCGCCTTATAAAAGCTCTGATGGCAGAAAAGGCTTCAAACACAGGTCAGACTTTGTTAAAGATTAGACAGTCCACAAATGGGAGAAAACCATTCAGTTATTCTGACTGTGGGGAAAGCTTCAGTAGGAGCTCAACTCTTCTTAGCCTTTGGAGGACCCACACGGGAGAAATGTATAACCTGAGTTCCCTTTAAGCTGCCTGGCCAGGTGACTGTGGTCCCAGAGGACCACTTGGGGAGGGCCTCCTGGCGTACTGACCTGGCTACTGCCACTCACCTTTCTGCTCTCTGGGGCTTCTCACCACCTGGTCCTGCTGGGGCAACTCCTTATTCTCCTCTGACCAAGGCCCCGAGCTGAGATTCCCGCCCCCACCCCCGCCTCTGAGCAGCGGTACAGACGCTGAACCTCTTCATGTCTGAGGAGAGAGCAGTTTAGGGCCCAGCTTCCTGGGATAGCACTCCCCAGTTGGGATCAAACCCCAAAGAATGGGGTAAGCCCCATTTAGCAATGAAAGGGGAATATGCACACCGATTGCTCCCATAGGTAGTAATTGTTTACGCTAGGCTTGATAGTAGGTAAAATTGGTTTTATTAAGTACAAGCTGTAGGATTTAAGTGGTGATAAGTGAGAACAGGCAGAGCAAAGCAGATTACAAACTCAAAGGTAACAAAAAATGCTTTGTTAATGCTACACTGAAACTTCAGGACAAACTTTTACAAACTCCCCCTAAAACCTCTTTCCCAGCTACCCCTCCAAACCAGGGCTCTCCCCCACCCTGGGGTCTTTGGCTCCTTCCTTCAGATGCAGCCTGGCCAAAAGACCAAGTCTTCCAGGTGGATGTTATTTCCAAATAACGGCTTGCGGTGTAAACATGCACTGTAATTCTGAAATAAGGCTGCTGTGTAGATGCACCCCAAGGGTCACTGACCAGTGGCCTGGGCTCCCCATACTCAGGAATCCCAGTGTGGTTTCTGTGGTCCTAAGTCCGGCTTCTGAGGGCTGCAGGAGAAAGACCTGGTGTGGACAGGGAAATCCCAATGAACCTCCCAGCAGAGCGTGACTGGTCCCATCTCAGAGCCCTGGTTCCGTCTCTGGGTATAGTTCCTGCTGGGCTTTTCTGGACTACTCCAGATCATTTGTTCAGGTGAACTTGTGTTTTTGTTATAGTACAATGACATATAGAACTTTTAAACTAACACAGACATGTAATGAGGCAAGAAATAAAGCAGGTTTAGCCACTGCAGAAGAAAAGTAAGTTTATTTATTTCCTAGATTCTGAGGCTTAAAAGATTTCCTTATGTTTCACTCTTATCAATGTCAACGTGTTGAATAACCTACCCTGTGTTGTGGGTTTTGTCTCTCTGTGAAGGCCATCGGGTCATGCACTTTGATCTCTGGTTAGTTAGATGTGCAGACAGCACAACACAAACGAGAACTTAACAGAATAAAAGTGGCGAGGAGTCCTGTGGCACCTTATAGGCTAACTGAAGTGTTGGAGCATAAGGTGCCACAGGGCTCCTCACCGCTTTTGCAGATTCAGACTAACACGGCTACCCCTCTGATAACTTACCAGAATGTTCATTGTATTTTAACCATATGCTAGCCTTTGCCACAAGCTCTGTGTGCAGTTTAAACAATGACAATGGTCAGTATCTCTCAGCGGTGGGGCTGGAGCAAAGGAAGATGGGGGGGCATGACAGTTGCCCTGACATGGTGACATCCCCCCCACCTCCCACAGATGCCCCTGTCTGCAGGTTTCTAATCTCCCAACCAAAACTCTCCAGGCCAGGTGCAGCTGAGCTGGGCCAGCTACAGCCTGACCACTGGGCTGCTATCTCAGTGCAGACCTACCCAGAACGATTCCTTTTGAGTTGGTGTCTCAGGGAGTCTCTCCACTTTCCAGCCCCCCATATGTGATTGCTGCTCTCTGGGGGTGCCTGGGAGAGTTGGGCTGGTTGCAGGGCCAGCCCAAGCCATTCTTGCACCCTGGGCAGCAAGCGCGTGCTGCATGCACGCCTCTGCCCCAGGGTGGCAACCTATGGGGGCACCTGATGCGGCATCCCTTACCACTTCAATCAGGTGCTTTCATAGGTTGGCGCCCCTGCTAGCCCATGCGTTAATCCGGCCCTGGCTGGGGGTGCAAAGTGCCAGGCTGAGCGGGGTGGGGATGGGGACAAGAGTTTGTCTTTGTTTCTCCTTTGCAAATAAAGCAGATGGTTAGTTTCTCCCACTCCTGAGCTATGTCTACACTCGTGGCTTCTTGCACAAGAACGTCTTGTGCAAGGGTTCTTGTGCAAGAAAACATTCACACTGCCATCTGCGAGCTGTGCTTTTGTGCAAGAGCGCCCATGGCAGTGTAGGTGCTCTCTTGCGCAAGAAAGCTCTGATGGTCATTTTAGTCATAGGGCTTTCGTGCACAAGAAATCCCTGCCGAGCATCCACAATGCCCTCTTGAGTAGGAGCTCCTGCGCAAGAGGGCTTACACCTGTTAAAAAAGAGCGTCGCTCTTGCGCAAGAAGCCCTCTCTTACCACGCGGTACTGTAAATTTCCTTGAGCAAGAGCAGGCAGGCAGTGTGGACACTCTGCTGATTCTTGCCCAAAAACGGCTGTACTTGTGCAAGAAGCCACGAGTGTAGACATAGCCCTGGTGTCCTTTGTTCTGTAGTAATTGGCTCCCACCATCCCATGGCTGCTACTGGAGATCCCCAACTGGGAACCCCTCTTCTGGAGGCTGGGGCTTGTGCCGTTCTATGCAGGAAATCCAGAGCCGGATTAAGGCATGGGCTAGCTGGGCAGCTGCCTGGGGCGCCTGATATAAGGGGTGCTGTGCAACCCTTACAGCTGATAACTGCCTTCAGGTGCCACGTGCCCGTATTGCAAGCTGCAGTAGCTCCCACCAGTCACCCTATAGCAGCCGCCTGAGACAGGAGCCGCTTTAATCCCCGCAGCACTGGCCAGCAGCACCCTTCCCCCCACGGCTACGAGGCCCTTGCACGGTCAGGCTCGGTCTGCTCTCTGTGGCACCAGGCTGAGCACCAGCAGCGGTGGCCAGGCAAGGCACAAGCCTCCGGCCACCGCCAGCTCCGTGCGCCCTCTCCCACATTCCGGGCAAGGGCTGGGCCATGCTTGCGCCCTTCCCCAACGCAGGGTGCAATTAACCTGACTACCCAGGGTGCTGGAATGGCTCTGTCTGGCCCTGAGGAAACCCCCTCCGAGGGGGAAGCAGGGATGTTGCTGTGGTGTCCCTGAGAACAGTCAACCCACTCTTCTGTTTACCCAGCGGGCAGCAGCCTCTGGCTCATTTCACCTTCCTCACCTGGGCGGGGACATGGCTGGGAGTGAGGGTGTCCTGTTTCTGAGGGGGTTCTGACCAATGGGCTGGGACCGGGCTTGGCAGAAATCTTTCCCAGAGACACACAGGCTGGAAAGATATTTGTGGGGAAGCATTTTGTAAATGTCGATGGATGTAAACGGTTCCTGCCAGTGAGGGGTTTGAAGCTTTCATTGAAAAATTTCCTCTGCCTTTTGTTTCTGCTCTGTGGTGTTATCCTATTTGTCTGCCATGCAAAAGGTCTGTGTCAAACCCAGCCGGAAAGAGCCCCCCCCTCTTTCTCCATTCAATTCCTTCTCTGCACCCTCAGGCCCACTCCTGTCTCTCACAGAGCCCCAGCTGCTTTGCCTTCTGCCCCGGTGTGTACCCTTCCCTGGCGCTATAATACCATGGGAAGGGATCCTTTGCCAGCTTCTTAACTAGTAGCTCATTTAGGGCATGTTTACACAGCAGGGCAAGAGTCAAACTAAGATACACAACTTCAGCTACTTGTTTGTGTAGCTGAAGTCTGAAGTCAAAAATAGCTTAACTTGGCTTTGGGTGCTATTGACAGGAAGAGACCTTTCCCTTTGACTTCCCTTACTCTTCATGATATGGGGGTTACTGGAGTCAGAGTAGGAAGCCTGCCAACTTGTACTTAATTAGAAATAACAGCTTGCTGTGTAGACGGCTACATTTCTATCACTATTCTGCTGTGTAGACAGGCACTTTATTTCCAAATAGCACTCCAGTCCAGACATGCTCTTATTGTCCCATCACAGAGCTGATGCCAAAGGACAGGAAGCTTCAGACTGCTGAAGGGGAGCAATCAGATACTGAGAGGGGTTTTCCCCCCCCCCTTCTTTCTTGGGGGAAATTTGTTTCTGCTCTCCTATGAGGCTAGAAATGTTAGTTAGTGTCCTTCCTCCTGGGTTCTACTAGAGAAATCAGAGACTTTTCCTACCTGAGAGCTTGAGAAAGCTAAGACTGAATTGCCTTGTATGTAGAGAATGTAACTGAAGGGAGGGCATTGTCTAGCATGGGGCTTGAACCTATGACTCTGAAATTAAGAGTCACATACTCTACCAACGGAGCTAGCCACTCTGTGGGCAGAGTCCCTCCTGCAATACCCTGTCACAGGATAGAGGATCAGCGTGTTCTCAAATGCTTGATTCAAGGCTCTGTCCTGTCCCCAATGGGGTGCTCTGGTCTGTGTGGGGAGGCCTAGGCAAACTGGCCTTTTTTACCACAAGAATGGCCCCATTTCAGTCTCTCAGGTAACAGGAGAAGAGTCGATAGCAGCAAGGGAAGGTCCCCTGAGTGAAACCAGGCAGAAACGCCATGTCTCACATTCTGCAGCAACCCTTTCTGCCCTGGCAGGCGTTGCCCCTTCTCCCACTGGTCTGGGCCTGGCATCCCTCTCCTCCCAGCACCACAGAAAGCCCCTTGGCGTGAGCCTGGGAAAGCTAGAGGCCTCAGGCCTGTCGCCCCCGAGACGCTTGTGCCTTGGCCTCCTCTGCCCATGGCGGCCGGCTCTCCCGGCTGCCCCCTGTGCGCTGCTGGCCAAAGGAGGCAGCAAGGCAGGAGTGGGGAGAAGAAGCAAGTCCCACTAAGGCCGACAGCTTGGGCTTAAGCCTCCAGCCCCAGCACAAAACCTTCAGCCCGGCCTCTGTTGCTCCCTCCTCAGAGGGGAGGAGGAAGCCCTGTTGCCTCAGGCCGGGGGAGGTGACAGGAGGCCTCCTCTCACAGCCTTACGCTTTGCTTCCATGCTGGCTAGGGTTGCCAGGGGTCCAGTTCTGAACCGGACTGTCCAGTATTTGAGCTTTCTGTTCAGGAAACAAACTGAGAAAGTGTAAATGAGGAAATAGAAATGTCGGGTATTTTCTAAATAAGCTGGAATGTCGATTGTGAGGTGGTGTCAAGTGAGTCCAGTATTTCTGTGGAACCCTCTGGCAACCCTAATGCCTGCAATCGCAGGGGCCAGGGAGCTCCCAGGCTGGCCGCAGCCTCAGCCACTTCGTGCTTCATGGCCCAGGCCCAGGCAGTCCAGGTGGGTCTCTGTGGGGCCCCAAGACATGTTTGCTGTTGTCCAGGCACAGGGGGCCCAGATTCTGCAACACTCACAGGCCCCACAGGAGGGGGCTGGTTTGATGCTTCAGCCCACAGCCCGGAAATAAGCCCCCAAACTTCCCCTATGTTCTGAGAGCCCCGTTTGCTGTGTGAATTCTGTGGGGCAGGTTATGTCAGGCCTGGACACAAGCAGGGTTCAGAACCAACCCACAAGTAAGTCCCCGCTCAAGAGGATTGAGCAGTGTCCTTTGCCAGCAATGTTAGTCCAGCCATGTAAGTGTCCCACTCACGTGCCCAAACTTTCTCTGACCCCCACTCACAGTTGCTGCCCTTGCTCTAGGCAGATAAGATCTCAGGGGTGGTTTTCAGTCCCGGAGACTTCAACCCAAACCCTGAGACCCAGGGGTTTCTAATCCAGACGATCAATGTTTGCTTCACTTTTCCCTCCCTCCAGCAACACTAAATCTCAAGGTAAACTCTATAGTCCCAGCAGCTGGGGGAGATGTGCATGTTAGAGCCTCTGCCCACTGAGCTGTAGCTTTCTGTGCCCAGGGAGCCAGACACTGCAAGGGCTGGAGGGAAATGGGGAATGGCTGCACTTTGGGAGTCAAAGGTGTTGTCTGGGACCATAGATTAGAACAGTTTCACCAAACTTTCCAAGGAGGGCACCATGGCTTAGCTGGCTAAAGCACCTGTCTTGTACACAAGAGATCCTGGGTTCAACTGCCATTGGTCCCTTTCTGTGACCTTTGTTCACATTTTCTTATGTCTTCCTGGGACACAGAAGAGGCCTCCCCTGTTCACCCAGGGAACTGCCAGTTCAGGAAAAGGCTGATTGGGGAGGAGCATTGGGAAGAAGAAAACCACAAGCCTGGAACGGGTACAGAGGCTGCTGTGACTGGCACTGGCAAGGCAGGGCTCTTGCAGCAATTGCTGGAACAGAAAAGCCAGAAACACATTCCCTTGTGATGCCCTGGGGTGGGTGGGGGTCAGTGCCCAGAGATCCTGTAAGTGCAAAGCTGCTACAGCCATGGAGGGTGACTCTTCTCCCCTCCCAAGGGATGGGCAATGGCAACATGTGGAGCAGCTGGGAGAAAAGGCCCATGGCTAAGCTGGTCAAGGCACCTGCCAAGTATGGGGGAGGCAGCCCCCAGTGGTGTCTGGCCAATGTGTCTGCTTTTCCTACCATCCCTCAATATGTAACTGGAGTCGGCTTCCTTAAGTTGAGCTTGGCCATGTCCCCACAGCGGGAAGCCAAAGGGAGCAAAGAGCAGGAGTACTGGAAGCTGGTGGGGGTGCCCTCTGGGTTTGATTTAGTGAGTCTTAGTTTGACTCGTTGAATCAAGTTCCAGAAGATTGATCACAGCAATTCCTCTCCAGCTGGACGTGGTTCTTGTTCTTCTGTACAGAACAGCCAATGGGTGTTCAGATCTCCCCCTTTCTCGACTGACAGGAATAGAAATCAGACACCCAGCAGGTTTGAATTGGTTTCAGTTGAGGGACCCGTCTGCCTGGTTTATGTTCATTGGCACAAGAGCACACGAGGGGTTTGCTGACATTTTAACAATCCCTGTTCAATCGAAAGCTAAGACATGACACCTGGAGGTGCAAATGCTTCACTTAGGATAATCAACTTTTTAAGGAGGCACATGACATTGAACCAAGTACTGGCCACTCAGCATTCACTGTGATGAGGCCATAATATGTGAAGTGCAAATTTTCACTGATCCCATCCTCTGGGGTGGAATTCCACCTCTCCCAGTGTTCACTGCAAGGCATGGGTTCCCAAACTGGGGGTCGTGAAGAAATTCCAGGGGGGGCATGAGGTGGCCCAGCCCTCCCCACATGAAGTTGGTGGGGTTTTTTTTGCTCAACAAGTTTGCTGCTATTTTGGAGGGGGGCATGAAGGTTTTTCAAAAATCAAAAAGGGGGGGGCGTGATGCCAAAAAGTTTGGGAACCTCTGCAAGGGGACAACCCAGGAGGGACTAAAAACCACTACTCTAGATGAGGTTTGAACTCACAAGCTCTGCATATCTCCTATGAATACTGTCACATAAGTACTGTGCGCTGACCCATTGCACCACTGGAACAAGTATTTGAAACATTTCTTCAAAGTCCTTAGATTGAAAAAGTCAAGAAGCACAAAGTGGAATTGAAGTTTCTGCTGAGCCCTTGTTCTTTCTTTTCACAGGCAGAGCCAGGGGCTCCGCGCATCCAGAGACCCCTCCCTCTTCCTCCCTGGTCTCTGACAAACCCCACCCTAGTGGGGCACAAAGCTGCTGGGGCTGGTGGAGGCCAGAGCACGAGAGATGAGTTGCACATGGGTTAGTGCTCCCTTTGCACTTGAGAGGTAGCAGGATTCACTCCCATCTTCTCCCGCCTGCTCGCTGGTGCTGAGGGGCCGGCCCCTTTCCTGCTGCCCCAACTCTTATTCCCACAATGCACTTTGTGCAGGGGCTGTTGGTCTTTGTCCCAAGGGATGTGGCTGGGAGCCAGGACCCTTCCCAAAATATACAAATCCTCCCTCCCTCCCCTGTTCTGCTCACACTCTCTGGCTGCCTCCAGCATGGGCTGAGCTCAGGGGTCAGATGGGCAACTTGCCCTGAAGCTGTGATGGCATCAGGCACCTGAGCACAAGGCTCCATTGGGCCTGAGACGAAGAAAACTGCCCTTGGTGAACCTCAGGACAAGGAAGCAGAAAAGCCTGAGGACCTCCCAGCAACCACCCCAGCCCCTGCAGGTCCCACTGAGATTTGAACTCAGCTTGCAGGATTCAGAGTCCTGAGTGCTGCCCCTTACACCACGGCACCTAGATGTTGAGGGGGGAGGGGGGTGCTGTGGACATCTGGCACACTCAGGTCTCAGCCTGGCCTCTGCACTCCTGTATTCCCTCTGGCTGCTTCATTTCTCAGGACTCTTTGGCTACGTCTACACGGCACATTTATTTTGGAATAAGCTCCTCTGGAATAGTTAGTCCAAAATAGCACATCTACACTGCAGGGAAACCTCAAAATGAGTCCGAGGAGGCTTCCCTAATGTAGACAAGTTTTCTCCATTATAGAGCCCCAAGAAGAATAACTTAGAATGGCCCTGGGAAGGGGCTATTTTGAAATAGCAGAAGTGGAGCACCTACACAGGCCTCATTTTGAAATAGCTATTTTTCTTCGTACAATGAGGTTGACAGAAGTTGGAATTAGCCGTCTGTTATTTCAGAGTTATTTCAAAAGAAGGGAATTGCTGTGTAGACTCTTGCATTGTTATTTTGGAATAACGGCCATTGTTCCAAAAGAACTTTTCTGTGTGGACATAACCTCTGTCCTGCCCCAACTCTGCTGCTTTCAGGACAAACTCCTTGTTAGGACCAGTCACAACCTGGGGTCAGTGAGGGTCCCTCCCACCTGAGATGTGTTGTCTACAAAAGCCTCTTGTTCCCTGCCCAGTTCTCAATACTGGCTGCAGACATATGTTTCGCATGAGGGTGTAGCGCAGTGTTAGAGTGTTTGACTGTAGATCAAGTAGTCCTTGATTTAAATCCAAGTGCCCCCTGTATGAGTGTCTATTTAATGGAGACATTCACCTTTCCTGGACTTCCATTGTACGTGAACCCTTAAATGAATATAAACCCTTAAACTACATCTACACTGCAGGTTTCTTGAGAAAAACTGTTCTTGCACAAAAATGTGCACATCATCTACACTGCACGACTGTTCTTGCACAAGTAAATTTACAGTACAGCATTGGAAAACAGGGCTTCTTCCAGAAGAGTTATGCCTCTCCCCATGAGCAATAAGCTCTTCCACAAGAGGGGAGTGTAGACAGGCAACATGAATTTCTTGTGCAAGAAACCCATATGACTAAAATGTCCATCAGAGTTTTTTTTGCGCAAGAGAGTCCATAACGCCATGGAGGCTCTGTCACAAAAGCACATCTCTTGTGCAAAAGCACATGACAGTGTGGACGTGCTCTTGTGAAAGACTTTTGCACAAGCACTCTTGAACAAAACAGTTCTTACACAAGAAGGCTGCAGTGTAGATGTAGCCATCGTTTTATGACGGTGTTTAGGTCAATAACTGGGGCCACTAAATGGAGCCTGTGACCTAGGGATCCGTGTTGGATCCCCTCAGGCACCAGCTGCTCAGAGACTGGTCAGAACTGGATTTTCCTGCCAAGTAGCATGAAGATTCCTGAAAATAAGTAGAGGAACGGCTCTGCACAAGAAGGTATTTTTGTGCAAGAAGGAGCAGTGTAGACAGCTCCTTCTTGCACAAAAACCTGTGCTGCGAAAAGGAGGGCTCATTAGGTATGCAAATGAGGTGCAACAATATTCATCCCCATGCCTCATTTGCATATCTTATTGCGCAACAATGTGCAGTGTAGATACAGCCAAGGAAGCCAAACACTGGCATTACCAAGGATTTGCAGCAAACCAACATTTCACCTGCAGGTCCCACTGAGGTCGTGGTTCAGGATTCAGACTCACTTGCCTAGGAAGGCTCTAGAATCTCCCTGCTTCACAGAAAATTTTTTAAGCTTAGACAGAAAGCACAGGGGCCACGTTTACACTAGCGGGCTCTTGTGCAAACAATATGCCAATGAGGCTAAGCGTGGACTATCACACTGTTCCTTCACGCACAAGAAACCCCCCGTGACAATAAGCAGCGGAACGGCTCTGCACACGAAGGCTCTGTCTACACTGGCAGCTTCTTGCTCAAGAACACGGCCACACTCACACAGGTGACTGGCAGCAGTGCTGTGGGCCCAGCCTCCTGGACATATTGGCTATGTTAAAAAACATTTTCGGAAAAGCGCGTCTAGATTGGCAGGATGCTTTTCTGCAAAAGCACTTTTTGCAGAAAAGTGTCCGTGGCCAATCTAGACGCGCTTTTCCGCAAAAAAGCCCTGATCGCCATTTTAGCGATCGGGGCTTTTTTGCGGAAAACAGTACTGGCCCTTTTGCACAAAAGTCTTTCGGAAAAAGACTTTTGCCCGAATGGGAGCAGCATAGTATTTCTGGAAAATCACTGACAATCTCACATGAGATCATCATTGCTTTTCTGGAAATTCAAGTGGCCAGTGTAGACAGTTGACAAGTTTTTCCAGAAAAGCAGCTGATTTTCTGGAAAAACTTGCCAGTCTAGACACAGCCATTGAATCTGTCTCTGTGGCTTGGGATGGAGGAGCCTGCCCCCTGCAGGGAGCCTTGGGCCTGCCACTGCAGCAGCAGGAATTTGGGCATCAGGTCACCCCATTGGGGACAATGGAGGGAAGAGAAAAGAATTCTGCCATTAGGGAAAGCCAGCCAAGACAAGGCCATTTTTGTTACTGGGGCTGTGAAGGTTGGAGCCTCTTTTTACCAGCTCTCTGGCCTGCTTCCTTCAAAGGTCTCAGCCTTTTGCCTCTTTGTCCATAGCAGGCTGCTAAGGGGTGGGTAACATAGGGTTTGAACCCATGACCTTGGTGTTATTAGCACCACACTCTAACCAACCGAGCTAGCTGGTGCACAAAAAACTAGGTCACAAATGGCCCTTTCAGAAAGGCGCTGGGATAACTGCAGCTGCCAATGGATCTTCTCACTCTGATGTGGGCTGGCTAGTCCAGCTGGTTTGAGGTTTGGTCAAGTTGGCTGGCAGTTGACATGGCGCACTGAGACCCAGGGCAAAGAGGCAGCCGGAATCTCTTGCTGTCAGCACCTTGCCTCCCAGCTTCTTCCCTGATAGCAGCAGCCGCAGCTGCAGCCCCTTTCAACCACTGGGTAGGCTGCACTTTTCCACTTAAGCTAATTCTGCTCCACCTGCAACCTGTCTCCAGTCAGTGCTCCTGCCACGGCCTGGCCCAGGAGGGCTGGGACCCAACAGCTTTTCACCCTGACTTTGTAGGAGGCCACGTAGGAAGGGAAGGAAAGGCGGACCTCTCACTGGGGAACAGGGAGCATGGATCCCACTTGTTCCTGCAGTAAATGAAACTGGCTGAGCATTTTGCAGAGAACAGGCCAGAATCCTGCTGGGACAGGCTCCATCATGCACAGACTCTGTGCAAGGCCAGACTGCTGGGAGGAGGCTTAGGGGACATGGTGCTCATATCACACTGTCGAGTCTTAAGAGCAAGCCCCTTATTTCAAGCTATAACGGGCTCGCTATTCTGAAGTCCCTGCATGGCAGGAGGAGGGAGGGATGTTTTGGAATAGCGATTTATTTGTATAGCCAGCGTCAAATTACAAAATAAGCTATTTCAAAATAGGCGCATTGATTATTTTGAACTATGGGACGCACCCCTAGTGAGTTAGAGCCCAGCTCTGCCCCCAGCTCCCTGCTCCATCCACCCACGTACTGACTCCCTCACTGCCATGGGGCTGTTTGCATTGGCCTCTTCTCTCTGTAGCCAGGCTTCAGCCAGGACTGAGACTCAGGCAGGAGAATGTGACCCGGCTCCCTGCACCTGGGTCCTGCATTTCTCATCCCTTCAGAGACACTTGCCAGTGGAGGAATAAATCACAGTCACATGAGTGTAGATTATGAAACTTTGTAGTTGTTGCCTTGGAAACTCCCCGCAAACCTTCCCCTGGGGGCTCTGAGCAGCACGCTCACATTGCACAGCTTACTTGGAGGTGAGGGTGCTGTGTAGACGTGCCCATACTGTTGAGGGCCAGCCTGCTGGGGGAAGGCTCTGGCCACTTCCTTTCCTCGTGTCTCTCAGGCTGTGTTTACACTGCAGAGCTACGTCTACACTGCAGGCTTTTTGCACAAGAACAACTGCTCTTGTGTAAAAACTTGCAGAGCGTCTACACTGCAGGCACGTTCTTGCGCATGTAAATTTATAGTGCAGCATCAGACAACAGGGCTTCTTGCACAGAAGTTATTGCTCTCCCCACGAGGAATAAGCCCTCTTGTGCAAGAAGTCTTCCACAAGGAGGCAGTGTGGACAGGCAACAGGGGTTTCTTGCTCAAGAAAGCCGTATATCTAAAATGCCCATCCGAGCTTTCCTGCGCAGGAGAGAGTCCGCACTGCCACGGGCGCGCTTGCAGAAAAGCACTTCTCTTGTGCAAAAGCACATGGCAGTGTGAACACATTGTTGCGCAAGACCTTTTGCACAAGAACTCTTGCACAAAACAGTTCTTGTGCAAAAAGTCTGAAGGGTAGATGTAGCCAGGGGGTGTTTGGGTTTGTTACCAGCACTGAGCTTTGTACAACAGCCCAGGGAACATTGTGAAAAGCCAAAACCATCGTACCCTGGGTGTCCCTGGCCAGTCATCAAGTGGCACAAAGGTTCCCTGAAGTGCTGACTTCAGGTGACTTGAAACAAAATACAATAGCTCAAATGAGGTGGCTGAGTGGTTAAGACGATAGACTGCTAATCCATTGTGCTCTGCACGCATGGGTTCAAATCCCCTTCTCATTGAGTGTTAGCAGCCTTCTCTCTTGCCTCTCCCAGAGGTTCCGTGCCAGCCCCTCCTGTATCCCTGCCTGCCCCAGCCCCTCCCACTGCAGCCTGGGGAAAGGGGAAATCTCCACCGAGACACTCCCAGATGGGACCCTCAATCCCTTCTGCCCTCAGGGGGAAACCTCACAAAGGAGATTCCAGGCAGCCAGGCCATGGGGGTCTCTGAGATGCCCCAGCCCTGCAGCCTGTCCTGCAGCCTGTCCCACCTGGCTGTTGCCATGGACCCTCTGTGAGGTCACTGCCTCCCAGCCAATGAGCTGAGGTGCTGCAAAAGTTCCTTGTGATGTCACTGCTGCCTTGCAGGCTCATGTCTAGCCCCTAGCCAGCCCCTTGGCATGTGTGAGCTGCTCCCCCGCTACCCCCGTCACTCAGGGCTGGTTCTGGGGCTTACACAGGGAACATCAGAGGCTGCTCAGGGGGAAACATTGCTAGGCCAGGGGCCCTCCTGTGGGGCTGTGAGTGTTGCTGTCCCTGCTGTACAGACAGGGCCATAGAGCCTCAGCAGGCTGCAGCGGTGGGAGACACTTCCCTGGTTTTGGGAGGGAGACGAGACGTCAAGACCCATGACTCGGAGCCAGCTACAGATACCCATGGAAAGCTGATTTTCAGAGGGGTGTGATCAGCCCTTCCTGTGTATCTGGCTTCTTCAAAGGGGCTTAATCAGGAGCTAAAAGTTGAAGAAGGAACATTTAGAAGGTGAATTTCTGTCTCCGGGAATGTCCCACCTGGGGTGACAGTTTCCTCGCACTGACAAAGAATTTACATTGCTCTGCTTTCTGAGACAGTTGGCAAAGATGCTCCACAGTGGCTGTGTGTCTCTCTCTCTTTCTATAGAAGCTGTTCAGACCCCTCCCTAGCAAATGCTGGTGTTAGGTGCAGATCTGAGTGCTAAAAGCCCAGGTGTACAAAGTCAGAATGAAAGGATGCATTTTGCTCTAGAAGTGACAGGCAGAGGGAGGTGGCTGTAGCAGAGCAGGGTCTGTCTGGAGACAAAGCGGAGCCTGAGGATGAGAAGGCCCATGAGACGCAGAGACTCCAGAGCAGTGGGGGACTAGTTCTTTGGTCTGGCAAACTGACAGAAAATCCCCAGGCCCTGAGCATGGTGCGGGCAAAGCCCATGGGGACTACCTAGTCCATCAGATTTTATTATTTTCCTTGTTTGACGGTTTAGAAATCACGTCTGAGCTGGTGGATTATTCTTATTGTGTGTAACTAAGCATTGCAGCCCAGGGATTTTCCTCGCATAATTAATTGGGGTCCGTTTTTGCACAAGCGGCTTCTGCACAAACAGGAGCTGAGTAGACTGGGGCTCTTCCTGCCTCCTGCTTCCCCTGGTTCCAGCCTGACCTTGGGCCTGTAGTGCGTCCTTGGCAAGTAATCCTTAGGTTGCTCTGCAATTGACAAAAAGTTTGTGGGTATGAGCTGTCAATCACACTTCTTGGCTACACAGGCCTTGAGACCCCTCCAAGGCTGGAGGGAAATGGGGAATGGTTGCAACTTGGAATTCAGAGGTGTTGTCCAGGACCATAAATTTGAACAGTTTTGGAGACACTTTTCTTTTTTCCGAAGAGGCTTTTCTGACATTTGGCCCATCTACACGGGCGCAAATGTGGGGAAAACCTTCTCTTTGGGAAGAGCCTTATTCCTAATACAATGAGGAATACAGGCCCACTTTCTTGGAAACTGATCTAAAAGACTCAACCCATTCCATGAACCCAGCAGAGTTTTTCACAAATACAAAAGCTATCCTGGAAAAGCTCTATAGCAGGGCTGTAGCCAAGTAGGGCACCATGGCTTAGTTGGCTAAAGCACCTACCTTGTAAGCAGGAGATCCTGGGTTCAACTCCCACTGGTGCCTTGTTGTAGCCTTTGCTCATCTTTTCCTGTGTGCTTCTGAGACACAGAAGAGGTCTCCCTTGGCCACCCATGGAACTGCTGGTACAGGAAAAGGCTGATTGGGGAGGAGCATTGGGAAGAAGGAAACCACAATCCTGGAGCAGGTGCAGAAGCTGCTGTGACTGGCACTGGCAAGGCAGGGCTCTGACTCCAATTGCCGGGACAGGAGAGCCAGCACCACATGCCCTTCTCATTCCCTTGGGGTGTCACTGCCCAGAGACTCTGCAAGGGATGCAAATTGGAAATGAAGCTGGGATTTAAATATCCTGCACTTCATTTGCATATTCACAGACCAGTGCTATTTCAAAATACTTTATTTTGCAATACAAAACGCTGTTGAGATACGCTTATTGCGGGAGAAAACCCTTCGTCAGAACTAACCCTTAAACCTCATTTCATAAGGAGTAAGGGGGATTTTGAAAGAAGGGTTTTCTTTCCAAAGAACTGTGTCTAGACAGCGCCTGGTAGTTCAAAATAGGGTATTTTGAAATAGCAGCCAAACATGATTATGCAAATCTCCGCTTCATTTGCAATGTCACTCAGCTGAATTTGCATTTCTCTCTGGAAAGAGGAATGACGTGTAGACAAACCCTCACATAGGGGAGATGCAGAGATCAGAATTTCCCCGCCTCCCTCAGCTTGTCTGGCTCCTTTGTCCCATTTCCTGCCTCCCTGCCTGAAAGGGACCCAATGTCCTTACATTGAGAAAGTGAAGAAGCACAAAGTAGAATTGAGCCAGAGGGGCAAGAAGATCAATTCTCAAGGATTTACACAAATCAACATTTCCCCAGCACATCCCCATCAGCCCACAGCCCTGTTCCATATCTAGGGCCAGCACTGGGTGGGCAGTAGTCAAAGAGGCAGCGACTCACAGGAAGAAGTCGTGGGCTGAGCTAATGAGATGATCTTGATTTGTCAATGCCAAGCTGTGATCAAAAACAGTGAGATAAGGATCAAACACCAGGGAGGTTCCTGCCACATACCAGCACCTGCCAAAGCCTGGGATTGAATCAGTGACCTTTAGATATTTAGTCTGATACTTTCTCCACTGAGCTACTTTGGCTGCTGGACAAGGAGTTCTTTGGCCTGTACTTCTCTGTCTGGGATGTTTGGCCGCATGTCATCATGCCCTGCCCAGGAAGGCGAGACTGGCCTTTCCACAGCGCCCCTCCCCCACAGCCCAGAGCCAAGGTTCCCTCTCAGCCAGGCCTGGGCAATACAGGCCAGAGGGCTGGATCCAGCCCATGAAGCCACCCAACATGGCAGCAAGAAGCCTCAGGCTTGTGGTTGACTCCTCCCTAATCAGCCTTTTCCTGAGCCAGCAGCTCCATGGGTGGCCAGGGGAGGCCTCTTCTTTGTCCCAGATGGACCTAGGAAAATGTGAGCAAAGGCTACAACAAGGCACCACTGCGAGTTGCACCCAGGATCTCCTGTTCACAAGGCAGGTGCTTTAGCCAGCTGAGCCATGGTGCCCTCCCCGGACAGGGTTGCTCGGTTTATGGTCCACGACAACACCTTTTACACAAAAAATGAGGCGTAACGTTAGTTTGAACTAAGGGCTTTGGTTCGAACTACTGCGTCCCGATGCACACTTCATGGTTCGAATCAGGTGTCATTCCATCTAGTGTGCTGGGCGAGATCTTGCTAATGAAGCATGGGACATTAAAATCCCTGCTTCATTAGCAATTTCAGTCGCCTACATTTGCATCCCTAGTCCGAAGTAGGAAGCAAATGTAGACGTACACAAACAGCACTCCAAACTGAGCCCATTAAATAACAGAATATTTCAGTTCCATCATAAAGTGTAACAACGATTTCATTTCATGTAGCGATATGAATCATCATCGCTTGTTTGCTAAATCAAGAAGATGGACAATTTTGTTTTATGCTTCAAAGGAACAGATCCGTGTAAGATACCGAATGGCTACGGAATGTGTTGCAGTGTTAATGGTCTTTGGAGTTGATTTCATACTAAATACATGAAGTCATGTACCTTGTTAATTATCCCTTTGTTCAGTATTTTTCTTCTATAAAATTATGAAACTATATTTAGCTGAGCTGTTTGTGAGTAGCTGGCGGGTACCACAGTAGCGCACATCCACACAAGCACAAACGACCTCGCTAGTGGTGCACATTATGAAACTCACTCCACCCATGGATGGAAAATCTCACAGGGAACACGGCCTCCTGCCCATCTTCTCCCCCCCCATAGGCAGCTACAGTCCCTTTCAGCCACTAGGACACCCCGGGAAGAGAGGCAGGAATGGGGCCAAGTGCAAGTCAGTCTGAGGGGGGCAGGCAAAGCTCATCTTGCCTTGCAGGGCCACTGGCAGCAGCATCGCTCTTGTATTCTGCTGTGGAGAAAAACATGCCTGAGAGAAGAGGCAGCATCAGAACCTTTGCAGCAGTTGCTGAAGTAGCTCAGTTGGGAGAGCGTTAGACTGAAGATCTAAAGGTCCCTGGTTCAATCCCGGGCTTTGGCAGAAGCCTTTGCCAATATGGCTCAGTCTCTTTTGGCATCTCTCCATCTCTGGTAAGCAAACATCTGCAGTCAGAGTTCAAAGCTGAACCAAGAGGCAGGAATGATGTCATAGAGCTGATGGTATTTCAGGGTTAGAAACTGGAGAGGGGATTTCATGCCACCTCAGAGATTGTTGACACAGTAGAACAGGGCTCCTGGCTTCAGCTGCTCCCAGCCTTGCTTCTCTGTTTTCCATGCCCCCAGGAAGGAACATTAACAGAGCCTGCCTAGGACTAAATCTGAGGCTTCCCCATACTGAGGACATGCTATTTCTATTTTCTTAGACTGGAAGTTATTAAGTCAATTTAAGCAATTTCAAAATAATTTCCAAGTATAGACATGCCCTTATAGTCCTGGTCTTCACAACATCCTCTGGCAAGGAGTTCCACAGGTTGACTGTGCGTTGTGTGAAGAAATTCTTCCTTTTGTTTGTTTTCAACCTGCTAATATCATGGTGCACCCTTAGTTCTTCTATTATGGGAACAAGAACAATCCCTTTCCTTATTTACAGTCTCAGCAACAGCCATGATGTATAGACCTCTATCTTATCTCCACTTGTCTCCACTTTTCTAAGGTGAAAAGTCCCAATCTCTCCTCATATGGCAGCTGACTCAAACTTTCATCATTTTTGATGTGCTTTTCTGGCCTGTTTCCAATGCCAATGGCAGCTGCCTGCATGAAGCCCTCCCCCCTCCACTCAGGCTCTTATTCCCCCAGGCACCTGACATCTGCAGGCTGTGCAGGGAAGGAGCTGCCTGGGAAATGTGCTGGGCTGTTGGCCAGGGCTCAGCCAGGTGAGTCTCCCAGCCAGACCCTGCCTCTGGCACCCCAGCCCCTCCTCTGGCTGGACCTTGGCAAGTCCAACATCCCCCAAGTGGTGGTGGCCTGCAGTGGCCTCCAGAATAGTTGTGAGCATAAGCTCAGCTCTGTGGCCTGAGTCCTGCAAAGCTCTCAGCCTTTCCCCTTGTTTTTGCTTCCCTGTCCATAGCAAGAGGAAGAATCAGAGCAAGTCAATAAATCAAACAACCCTTCTCCACAGGGACAGCTGACTGTGTGACATAAGGGAAAGAAATTAGCAAACCAAGCACCCCTGTGGCCAACATGGGGCTTGAATCCACAATTTTGGAGTTATTAGCACCACGATCTAACCAACAGAGCTAGCCAGCCCTACGGAAATGTGCGTCACAAGTGGCCCTTTCAAGAAAGGCGCCTCAGACAGTTGCAGCAACATCTCTGCAGCTGCCGAGGGCTCTTCTCTGATAGGTCCACTAGTGACTCACTGTGATGTGGGCTGGCTAGTCCAGCTGGTCTGAGGTTTGGTCAAGGTGGCTGGTGGCCGGCATGGTGCACTGAGACCCAGGGCAAAGAGGCAGCCGGAATCTCTTGCTGCCAGCACCTTGCCTCCCAGCTCCTACCCAGTCAGCAGCAGCCACAGCCCCTTTCAACTACTGGATCAGTGCGGGAAGGGAGGTGGGAATGGGGCCACGCCATTCCACTCACAGCGCACTACATCATATCCTGCACGTGCAGGCTGCCTGCACACAGTATCCCAGCCTGCACATGTTAGCAGCTGGATGCTGAGCACAGGGAGTGGCTCCGGCAGTGGTGAGGGCTTCATGTGCGGTGGCAGCTCACATTTTCCTAGGTCCTCCTGGCTTAGCTGGCTACAACACCTGTGCTGCAAGTAAGAAATCTTGGGTTCAACTCCCACTGGTACCAACTTGTAGATTTTGATCACATTTTTCTATTTCCTTCTGGGACACAGGAGAGGCCTCCCCTGGCCACCCATGGAACTGCTGGTTCAGGAAAAGGCTGATTGGGGAGGAACATTGGAAAGAAGGAAACCACAAGCCTGGAGCAGGTGCAGAGGCTGCTGTGCCTGGCACTGGCAAGGCAGGGCTCTGACTGCAATTGCTGGGACAGGGGAGCCAGCGCCAAGTGCCCTTGTGATTCCCTGGGGGTGTCCGTGCCCAGAGACCCTGCAAGTGCAACCTCTGCAGCTCCTGCGACCGTGGAGAGTGACTCTCGTCCCCCCTCCCTTGGGATGGGCAATGGCAACAGGTGGAGGAGCTGGGAGAGAAGTCCCAGAGAGCAGCCCCATGACTAAGCTGGCCAAGCAGCTGCTGGGTGTGGGGGAGGTGAGGGAGGCAGCCCCCAGTGGTGCCTGGCCAATGTGTCTGCTCTCCCTGCCATCCCTCCCTACGTAGCTGGAGTTGGCCATGTCCCCACAGCAGGAAGCTGAAGGGGGCAAAGAGCAGAAGTGCTGGAAGCTGGTGGGGGTGGCCTCTGGGTTTGATTTAGTGAGTCTTACTTGGACTTGCTAAATCAAACGCTGTAAGATCGATTGTGGCCATTCATCCCCAGGTCCTTGTTCTTCTGCAGGACACGGCCAACGGAAAGTAAGGACGAGCCAATGGGCATCCAGATCAGATCACACCCTTGTTGAATGGATGGAAATAGAAACCAGACACACACACAGAGCCGGTTTGACTTGGTTCCAGCTGAGGGGCGGGTTTGTCTGGTTTATGTGCATTGGCACTAGAGCACGTGAGGGGTTTGTGGTCATTTGAAGAATCCCTGGTCAATAGAAATCCAAAGTGTGACACACCTGGAGATGTAAAAGTTTCATTTCAATTGATGAGCTTTCTAAGGGGGCACTTGCTACACCCCCAGAGCAACCGTGTGTTTGCATCCAGTGTTGGGAACGGAGCAGGAAACGAGGCTTTTGTGTGACACACATCCCAGGTGGGACCCTCACTGACCCCCAGAGTGTGACTGGTCCTAACAAGGGATTTGCCCTGAAAGCAGCAGAGCTGGGGCAGGACAGAGAGTCCTGAGAGATGAAGCAGCTGGAGGGAGCCAGGAGAGCAGAGGCCAGCCTGAGAGCTGAGAGTCAGAGGTGTCCACTCCACTTTCACCCCACAGGTCCCATGGTGTAAGGGGCAGCACTCAGGGCTCTAAATCCTGCAATCTGAGTTCAAATCTCAGTGGGACCTGCTGGGGCTCAGCTGGTTGTTACAAGGTTCAGGTGCTTCGGCTTCCTTTCCTTGAGGTTCAACAAAGACAGTTTTGTTCCTCTTTCTGGGTGTCTGAGGCCCCTGGAGCTCCATCTCCAGACTGAGCAGGGGGGCGGGAAGGGCCTGATGCCATCACAGCTGCAGGGAAGGTCACCCACCTGGCCCCTGGGCTCAGCCTGTGCTGGAGGCAGCCAGACAGGGTGAGCGGGACAGAGGGCGGATTGGAGGAAGGGCCCTGAGTCCTGGCTCCCAGCCATGCACCTTGGCACAAAGACCAATGGCCCCTGCACAAAGTGCATTGTGGGAATAAGAGTTGGGGCAGCAGGAAAGGGAATAAGAGTTGGGGCAGCAGGAAAGGGGCCGGCCCCTCAGCACCAGGGCGCAGGCAGGAGAAGATGGGAGTGAATCCTGCTACCTCTGCCATGGCTTAGCCCGGGAGGGCTGGGGTCTAGCAATTTTTCACCCCAGCTTTGTGGGAGGCCAAGTAGGAAGGGGCCACTGCAGGTGCACAACCCCCTGGCCTGCTGTGTCTGTGGGAAGGGTTCAAGCCCCTTGCTGGGTGAAGCCCTTCTTTAACTCACATTCTCAGTTTGCAAACAATTCACCTTCAGCTTTCACCAGGGTTTTAGAAAGAAAAAGTCTAGTCCTGGGGTCCAGCTTTAGGAGAACCAGAGAGAACCAACTGCAATTTCCATCTTCTGAGGAGAAGGGAAGAGGATTTTCTTCTCCTCAGTTCTAGCCACATCAGCCCAGGGAGGAGAAAAAATAACCCTCCGCCCGCTGACTGTCCCCCGTCAGCTTCTGTAGCTTCACCTCCTGCCACAGCAGCTCCAGCTTTGAGCTCCAAATCTCAAGGGGCTGGTGAGGAAATGAGGAGCTGGCAGCTCGGGTGAGTCGCTTCCATGAGAACAAGAGGTGGGGTGTTCACAAGGTGCAGGGCAGGGTGCTAGAAAGTTTTGAAATTTGCGTAGCTTTTTGCAGAAGAACAGTGCAGCGTAGACACAGCCTGAGTGTTGCTCAGCACTAGTAGGAGACAGGGAGGGACAAAACGATCTAACGGCACCTGCAGCCTTTCGGAACGACCCCCAAACCCAACCCCAAGAACCAGCCCTTCCCTCCGCCCTCCCTGGGAACTGTCTGGACTCAAACCTACCCCGGTTTCACCCTAAGGATTCCCTGGTCTGTAAAAGCTGTGTCCAGGAAATGAGAAAGCAGCTGAAGTGACACTCGTGAGACTTGAACCCACAGCCTTTGAATTGTTAGCAGGGCTCACATGAATTGCTGCAGCTTAAAAGTCCAACATGCTTTCCATTGCACCACAGAGCCTGGTATCACCAGGGTCTGCTTTGCAGTATGGCAATTGCTGGGGGAAAAGAAAGGGGAGCCAGGTCTGTCTCTTTTGGGAGAGCAGGTAGGAAGAGGAAGGGGGCCACTGAGCCCCTGACAGTGAAAATAAGAGATGAGAACAAAGCTACAGCTGGAGAATGTGGGCATCGATCCCACTGCCTCTCGCATGCTAAGCAAGCGCTCTACCACTTGAGCTAATTCCCCTGTCCCTGGTAACCTCTGCTACCTCACCTACCTTGTTCCAGAGCCCCTAACGTCCCTGCAGCAAAAAAACTTCAGGACCAGACTTCAAAGAGAAACTGCTGAGCTACACTTCATCTTCAAGTTTGACACAATCAACTCTGGATTAAACAAAGACTGGGAATGGCTCGCTAACTAGAAAAGCAGCTTCTCCTCTCTTGGAATTCACACCTCCAGATCAGCTGCTAGAAGTGGCCTCATCCTCCCTGACTGGATCCACCTCGTCATCTCCAGCCTGATCCTGGCCTGCATATTTATACCTGCCTCTGGATATTTCCACTACATGCATCTGACGAAGTGGGTCTTTACCCACGAAAGTTTATGCTCCTACACTTCAGTTAGTCTATAAGGTGCCACAGGACTCCTCGCCGCTATAACGTCCCTGCGACTGCCTAAGGCTTCTTTCTGAAAGGGCCACTTGTGAGACTGACACCTGTGGGCCGGCAAGGTCGGAGGTTTAGGACGTGATGCTCATATCACACAGACACATCTTAAGAGCAAGGCCCTTATTTCAAACCATAACGGGGTCGCTGTTCCGACGTCCCTGCAAACCTCATGGTGCAAGGAGTGCGGAGTGAGGGATCAGAATTGTGATTTATTTGGAAATAAGTGCTGTGTAGCCAGCGCCAAAATACAAAATAAGCTATTTCAAAATTGACTTGAAATAAGCTACCCAATTGCATCGCTTATTCTGAGCTATGGGATGCACCCTAGTGAGTTAGAGCCCAGCTCTGCCCCCAGCTTCCTGCCCACCCACAATGAGCTGAGGTGCTGCAAAAGTACCTTGGGAAGGGGATTTTTCCCATCAGTGGAGAACATGGGCATCAACCCCACCCCCTTTCTCATACTAAGTGAGCACTCTACCACTTGAGCTAATTCCCCTGCTGTAGCAAAGAAGTCCCTCTTGGAGGCTCCTCCTCACACTCGTGCTTGTGACCTTCGTTCTCTCTCTGGCCTCAAGGGCAGATCTCCAGAAGGAGACTCCCTGCAGCAAAGCCATGGGGGGCTCTGAGACTCCCTGCAGCAAAGTCTCTGAGGTTTCCTCTGCCCTGCAGCCTGTCCCACCTGGCCATTGTCATGGACTCTCTGTGTCATGGGTGTCAGGATGACCGAGTGGTCTAAGGTGCCAGACTTAAGGACTTGTCTTTCTGTTTGTTGGGTGTTCTGGTCTCCAAATGGAGGCATGGGTTCCAATCCCACTCCTGGCACATCCTCTGTTTTATATTTAGAGAGGTGACCTCATTTCCCCATCTCCCCTGACGTTGTAGGAGCCCTTCCTCAGCATTTCTCTTAGGCTGCATCTACACAGCAGTGTTACTTGGGCATAACGGCCATTACACTGTAATAACAATGGGAGCGTCTACACAGCAATTCCATTATTCCGTCTGTAACGTCAGTTTGAGTCACACACAGCGGCAGGGGGCGCAGCTCAGCCAGGGACCTTATCCACTCACAGAGCTTCCCAGCTTCTCCACCCCCCAAACCCCACCAGGCAAACCAAGTAACTAACCGCCCACTACTCTGGAGTCGCTGCCTCTCATGGGCCTTCTCGTCCTCGGGCTCCGCTTTGTCTTCAGACAGACCCTGCTCTGCTACAGTCACCTCCCTCTGGCTGTCACTCCTGGGACTTCTAGGGCAAAACTTGCTGTTTCATTATGATGCCTGGGCTTTCAGCACTCAGATCTGCACCTAACAGCAGCATTGGCTTGTCAGTTTCTGTAGAGAATCCTTGCCAATTGTCTCAGAGAGTAGAGGAAAGTAAATTCTTTGTCACTGAGAGTAAACTGTCACCCCAAGTGGGACTTGACCCCACAATCCCTGGCTCAGGCGACCAGTGCCTTGTCTATTAGGCCACTGGGGTACACAGGAAAGACTCCCAGAGACAGAAATTCACCTTCTAAATGTCCCTTCTTCAACTTTTAGCTCCTGATTAAGCCCCTGTGAAGAAGCCAGATACACAGGAAGGGCTGATCTCACCCCTCTGAAAATCAGCTTTCCATGGGTATCGGTAGCTGGCTCTGAGTCATGGGCCTTGACGTCTCATCTCCCTCTTGAAACCAGGGAAGTGTCTCTCACCACTGCAACCTCCTGAGGCTCTATGGCCATGTCTGTACAGCAGGGACAGCAACACTCACAGCCCCACAGGAGGGCCCCTGGCCTAGCAATGTGGCCCCCTGAGCAGCCTCTGATGTTCCCTGCTTGAGCCCCAGAACCAGCCCTGAGTGAGGGGGGCAGGGAGAGCAGCTCACACATGCCAAGGGGCTGGCCAGGGCCAGGACATGAGCCTGCAAGGCAGCAGTGACATCACAAGGAACTTTTGCAGCACCTCAGCTCATTGGTTGGGAGGCAGTGACCTCACAGATGGACCATGGCAACAGCCAGGTGGGACAGGCTGCAGGGCTGGGGCATCTCAGAGACCCCCATGGCCTGGCTGCCTGGAATCTCCTTTGTGAGGTTTCCCCTTGAGGGCAGAAGGGATTGAGGGTCCCATCTGGGAGTGTCTCTGTGGAGATTTCCCCTTTCCCCAGGCTGCAGTGGGAGGGGCTGAGGCAGGCAGGGGTACAGGAGGGGCTGGCACTGAAATGAAGAGAGATCTGGGAGAAGCAAAATGGCTGGGGTGTGATTATGTCATTAGTGGCAAGTGTCCATTAGTAACCAAGGTTTAGGGAGGGCAGGCCACCTCATCTGAGCTGCTGGGATTGGTTACCAATTACCCAAAGCCAGCACTGACAAGAACCTTTGTGCCACTCGCTGGCTGGCTGGGGACACCCAGGACTGGAAGGTTTTGGCTTTTCACAATGTCCCCTGGGGTGTTGTACAAAGCTCAGTGATGGTAACAAACCCAAACACCCCCTGGCTACACCTACTCTGCAGGCTTCTTACACAAGAACTGTTTTGTGCAAGCTTTCTTGCACAAAATGTCTTGTGCAAGAGCACGTCCACACTGCCACGTGCTTTTGGGCAAGAATGTCCGTGGCAGTGTGCACGCTCTCTTGTGCAAGAAAGCTCCGCTGGCCATTTTAGCCATAGGGGTTTCTTGCAGAAATAAACCCTGTTGCCCATTCATACTACATTTTTGTGCAAGAGCTCTTGCACAAGAGGCTTTATTCCTCATGGGGAGAGGACTAACTCTTGCCCAAGAAGCCCTCTTTTCCTACGTTTTGCCGTAAATTTAGTTGCTTAAGAACTTGTGTGCAGTGTAGATGCTCCTCATGTTTATGCGCAAGAACGGCCATTCTTGAGCAAGAAGCCTGCAGCATAGATGTAGTCCCTGGGTGCCCAGAGAGGGGCTGTCTAGTCACAGTCTGGCTCGGCGTGCGCTCTGCAATGGGAAGATGTCCACGGAGCAGGCAGATGGCAGCGGCACACGGCTCTGGTGGGCCCAGCATCCAGAGGAGCATTTCCGATATGAGTGTTTACTGACAGTGTCTGTCTCTGGTCTGATTTCACAGTGAGCTTCCCTCACATACCCCTGCTGCAATTCCTTGACCTTGGGTCTAACTTGGTCTAGGATGTGGGGGTAGGAGGGAGGTGGCCTTTCTTTGTAAGACCATTGGCCATTCGGCCATAAATGTCCACATTCCTCTGCATGGACTGCAGGGCCTGCAGAGACTCCTCCTTCGACCACAGCTCCAAGAGGGTCTTTATCTGTGGCCCAGACAATGACAGTGCCTGGCGTTTGCTGCCCCGTGCTTGATTTGATTCCCAGCCAATGCAAGGTGGGAAGGGAACAGGCGACCTCCTGGGGGAGATCTTATTTAACCCTGAACAACAGGCACAAGTGGGTCCCACAGCCAAGGGCCCCCTCTCACCGCTTTTCGTGGGGAGCAGCTCAAACACCCTGTAGTGTGTATTCTCAGATTGCCCCTGTCCCACCAGGCTGTTGTCTTGGACCCTCTGTGAGGTCACTGCTTCCCAACCAATGAGCTGAGGTGCTGCACAAGGCGCTTATGATGTCACTGCTGCCTTGCAGGGTTCATGTCCTGCTACTGGCCAACCCTTTGGCCTGTTTGAGCTGCTCCCCCTGTATCACCCCCACTCACTCAGGGTACGTCTGCACTGCAGAAGTAAACAGGGTCTCAACCACTGTTTCCAATACAGCCAGCTGAAAGGGGAGAGCAGTCCTAGGTGTGGGTACACTCCTTCAGTTGTGTAGCCCTGCAAGATAATCAACTGTTGATATGGAAATACAGCTCATGCTGGGCTGGGAAAGGAATCCGGGCTGTGGCTATGTAAACCCAGTTCAGCCAGTGCTATAGGCCTGATGGAGGATCGGTTGTGAGAATGGAATGTGGAGTATTGTAACTAATTTGGCTTTTGTGGGGTCACAAACCATTTTATCTCTAACTGTAGGAATTGTAAAATATGACACCAGTGCTTGCAGGAGAGACACTGTCATTGAAAAAAGTCTGGGATGGACGAGCCTTCCCCTTCCAGACTCAAGTGGAGTGGACTCTGGGTGTGGGGGGAAGGAGCGTGAACCAGCAGGCCACATGTCCTCCAGCCATGAGCTATGAGACGGGTTCATTCTGTCTCTCCCTCCCCCACTACCCAGTCTAAGGATAGACCTAGAACAGACCCCTTAAGGAATCTCTTTGTTATTTCGAAATATTATTCCAGTGGGGGCTGGAATCTTTTGTCCAGCCTAGGTGGGGGGCCAAGAGCTGAAATCACCAAGGAAACTGACAAAGAGCTGAAATCACTGGGGTTAGCCCAGAGCCAGACCGATCCCGATCGTAGAAGCAGCAGCTGGCAGGAGCAAGCAGCCAGCAGGGTGAACGATAGGGGCAAGAGCACGTAGTTGGTGGGTGGCCAGTAGGAACAGTGGCAGGTGGCCAGCAGGGTAGCTGGTGGGAGTAGCTGGCGGTAAGCCAGTAGGAGCAGTGGCAGGTGGCCAACCGAGTGGGTGAGATGCCTCCTATGCCCACTCCCTCCAATCACACCTGAGCTCTTATCTGCCCTGAGCAAGGGCAGCAACTGTGAGTGGGGTACAGAGAGAGTTTGGGCATGTGAATGGGACACGTACATTGCTGGACCTACATTGCTGGCAAAGGACACTGCTCAAGCCACTTGAGCCGAGACTTATTTGTGGGTTGGTTCTGAACCCTGCTTGTGGTATTTTCCCAGGCGAATGCCACGTTACTTCTCACCCTCTTTCATTAAGAGTTTCTTTTCTACATTCAGACTCTGTGCTGGCGAGTGGGGAAGCATCGCCTCCCTGAGGTACTCGGACGGGGGGGTGGATTTCCCAGGCTGCTGGGTGGGGGCTCAAGCCAGTTTTGTGTGAGATGAATGAAGAGAAACCCCTAGACATCGAACCCAGCCCTGGCTGCTGCCAGCACTACCTGGCAGAAGAGTTACACTAGCAGGGGGTGTGACCAAAGCACAGGCCTCGCTATGAGCAGGCTTAGAACTTTTTCAGGGAAACCCTATTGGATTTCTAGTCCAACACCTTGACCACTCGGCCATCACAGATGTGAAGACAGCAAAGCCCCAGGGCCAGGGGAACTGGCAGATAATCCCAATGCCCAGGCCTGATGTCACCAGCCACACAAAATTCACACAGCAAACTGGGCTCTTGGAACAGGGGAAGTTTGGGGGCTCGTTGCTGGGCCGTGGGGTGAAGCATCAAACCAGCCCCCTGCTGTGGGGCCTGTGAGTGTTGCTGAATGTTTGCCCCTGGAAATGGGAAACAAAAGGTCTGGGAGCCACACAGAGACCCTGCTGGGCTGAAGTCCCAACGACTCCACTTTGTCTTTGCCTGTGGGCTTGTCTGTCTGCAGCCTGGAAACCTCCTGGCTCCTCAGACCACTGGTCTGGATGGAGCGTTACAGAAGTCGGAATAATGGAATTGCTGAGTAGACGCTCCCATTGTTATTGCAGTGTAATGGCCGTTATGCCCAAGGAACGCTGCTGTGTAGATGCAGCCTCAGAGAAATGCTGAGCAAGGGCTCCTGCAATGTCAGGGGAGTCATTGAAATGAGGTCACTTCTCTAGATATAAAAAGGAAGACATGTCAGGAGTGGGATTTGAACCCACCTCCCCCTTTGGAGACCAGAACACCCAACTGAGGGAAAGACATAACCTTGAGTTTGGCACCTTAGACCACTTGGCCATCATGACAAGTGTGTAAAGATATTCACCCAGAGTTTTCTTAAATGTGTGAGTTGCTCGGGGAGGCGGCAGGAGCACCTCTCTTTCCCCACCTAACAGCCGCTCTACAGCCCAGCTGGGTATATTCCTACTCACCCTCACCTACCGTTGTGAGGTATTTTACAGGGAGCTGACAGGAAACAGAAGAGGGTAAACCGCTGGCTGGTAGAACTGAGGCCTGGGATTGTCCTGTGCCAGGGAGTCTGTGTCAGTGCCCTTGGGGATCCTGAGCAGGGTTGGTACTTGGGGGTGGGGCCGGGGGCTGTTCTGAAAGGCTGCAGGCGCCGTTAGACCCTTTTGTCCTTCCCTGTCTCACCCCAGCGCTGAGCAACACTCAGTGTCGGTCTGAGCATCCGTCCTGCTCTGGGACGTGTCTCTGTGGCAGGAACCTGCCCGGGCGGCTCTCGCAGTGAGGCCCCTCCCTGGCAGCACCGAGCAGTGAGAGCTGAGTGAAGGGGGAGGCAGGACCAGGGGGAGAAGGCTCCATGACTGTGTCAGAGGGAGGCTCTGCCCTGGCCAGTGGGGAATCGTTGCCTCTCCGAGGGGCCCAGGCCTGGTGGGTCATTTCCCCCGGTTACTGAGTGGGGGCTGGAGCCAGTTCTGGGTTGTCTCCTTCAATAACCAAACTGAACCAATGGATCTTGTGCCGACCTGACACTGCGCTGGGCTAGTGCTGTGTGTGCCACAGAGCTTCCTGCAGGGCTGCCCACATGGGAGAGGGGAGGGGCAGTTTGAGTCACCAGCTCTGCCCCTTCTGAAGGGCTTGTGAAAATGGCAGGTGCTGTCTTGGCAGTGAGGGAGAGGTGGGAAAGGGGCCCTGAGTGAACCTCTTGGGTCACAGCTGTAGTAACAATGAGGTAAGATGAATGAGTGGGCACTTGTCATGTGAAAACTGATGTTGGTTTCCCTGACTAGGAATTGAACCCAGGCCTCAGCAGTGAAAGTGTTGAATCCTAACCACTAGACCATCAGGGACACATGAACAAGACTCTTTCCTTACCTACACTAGACTTTCACAGGCCACTTTCTGTCCCCTTCAGGACACGGGTCCATTTTCCTTTGCCCAGAGGGGACAAGAACAGAAACCAAACAGAACATCAAAGCAGCCAGACGGGGCCATGCCAGTTGCCCAACTAGCCCAGGATCCTGTCTCACAACAGCAGACAATTTCATTGCCCAGTGGGAATCCTCAGGACAGACAATTGTTAAGTGATCCCTCCTGTCACCCATTCCTAGCTTCTAGAATACACCAGCTAGGGACACCTGCCCTGTCCATCCTGGTTAAATACCATTGATTGACCTTTCCTGCATTAAATTATCCAGTTCTGTTTTGGACCTTCTCGTAGATTTCCCCTTCACAACATCCTGTGGCAAGGAGTTCCACTGGGTACAAAAATGCTTCTTTTTCATTTATTTTTAATTTGGCTACTTACCAGTTTCATTCTGTCACCCGGGATCTTGAGTTGGAGAAAAAAATTCTTCTTGCTTTCTGCACCCCTGTCATTATTACATGAAACTCTGTCCCATCGCCCCGGAGTCTAGACTACATCTAGACTGTGCTCCCTGTAACATCCCCTCCCGCAGAAGAAATGTAAATCTGCTGATCCTTTTTGAGGAAGAGATTTTTCCGATATTTGGCCCCGTGTAGCCCACCCATGGTGGGTGGGGCAGGAAAACTGCTCAGAGCCGGGGGAATTAGCTCCGGTGGCAGAGCCCTCGCTTAGCATGTGAGAGGCAGTGGGATCAATAGCCACATTCCTCAGTGTCTGTGGTGTTCTCCTTCCTTCTTCTCACAGGCAGAGTCGGGGGGCTCTGAGCACCCAGAGACCCCTCCCAGAGACCCCTCCCTCTTCCTTCCTGGTCTCCAAAAAACCCCACCTAGTGGGCACGGAGCTGCTGGGCCTGGTGGAGTGTTGGGAGAGGGGCTGGTGCTCCCTTTGCACACGAGAGGTAAGAGGATTCACTCCCATCTTCTCCTGCCTGTTCGCTGGTGCTGAGGGGCCGGCTCCTTTCCTGCTGCCCCAACTCTTATTCCCACAATGCACTTTTTGCCAGGGCCGTTGGTCTTTGTGCCAAAGTGCGTGGCTGGGAGCCAGGACTCAGGACCCTTCCCCAAATATACAACCCCCCTCCCCACCCAAACCCTCTGTTCAGCTCACACTGTCTGGCTGCCTCCAGCGTGGGCTGAGCAGGTGACCTGCCCTACAGCTGGGAGAGCATCAGGCACCTGAGCACAAGTCTGATCAGTCTGGGGACCAAGCTCCATTGGGCCTCAGACACCCAGCACAGGAGTAAAACTGCCCCTGGGGAACCTCAGGACAAGGAATGTAAAACCTACAGAGCATGAGGCTCTCACATCAACCAGCCCAGCCAGTCTCACTGAGACTTGAACTCAGATTGCAGGATTTAGAGTCCTGAGTGCTGCCCCTTATACCATGGGACCTACATATGTAGCTTCTAGTGGGAACCTGGGGCACTCAGGTCTCAGACTGGCCTCTGCTCGCCTGGCTTCCCACCAACAGCTTCATCTCTCAGGACTCTCTGGCTACGTCTACACGGCACATTTATTTTGGAATAAGCTGGTCTCAAATAGTGATTCCAAAATAGTTTATTTTGAACTAGCACGTCTACACTGCAGAGAAACCTCAGAATAGTCCGAGTCAGGCTCCCCTAATGCAGAGGAGCTACTGATTTAGAGCCCTGGGAGAAATAACTTAGAATGGGCCTAGGGAGGGGTCATTTTGAAATAGCAGAAGTGGCGCATCTCCACACGCATTATTCTGAAATAGCTAATTGGGAACAGGCGTTATTCCTCATAGAGTGAGGTTTGCAGAAGCTGGAATAACCCGTCTGTTATTTTAGATTATTTCACATTAACGGAATTGCTGCACAGACTTTGGCATTGTTGTTCTAAATGGCCATATTCCAAAATAACTTTTCTGTGTAGACAGAACCTGTGTCCTGCCCCAGCTCTGCTGCGTTCAGGACAAATTCCTCGTTAGGGTCCATCACAATCTGGGGTCAGTGAGGGTCCATCCCACCTGAGATGTGTCACACAAAAGCCTCATGTTCCCTGCCCAGTGCCTAACAGGGGCTGAAGGCATATGTTCCCTGCCTAGTGCACAACACGGGCTACAGGTATCTGTTTTGTGTGGGGGTGTAGCTCAGTGGCAGAGTGTTTGACTGCAGATCAAGTGGTCCTTGGTTCAAATCCAAGTGCCCCCTTGAAAAATCTTCTTTCAATAGAAACCTTTATCTCTCCAGTTCTATTGCATCCTGGATTTCTGTTGTATGTGCCTGCTTTAAAAGAATACAAACCCTTAATGTTTTCTGGCACCAATACGCATAAACCAGGCAAACTTGTCCCTCAGCACTGAGCAGGCGGGTGGGAGGAGTCTGATGCTGTCACATATGCAAGGCAAGTTACCCACCTGGCCCCTGAGGCGGGCGGGGGATTTGTATATTTTAGGAAGGGTCCTGAGTCCTGGCTCCCAGCCACGCACCTTGGCAGAAAGACCAGCGGCCCCTGCACAAAGTGCATTGTGGGAATAAGAGTTGGGGCAGCAGGAAAGGGGCCGGCCCCTCAGCACCAGCGAGCCGGTGGGAGAAGATGGGAGTGAATCCTGCTACCTCTCACTTGCAAAGGCAGCACTTTTCCAATGGAGCTAATTCTGCCCCACCTGCAACCTGTCTCCAGTGCTCCTGTCTGGCCCAGGAGGGCTGGTGTCCAGCAGCTCTCTGCCCCAACATGGCTGGTTTTGGGGACAGCAAGTAGGAAGTGGGGGCTGGGGCGAGTTAGGGAGCCACTTAGCCCCATGGCTGGCTCTGCTAGTGAAAAGAAAAATTGGAAGCTGCCCTCCTGAGTGGAAAATGTGGGCATCAATCCCACTGTCTCTCGCATGCTAAGCAAGCGCTCTACCACTTGAGCTAACTCCCCTGCTGCATTTACAGAGGCCTTCTCGGAGGCTCTTCCCTTCTCCACAGAGACGTCTGTCATCTAGGTCAGTTAGTCGTGGGAAAGGAGAAGGCTCCGAAAAGGCCTCAAGGGCAACTCTCAAGGAGACTCCCTGCAGCAAAGCCATCGGGGGGGGGGGGGGGGGTCTCTGAGATGGCCCCTGCCCTGCAGCCTGTCCCACCTGGCCATTGTCATGGACTCTCTGTGAGGTCATCACCTCCCAACCTCCATTAGCCAATAAGCTGAGGGGCTGCAAAAGGCCCTTGTGATGTCACTGCCACACCCACCCCTGCCCTCCAGTGCTAATGTCCTGCCCCAGGCAGCCCCTTTGCCTGGCTGAGCTGCTCCCAGGGGTGAAAGTGACACATTTCTTACAGGGACTGTTCTATTGGGCACCACCCCTTGGGCCGGACAGGAGGGAGGGGGAGGCTCAAGGCAGGAAGTGGGGGGAGGGGTTGTGATAGGACAGTACCTGTAAGAAATTAAAATGTGGAGTGTGGGAGGCTCAAGGCAGGGATTTGGGGAGTGTGTGAGAGTGGGGGGGGGCTCAGGGCAGGGGTGAGGATGTGGGAGGGTAGAGAAGTCAGGGCACAGGATCTGGGATATGGGGGAGGCTTGGGGCTGGGACTGTGTGTGTGTGTCGAGGGGATCCCTCTGCTCTGTGCTCCCTGAGGCCCTTTAACACACATGGACTGACCTGGGCGCAGGCCAATGAGGGGGGTTTCAGTGAAGCTACATGTAAATGGATCCCTCTAGCAATCCCTGCCAGCCACACGCACAGGGGGAGGGACTTTAGCCAAGGAAGCAGAAGCAGCCACTCTGAGGGAGGTTTAGAAGCAAAGGTGGGCTGCTGCCAGGATGGATGAGGGGATGTCACAGGGCACGAGCATGACAAGGGGAGCAGAGAGGGCCCTGCTGCACCGAGAGACATGCCAAAGCCTGGGATTGAACCAGAGACCTTTAAATGTTTCATCTAAGGCTCCGCACACTGAGCTGCCAACAAACCCGTCTGGCTCATTATTAACTGTCCAGGGTGTTTGGCAGCCGTGTCACAGCCTGAGTGTTGCTCAGCACTAGTAGGAGACAGGGAGGGACAAAATGGTCCTTTCAGAACAACCCCCAGCCCTAACCCCAAGGACCAGCCCTTCCCTCCACCCTTACTGGGGTCTGCTGGGAATTGCCTGGATGCCAGCCCACCCCAGTGTCAGCCTAAGGACTGACTGGTCTGTAAAAGCTGCATCCTGGAAATTAGGAAGCAGCTAAAGTGACTCTGGTGGGACTTGAACCCACAATCTTTGAATGTCTAGCTGGGCTCACATTAACCACTACAGCTTAGAAGTCCAACATGCTTTCCATTGCACCCCAGAGCCTCATGGGCTGGTGAGTTGGATATCTCCACTCTCTGCTTTGCAGCATGGCAATTGCTGGGGGGTCTGTCTCTTTTGGGAGAGGAGGTAGGAAGAGGGAGGGGGCCACTGAAATTAAAGGAGAGAGCTGTAATTGGAGAACATGGGCATCAATCCCACTGCCTCTCGCATGCTAAGCGAGCGCTCTACCACTTGAGCTAATTCCCCTGCCTGCAAAAGGCTTTGCTGCCTCACCCACCTTGTTCCAGAGCCCACAACATCCCTGCGAGTCTACTTGTGAGACTCACACCTGTGGGCCGGCTAGCTCGGAGGTTTAGGGGACGTGGTGCTCATATCACACTGACGCGTCTTAAGAGCAAGCCCCTTATTTCAAGCTATAACAGGCTCGCTATTCCGACGTCCCTGCATGGGGATTTATTTCGAAGTGCTGTGTAGCCAGCCCCAAATTACAAAATAAGCTATTTCAAAATAGGCGCATTGATAATTTTGAGCTATGGGATGCACCCCTAGTGAGTTAGAGCTGAACTCTGCCCCCAGCTCCCTGCTCAACCCACCCACCTACTGACTCCCTCACTGCCATGGGGCTGTTTGCATTGGCCTCTTCTCTCTGTCGCCAGGCTTCAGCCAGGACTGTGACCCGGCTCCCTGCACCTGGGCCCTGCATTTCTCATCCCTTCAGAGACACTTGCCAGTGGAGGAATAAATCACAGTCACGTGAGTGTAGATTATGAAACTTTGTAGCTGTTGTTGCCTTGGAAACTCCCCACAGACCTTCCCCTGGGGTCCCGGGCAGCCGCTCACACCGCACAGCTCACTTCGAGGTGAGGGTGATGTGCAGACGTGCCCGTCCTGTTGAGGGCCAGCCTGCTGGGGGGAGGCTCTGGCCACTTCCTTTCCTCGTGTCTCTCAGACTGTGTCTACACTGCAGGGCTACATCTACACTGCAGGCTTTTTGCACAAGAGCAACTGCTCTTGTGTAAAAACTTGCAGAGCGTCTACACTGAAGGCACATTTTGGCGCAAGTAAATGTATAGTGCAGCATCAGACAACAGGGCTTCTTGCACAGAAGTTATTGCTCTCCCCATGAGGAATAAGCCCTCTTGTGCAAGAACTCGTACACAAGGAGGCAGTGTGGACCAGCAACAGGGGTTTCTTGCTCAAGAAAGCCGCATATCTAAAATGCCCATCAGAGTTTTCCTGCACAGGAGAGCGTCCACACTGCCATGGCTGCTTTTAGAGAAAAGCACTTCTCTTGTGCAACAGCACATGGCAGTGTGGACACACTGTTGGGCAAGACCTTTTGCACAAAACAGTTCTTGAGCAAGAAGTATGCAGGGTAGCTGTAGCCGTGGGGTGTTTGGGTTTGTTACCAGCACTGAGCTTTGTACAACAGCCCAGGGAACATTGTGAAAAGCCAAAACCTTCCCGCCCTGGGTGTCCTTGGCCAGTCAGCAAGTGGCAGAAAGATTTCCTGAAGTGCTGACTTCAGGTGATTTAAAGCAAATTATAACAGCTCCGATGAGGTGGCCGAGTGGTTAAGGCAATGGACTGCTAATCCTTTGTGCTCTGCACGCATGGGTTCAACTCTCATCCTCATCGGGTGTTTGCAGCCCTTCCTCTTGCCTCTCCCAGAGGTTCAGTGCCAGCCCCTCCTGCAACCCTGCCTGCCCCACAGGGGAAATCTCCACAGAGACACTCCCAGCTGGGACCCTCAATCCCTTCTGCCCTCAAGGGGAAACCTCACAAAGGAGGCTCCAGGCAGCCAGGCCATGGGGGTCTCTGAGATGCCCCAGCCCTGCAGCCTGTCCCACTTGGCTGTTGCCATGGCCCCTCTGTGAGGTCACTGCCTCCCAGCCAATGAGCTGAGGTTCTGCAAAAGTTTCTTGTGATGTCACTGCTGCCTTGCAGGCTCATGTCCTGCCCCTGGCCAGCCCCTTGGCATGTGTGAGCTGCTCCCCCTCTGCCCCATCACTCAGGGCTGGTTCTGGGGCTCACGCAGGGAACATCAGAGGCTGCTCAGGGGGCCACGTTGCTAGGCCAGGGGCCCTCCTGTGGGGCTGTGAGTGTTGCTGTCCCTGCTGTACAGACACGGCCATAGAGCCTCAGGAGGCTGCAGCGGTGGGAGACACTTCCCTGGTTTCAAGAGCTAGATGAGATTTCAAGTCCCATGACTTGGAGCCAGCTACCGATACCCATGGAAAGCTGATTTTCAGAGGGGTGTGATCAGCCCTTCCTGTGTATCTGGCTTCTTCAAAGGGGCTTAATCAGGAGCTAAAAGTTGAAGAAGGGACAGTTAGAAGGTGAATTTCTGTCTCTGGCACTGTCCCACCTGACAAAGAATTTACATTCCTCTGCTTTCTGAGACAGTTGGCAAGGATGCTCCACAGTGGCTGTCTCTCTCTCTCCCTCTCTGCAGAAGCTGTTCAGACCCCTCACTAGCCAATGCTGGTGTCAGGTGCAGCTCTGAGTGCTAAAATCCCAGGGGTGCAAAGTCAGAATGAAGGGGATGCATTTTGCTCTAGGAGTGACAGCCGGAGGGAGGTGGCTGGAGCAGAGCAGGGTCTGTCTGGAGACAAAGCGGAGCCTGAGGATGAGAAGGCCCATGAGAGGCAGAGACTCCAGAGCGGGGGGGCTAGTTATTTGGTCTGGCAAACTGGCATGGCCCAGTCTGGCTGCTTTGATGTTCTATTTGGCTGTTCTTGTCCCCTCTGGGCAAGGGAGAATGGACCCTCCCCCCCATCCTGAAGTGGACATTAAATGGCCTGTGAAAGGCTAGTGTAGGTGAGCAAGGAGCCATGCTTTATGTTTCCCTGATGGTCTAGTGGCTAGGATCCAGCACTTTCACTGCTGTGGCCTGGGTTCAATTCCCAGTCAGGGAAGCCCCGGGCAACTTTTACCAAACAACTCCATAGTCAACTTTCATGGCCTTAGTCAACTTCCTTGCCACATGTTACAGCAGCTGTGACCCAAGAGGTTAACTCAGGCCCCTTTCCCACCTCTCCCTCACTGCTAAAAAAAGGGTCTAATGGTGCCAGCAGCCTTTCAGAACATCCCCCAGCCCTTCCCTCCCCCTTGGCTGGGCACTGTCTGGACTGAGGCCTCCCCAGTGCCAACCTAAGGGCTCTGGAGAGGACAGGGCAGCTCCAGGGGCAGAGTCCTTTTTTCTGCAGTAGTGCAAACCCAGCCCCTTGGTTCCAACTAACTTTACTCCTCATTTTTTGCCCTCTGTGTCTCCCCCCCAACACACCCCCTTTCCCCCCCCCCCCCCCCCCCGGTAACACAATCAGGACTTTTCCCTTGAAGGAACAAACTCTCTGGTTTTTATGTGGGTGTAAGGGGACTGTTACCCCTTACTAAAACTCTGTGGGAGTTTTTTGGTTTACCAGCTTCAGAAGGGGAAGGGTTCATGAGACTGACAGACCCCAGAGACAATGGAAAGCAGTCAACACTCCCGCTCAGCCTGACTGACAGGTTGTAAGTGGGGATTGTTCTCTCTCTCTGAACAAACAAGCGGTGTGCAGAAGAGGTCCTGCAAAGACAGAGAGCTAAAAAGAGCAGTGCAAGCTGTATGAAGGAGTCCTGCAAAAGGAACAGAGAGCTGAGACACTGCTAAGAGGAGCGCAAGCTGTGCTGAGGGGCAGTTTTTGCAGCAGCAGAGCCAGGCATACACAGCACAGGGAGTGCAGAGCCTGTGTTGAGCAGCAGACTGGCAGTGCTCAGAGCCAAAAGGAACAGAGAAGCAACACAAGGAGCTGGAACTGGCCAAGCAGCACAGCCTGCAGCTGGATGTGGTGAGCACCTGGGACCAGCAAAGTGTGGGGAAAGGCTCTGGACTGGGAGAGGGGTCTGGCCACTTCGAGCTTGAGACTGTGTGGTCACTACCAGAGCTAGCGTGTCCAGCCTGTAGCCCCCCCTGCAGAATATCCAGGGCCTCTAAGGAAGAGACTGTGAACTGTCCTTACACCCTGCAGACTGCTGTTTTGATGTGCCTGTGCTACAGAGCAGGGCTGTGTGTTCTCATTTAACCATTCTCATTGTTTCTTATTCTATTCTCTTTAATCAGTTGATGTTTAATAAATTGTATTTGCTTTGAACCTTATGAAGTGGTCACTGGGCCAAGAAGGCCTGCAGTGTAAAGAGAGCACCTCGGAGTGGGGACACCCTAACTCCTGCCCCTAGTGACTACAAGGTCAGGGATTAAGCCCCAGGAAACCTGGGCCCAGCCTTGTTGGGGTTTCGAGGGCTCTGCTACTCAGGAGAGTGGAGGGGGAGCCCTCAAGATCAGGGAGCCGTGGGGTAAAGGAAGTGGGAGCGGGGACTCAGATCCTTTCGCTGGTTCATTTCACCGGGGTGTATAGAAGCCAGGAAAGTTCCCCACAATAGCGGGACCATTCCCCCGCTTACATAATTGGCGTCACGAACAGAATCCCATTCAAAGGGTCCTCCCCATTGGTTTATTCATTGAGTTCTGGTAGCACCAGCCAGGCCTGGTCGAGAGCACTACCATGGCTGGAATTGAAGAACTACAGACCCAGGTTGCTGAACTTCAGCGCAGATTATCAGACCAAAGTGAGGCATTACAGCAAGCTAGAGCTGAGCGTAGAGAAGCCTTATCACTGGTCAAGGCAGTTATAGACCAACAGCCAGCAGAAGCTAAGAAACCCCCTACTATTTATGCCCCACGGGAGCGGAAGGTTGCAGAGTTTGGTGGCTTCCCAACTAGGCCAGGAGACATTACGGTAGAGGAGTGGGTGAAGTCTGTGAAGGCAGCTCTGCATGTGCTAAGAATACCTGAAGAAGATCATGTGGATTTCATAGAAGAGCACCTCAAGGGCCAGGCCAAGGCCACAGTAAAGTTTATGGCAACGGCAGACAAGAAAGATGTGAAAAAGGTATTTGAACTCCTCCTAGAAGTGTATGGAGACAAGGTACCTATTGGAACTCGGCTAAAGGAGTTCTTTGAGCGAAAGCAGGAGCCTGGTGAAACTATCCGGGCATATGCCTATGAAATCCAGGAGAGAATGAGCAAAGTGGAGTGGCGAGACCCTCAACGAGTTTCAGACGCAGATATGGCGCTGAAAGAACAGATGGTGTTTGAGCTCCGGGATGACTCCCTCCGCCGTGAAATGAAGAGAAGGTTGAAGGAAGAGCCTGGGAAGAAGTTCCCTGAACTCATGCAGGCTGCCATTATGTGGTCAGAAGAAGAGGAGGCTCCTTTGGAAGAGACCGCCAAGCCTAACTCCCGAACACGGAGTGGGGGCCTAGTCAGTGCAACTACTGGGGAAAAGGCCCTGCCCCAAACACAGTTAACGTTGGAAAGTTTAAGTGAAGCTATCCAAAAACTGGCAATCCAGCAGGGGGAGATGCTGAAAGTAATGACTGAGGTGGTGAAAGAAAAATCCACCTCCTCCACTACTTGGCCAAAATACCCCAGGACCCCAGGGTCCCAAAGACCCCCACTAAAGGATGAGCTGGGAAGGTACATTTGTTACACTTGTGAAAGGCCAGGGCATACTAGTCGAGATTGTCCACTGAAGAGGGGACTGGAATCCCGAGCGTCTGGAATCCAAGAGACACCAAGATCGAGTAGCACATCAGGGGAAGGCCAAGCAGGGACAGAAGGGTTCCTATGGCTGTCCCTCGGAAAAGGGCAGCATGCCAGCAGTAAGGAAAAGGACCCTGATGATGCTAGTGCATTTGATGACTTCTGTGGTCGAGCTTTTGGGGACTGTTTGACAGTGGAAATAACCATAGCAGGGGTGAGGACCCGCTGTTTGATAGACACTGGCTGGCTACGTCTACACTGGCCCCTCTTCCGGAAGGGGCATGTAAATTTCACGAGTCGTCGTAGGGAAATCCGCGGGGGATTTAAATATCCCCCGCGGCATTTAAATAAAAATGTCCGCCGCTTTTTTCCGGCTTTTAAAAAAGCCGGAAAAGAGCGTCTACACTGGCCCCGATCCTCCGGAAAAAGTGCCCTTTTCCGGAGGCTCTTATTCTTACTTTGAAGTAAGAATAAGAGCCTCCGGAAAAGGGCACTTTTTCCGGAGGATCGGGGCCAGTGTAGACGCTCTTTTCCGGCTTTTTTAAAAGCCGGAAAAAAGCGGCGGACATTTTTATTTAAATGCCGCGGGGGATATTTAAATCCCCCGCGGATTTCCCTACGACGACTCGTGAAATTTACATGCCCCTTCCGGAAGAGGGGCCAGTGTAGACGTAGCCGCTCAGAAGTCACCACTATTTCTGAATCATATTTCCAAAACTACTTAAAAGAGAGAGATCTGACCATGCATAATACCCGGTTTGTACAGCTAACAGCAGCTAATGGACTAGCTATCCCTGTTGTGGGGTGCCTTGAAGCTGATGTAGGGTATATGGGTCGGATAATCCCGGGAAAATGCATCTTTATCCTAAAGGATCCAGCTTCGGAAAAGACTTTGATGGGGAACAGAGTACCAGGAATTCTCGGGATGAATATAATAAGAGAGCTGAAAGAATTACTATTAGTGGGGGAAGGAACCCAAGAAATGAACCGGCATGGGGAGCCTAGGATGAAGGCTGCATTGAAGTGGGTACTGGCCCGAGTGGAGAGACAAGGATGTTTTCCAGGTCCCACAGGACAGATTGGCTATGTTAAGGTGGCAGGGAGACAGAAGGTAGTTATACCTCCCTGGAGTGAGAAGATTGTTGATGGACGCTGCCAGGTGCTAAGCGGATTCGATGGATACCGGGTGCTTGTTGAGCCAACACGAGGGGCCAGTCTACCTCATGGACTACTGGTCGCGAACGTACTTGCTAATGTCAGCAAGGGAAAAGTGCCAGTCAGGCTGCTAAACTCAAGTAAGAAGGCCATAAAGTTGTACCCCCGCACTAGAGTGGCAGAGGTACACAGACCCGAAGAAGTAGTACCCCCAGGAGGAGTGGTCCTGGAAGAAAAGGGAGATGAGCTGCTAGTGACAAGGTTGGAGAAGGGAGCACAGGTTACCACACCTCAAGAGGCACCTGATGGAGAGTTACTCATTCCAGTCCAAGTGGATCTCCAACAGCTAACCCCTATGCAGGCTGGCCATTTACGGGCACTACTGGAGAAACATCAAGAGGTCTTTTCCAGGGATGACCGAGACTTTGGTTACACCACCACAGTGACACACCGAATACCCACTGGAGATGCTGTCCCAATAAAACAGAGACACCGGCGGATTTCACCACAAGTGTTCCAGGAGGTAAAAAGGCACATCCTGGACCTAGTGGCTCAAGGTGTCCTTAAAGAAAGCCACAGCCCCTGGTCATCGCCTGCAGTGATTGTAATAAAGAAGGATGGTGGGGTGCGATTCTGCTGTGATTACAGGAAATTGAATGAAGTAACACACAAGGATGCTTACCCGCTGCCCCGGGTGGAAGAGTCCCTGGATGCATTAGGAAGTGCCAGAGTGTTTTCAACTCTTGATTTGACTTCTGGCTATTTCCAGGTTGCAATGGAAGAACAGGACCAGGAAAAGACAGCAGTTACAACTCCGTTTGGGCTGTTTGAATGGACGCGTATGCCATTTGGCTTGTGCAATGCACCTGCTATGTTCCAGAGACTAATGGAAGGGGTGTTGGGAGATTACATCCTAGACACTTTGCTAATATACCTGGATGATGTTATTGTGTTTTCCAAAGATTTCGAGAGTCATATAGAAAAACTGGATGTAGTCTTCACACGACTGAAGGAACATGGGTTGAAGTTGAAGCCAAGCAAGTGCTGCCTCTTACGTGAGAGAGTCAAATTTTTGGGCCATGTGATTTCGAAGGATGGAATCCAGGTAGACGAGGAGAAGACCAGGGCTCTGGAAAACTGGCCAGTCCCGAAGAATGCCAAACAAGTGCGACAAGCTCTGGGTTTCATGAGCTATTATAGACGATTTGTTCCAAAGTTTGCACACATTGCTGCGCCACTATATGGATTGGTGGGCCAACCAAGTGAAAGGAAGAAAAGGGATCAATGCTTTGTATGGGATGATGCCTGTCAGGCAGCTTTTGATGAACTAAGACACCGGCTGATGACACCACCTGTGCTTGCATATCCTGACTTTAGCCTGCCATTTATGGTGACAACAGATGGAAGCCTACATGGCCTGGGTGCAGTGCTCAGCCAGAAACAGGAGGGGGTTGAGCGTGTGATCGCATATGCAAGCCGAGGGCTGAGGAGATCAGAAAGAAATGACAAAAACTACAGTGCTTTTAAGCTAGAATTGCTGGCCTTGAAGTGGGCTATTACTGAAAAATTTAAGGACTATCTAATGTACTCTAAGTTCACTGTAATCTCAGATCACAATCCTCTCCGATACCTGTCCACTGCTAACTTAGGTGCGATTGAACACCGGTGGGTGGCCCAACTTGCTGAATTCACTTTTGAAGTACAGTATAAACCTGGAAGACAGAATATTAGTGCTGATATCCTGTCTAGATTGCCTTTGGAAGAGGAATTAGAAGAGGGTGAAGACCTTGAAAAGGACTTTCTGGTCATTCCTGCAGACGTTGTGTGGGCCTGTTTGTGGCTAGAGGTTCCGAAGCCAGAGGGTGAAGTGATGGTAAAAGAGGTATCACAAAACCTGGTAGAAGGTGAGGATGCAATAATCTCAGGGTATTCATGGGAAGAAATTCGCACCCTGCAAAAAGAAGGGGACCTTGGGCCAGTCTTAGAGGCAGTCATGAACCGGATGAGGCCAGACCGGAGCTTTGGGGCCAAATACCCTCAGTCTAAGAAGCTGACCAGACAGTGGGAGTGACTTAGGTTGCACCGTGGAGTGCTGTTCCGTGTAATCTGTCATCCTCGTGATGGCGAAGAAGTGTGGCAGTTAGTGGTGCCAGTGTCACTTCGCCGACAAGTTTATGAAGCCAGGCATGACCATGGAGGGCATTTTGGAGACAGAAGCACTCTTGAGGTGATGAGGAAGAACTATTACTGGCCTACAATGGCTAGTGATGTAACAGCATGGATCCGTCAGTGCAAGCGGTGTGCCCTAGCCAAGGATGTGTTTCCGCCCACTCGGGCCCCTTTGACCTGCACTAACGTGACTGCCCCAATGGAGGTCTTAGCAATGGACTACACTCGGCTAGAGAAATCTTCAGAGGGGTTTGAGAACGTACTGGTTCTCACAGATATGTTTACCCGATTCACTGTTGCAGTTCCAACTAGAAACCAGACAGCGCAGACAACGGCTGAAGCCCTCCTAAAACACTGGTTTATGTATTATGGTTGTCCAGCACGGTTACACTCAGACCAGGGGAGGAATTTCGAGTAGGGGGTGATATCAGCATTGTGTAAACTGTATGGCATAGCCAAAAACCGAACAACACCCTATCACCCACAAGGAAATGCTCAGTGCGAGAGGTTTAACCGGACAATGCATGACATGCTCAGAACACTCCTGCCTGAAAAGAAACGAGCCTGGCAGGAGCATCTCCCTGAGCTGGTGATGGCCTATAATAGTCACATCCATTCGTCGACAGGGTATTCTCCTTTTTATCTCATGTTTGCTAGAGATCCCAGGTTGCCATTGGATATTCTGGACAGAGAGGGCCCTGAGGAAGATGATGTGACCAATCTGGATGACTGGGTCAAAAGTCACCATGACAGGCTGAAGAGAGCCTGTGAAGTTGCTCTCAGTACGTCTAAACAGGCAGCCCAAAGCAGGAAGAGGACTTATGATCGCAAGTCCAGGGGGGCCCTCATCAGGCCTGGTGATCGTGTACTAGTTCGTAATCATAGACACCGGGGGCGTAATAAAATACAGGACAAATGGGAGTCGAGTCCTCACATTGTAGTTGCTCATAACAATCCTGACCTACCAGTTTACACCATTCGACCTGAACACGGAGGTCAGGAGAGAACAGTTCATAGAGACCAGCTAAAACATTGCACCTATAGTTCAGTCAGGAATCCTAGGAGGCGTAGATCAGGACGGCCTGAAGAGACTGAAAGGAGTTGGGGAATGGTTCTAGTCCCACAAACTGAATACCAAAGGGAACAGAGGGTAGCAACCACAGTCCATAACGAGGATGACCAGATCCCTCAGGCTGACCCAGTATTACCCGAAGACAGGGAAATAGAAAATATGGGTAATGAACCACCTGTTGTAAGAAGGTCCCAGAGAACTAATAAGGGTGTATTGCCTGTTAAACTTAGAGATGATTATGTTATTGGTCCTATGTAATGGCTTAATGAGTGTCCGCATGTCCAGTAGAAACAAGATGTTAAGTATGTGAAATGTTTTTGTTAATTGTTAATGTTTTTTATATGGTGTGAATTTTGTGGCTGTGGTAGAATTCTAGCAAGGGGGAATGTAAGGGGACTGTTACCCCTTACTAAAACTCTGTGGGAGTTTTTTGGTTTACCAGCTTCAGAAGGGGAAGGGTTCATGAGACTGACAGACCCCAGAGACAATGGAAAGCAGTCAACACTCCCGCTCAGCCTGACTGACAGGTTGTAAGTGGGGATTGTTCTGGCTCTGGCTCTGAACAAACAAGCGGTGTGCAGAAGAGGTCCTGCAAAGACAGAGAGCTGAAAAGAGCAGTGCAAGCTGTATGAAGGAGTCCTGCAAAAGGAACAGAGAGCTGAGACACTGCTAAGAGGAGCGCAAGCTGTGCTGAGGGGCAGTTTTTGCAGCAGCAGAGCCAGGCATACACAGCACAGGGAGTGCAGAGCCTGTGTTGAGCAGCAGACTGGCAGTGCTCAGAGCCAAAAGGAACAGAGAAGCAACACAAGGAGCTGGAACTGGCCAAGCAGCACAGCCTGCAGCTGGATGTGGTGAGCACCTGGGACCAGCAAAGTGTGGGGAAAGGCTCTGGACTGGGAGAGGGGTCTGGCCACTTCGAGCTTGAGACTGTGTGGTCACTACCAGAGCTAGCGTGTCCAGCCTGTAGCCCCCCCCCCCCCCCCCCGCAGCATATCCAGGGCCTCTAAGAAAGAGACTGTGGACTGTCCTTACACCCTGCAGACTGCTGTGTTGATGTCCCTGTGCTACAGAGCAGGGCTGTGTGTTCTCATTTAACCATTCTCATTGTTTCTTATTCTATTCTCTTTAATCAGTTGATGTTTAATAAATTGTATTTGCTTTGAACCTTATGAAGTGGTCACTGGGCCAAGAAGGCCTGCAGTGTAAAGAGAGCACCTCGGAGTGGGGACACCCTAACTCCTGCCCCTAGTGACTACAAGGTCAGGGATTAAGCCCCAGGAAACCTGGGCCCAGCCTTGTTGGGGTTTCGAGGGCTCTGCTACTCAGGAGAGTGGAGGGGGAGCCCTCAAGATCAGGGAGCCGTGGGGTAAAGGAAGTGGGAGCGGGGACTCAGATCCTTTCGCTGGTTCATTTCACCGGGGTGTATAGAAGCCAGGAAAGTTCCCCACAATAGCGGGACCATTCCCCCGCTTACATGGGGAATGTAGAACTGGGGAGGGGCTGGGGAAAGACCCTGGGAGGGGGAGGAGGCTGGGAGGAAGGGCTAAGGCTGGCACCTTCCTTCGATGGTCCCACTGCCTCATGTCAGGGGCCTCAGCAGCGCTGGGGGGGTGGCTCCAGGGGGAGAAGCTGGTTCAGAGGAACTTGACATGTTGGGCCACTGAAGCAGGCCCCCAGCAGCAGCCTCTGTGCAGGGCTCACACGCTCCAGGCCTCCCAGTCATATTGAGTCTCCCCGTGTGGCTTGGGCTCCAGAGCCTGCCCCCCACCTGGTGCCTTGAGGTAGCCACTGCAGCAGCAGGAATTTGGGCATCAGTTCCCCTGCTTTTGGGGACAGGAAGCCAGGCTCAGGCCCTTTCAGCCACTGGGGCTGTGCAGGGTGGAGCCTCCCCCAACCAGATCTCTGCCCTGCTTCCTGCAAAGCTCCCATTTTTGCTTTTTTCTGCTTCCCTGTCCATAGCAGGCAGCTAAAGGAAGGGAAGTCACCAAACTGAACACCCCTGTGGCCAGCATGGGGCTTGAACCCATGACCTTGGCGCTATTAGCACCACGCTCTAACCAGCTGAGCTAGCTGGCCTATGAAAGGGCAGTTCACCAGTGGCCCTTTCAAGAAAGGCGCCTCAGGCAGCAGCAGGGACGTCTCTGCAGCTGCCAATGGCTCTTCTCTGACAGGGCCACTAGCGACTCACTGTGACGTGGGCTGGCTAGTCCAGCTGGTTTGAGGGTTGGTCAAGGTGGCTGGTGGCCGGCAGACCCAGGGCAAAGAGGCAGCCAGAATCTCTTGCTGCCAGCACCTTGCCTCCCAGCTTCTTCCCTGCCAGCTGCAGCCGCAGCCCCTTTCGGCCACTGGGTCAGCCCGGAAAGGGAGGCAGGAAAGGGGCCTCAGATTCCAGGGTTCTGAGTCCTGAGCGCTGCCCATGACACCAACCACCCCTCAATCAACTGGGCCAAACTGGTGCCCAGTTCATGCCCACTGGGACCTGCTTTACTTGGTGTCTTTCCACCCGGAGCCCCCTTCTTCTCCTGGGCTGTGAGGAGCATCACTGGGATACTCTCATATCCCAGCACAGGGCCATCTCTCCAGTGACAGGAGACAGGGCTGGGCTTCTGACCTGCTCCACCGACACCTCCCGTCAGTCAGCTCCATCACTCAGGGCATGCCAGGGAGCTGAGCGATTGTGCCCTTGAGTGGCATTCTCAGCCAGCCAATCAGCTTTGTGAGGAGGTTCATGGAGGTGGGGCAAAGAGCTCTCTTGTTAGGCCAGCAAGGAAGCAGCCAAGGCCCCACCCCCAGGGGGCCGGCTGGAGACCATGTGGAGGAAGCCGCTGCCTCTCCCCTGTGTAGCCCGCACTTTCCCAGGGGGGCAACTCTGCTCCCTGGGGCCTGTCTCCATTGCTTCTGTCACCGCCAGGCAATGGGAGAGAGTGTGGACTCCCCAAGGGGCGCACGGTGAGAGACAGGGGGCTGGCGGCTCAGGGAGGGGCGGTCCCAGGAGGCAAAGGGGCACCTGTGACTCTCGGCTGGCAGCTGACACTCTGCTCCTTGCTTCCCTCCCGCTGCTTCACCTCCCAGGGCTTCTTTCCCCTTCCCTGTCCATAGCAGCCGCAGCCCCTTTCAACCAGTGGGTCAGCAGGAATGGGGCCAAATAGCGAGTCAGGCTGAGGGGGCAGGCAAAGCTCATCTTGCCTTGCAGGACCACTGGCACCAGCATCTCTCTTGTGCGCTGCGGAGGAGAAAAATGCCTTGAGAGAGACAAGAAAGACCAATTTAGAAGAGTTTTTAGACGGGGGCACCTGTTAGTGCCAGGGGGCAAGAGTCAGAGCCTGGCAGCTCCTGGGGACCACAAGGGTAAGCAGCAAGCTCCAGGCAGGTTAAGTTTTAGGGCCCAGCCCATCTCAGCCAGGTAGACCATAGCATCAGACTGAGCTCCAGACACCCAGCACTCTCTCTGAGGAGCCTGTAGATAAGGAACCCAAAGCTCATAAAGCAGGAGGGTTTTGCAGCAACCAACCCAGCCCCAGCAAGTCCCACTGAGATTTCAACTCAGATCACAGGACTCAGGGTCCTGAGTGCTGCCCCTTACACCATGGGACCTATGTGAACTAGCAGTGACTCAATTAGGCTGAACTGGAGCCTCAGTTCATGCCCACTGGGACCAGCTTTGCTTCTTTTCCTTCCACCCAGAGCCCCCTTCTCCAGGGCTGCAAGGAGCATCTCTGGGATACCATGAGACATGCACAGGACTCTGCCTCCCCATAACCAGCCCCACCCCACCCAACCAGCTTTGGCAGAACAAAGGAGGGGGGCCTAGCTAGACTGCTTCCTTCTTACACACCTCAAAATGTCCAGTCCTAAAGAGGCCAAGACTGTGTGGCCTAAAAGATAAGGCGTCTGACTTTGGGTCAGAAGACTGAGGGGTTGCGTCCCTTTGCAGTTGTGTTGACTGTGCTTGTGGCTTCTCGTATCTCATGCTTGGAAAGGTTCTGTAACAATATGGATCCATGGGAAGGCCTCTAGCTATTTGGCAGATCTAAACTAAAGCCTTCTGCAGCCAGACTGAAGAGTGACAGCAATTAACTATAGAGCCTGGGCTCATATTCCATCTAAATGGCATTTCAATAGGGTCACACTAGACTGTGAGAAGGGGCTTGGATCCTAATGACACCCACTGTCACCAAGTAAGAAACAGATCTCAAGGTGGGTGGAGAAAACTTAGTGAACAGCATTTGTCTGGGAAAAGACTGCTTAGCAATAGTTGTGTTTGTGCAATTGGCATTCTTTGATTATCATCCTCACTTTCCTATTGTTTGTCTGTGTGATCACTGCCTGGTTTGTAACTGTTTCTGTCTGGTGTATCATTAATTTTGCTGGAGGAAAATCAACAAAGGTGGTGGGATATGATTGGTTAGGTAAATCATAATAGTATGTTAGCTTTGGTTAGTAAAATTAAACTAAAATAATCGGTTAAGCAGGACTCAATTTTCACTCTAATAACTGGGGTCCAAGAAGGAGACCAGGGAGAAGAAGGAAAAGGGGAAATGAGAAGAGGAAGAAGGAGGAAAAGGGAAAGGAAGGAAGAAGACCAAGAAGGAGGAGAGAAGACCTGGAAGCAGAACTCACCTCTAAGCCAGCCTCAGACCAGAGCAGCCAGGACCCTCTTTATGACCGTTGAAATGGTTTGCTGTGTGAATTCTGTGTCAGATGACATCAGGCCTGGGCACTGAGATTATTTACCATTTTCCTTGAGCTGCTAGGACTCAGAGCTGTGGTGGCTGAATGATTAAGCTGTTGGACTAGAAATCCAATAAGTCAAATAACAAATCAAATCCTGCTCACAGGGAGGCCTATGTTTTGGTCAGACCCCTTCCTAGGGCAACAAGGTACCCAAACTCTGAGACCCCTGAGAAGAACGTGCCTGTCCCAGCAGAAGGGACACCTGGGCTATGTCTACACTTGCAGCTTCTTGCATGAGTAATATGCAAATGAGGCTAAGTGTGGAATATTGCTGAGCCTCATTTGCATAGCTAATGAGCCACCACTTTTTTCAGAAGAGGCTCTTGCACCAGAAGGAGCGTCTACACTGCCCCTTCTTGTGCAAGAAAAACCCTCTTGCGCAATGCCATTACACCTATTACTTTTCACTAAACACCATTATCAGACTGCCCGGTGCACATTCCTACCTTCCTTTGTGCACACAACATACCTGGGGCTCTAATTACTGGCCACCTGCCTTTCACACAGATCATTGATCCTTGTGACTTTCAGGTACATTCACATGGCAGCTGTTTAAACATAATGTGCTTCTATTGCATGATCAGCACCAGAGTCTCCGGTTGTGTCTACACTGTGAGTTTTCTCAGCAAAAGATGTGCTAATGAGCAGGGCTTGCCAAGCAGCGGGGAGCTCTGCTCGCCAGCCACGCGGTTTCGCATGGTTCTGCGCTCTGCGCACGTGCAGATCATTCTGCGCATGTGCAGATCGCTCTGCTCCAGCTCTTCCGGGATGTAATTACTTACATCCATGGGCGAGTAGATTCCATTATTTGCTGAGCCCTGCTAATGAGGGTCTTAATTACATGAGTCATGATCTCATTTACATATTTTCTGACAAACTGGTTTTGTGCTGGGGTTGTGCAAAAACAAGCAGCATGGAAGTTTTCTGTTTGTGCAAAACCCCCTTTTTCTGCAATATCAGGACACCTCTCTTTTGGAAGCATAACAATCTTGTGGAAAAAGGGGGATTTGTGCAAAAAAATGTTCACACAGATTGTTTTTGCACAACAATCCCATTGGCAGAAAATATGCAAATGAGATCATGACTCATGCAATTGAGTCCCTCATTAACATATTTTTTACAGAGAAAACTTCTAGTGTTGATGTAGCCTCTGTGAGTTACCCGCAGTGAGGCTGTTAGTGTTGGCATCTAACTAATTGCATCATTAGGCCATGTCTTCACTCTGGTGGAGATCACTGCTGCAATCCATCTTCCAGAGCTTGATTTAGCAAGTCTAGCTAAGCCTCACTAAACCAAACCCCTAGGGCACCTCCTGCTGTTTGCTACTATCCTACTCCCACTGTGAGGGTACCACCAAGCTCAACTGAAGGTAAAACCAACTCCAGACACATATTGAAGAATGGTGGGAAGAAAGGACTCATTGACCTTACAACAATGCACTACTGGGAGTTGAACCCAGGATCTCCTACTTACAAGGCAGGCACTTTAGCCAACTAAGCCATGGTGCCTTCCTTGGAAGCAGCCCTAAAACTGTTCTACTTTATGGTCCCAGACACCCCCTTCCCATTCCAAAGTGCAGCCGTTCCCCATTCCCCTCCAGCTCTTGCCATGACTCAAGGCCTGCGCAGCCCAAGGCATTTGATTGGCAGCAGGTGCCCAAAACCTTTGTGTCAATTGTAGCACCAGGCCCCAAAGGGACAGACCGAAGGCAGCCGCCTGGTCCTAAGGCTGGGCTTGCAGCCAGTGGGAGGGAGAAGAATCTTTCCTTTCAGCTGGAGTTGAATCAGCAACCTAAGGACACTTGCCAATCCCCGGCTACAGGCCTCTGCTCTGCCAGCTGAGCTATGGACGGTACCTGGGGCAGGCTGCTTGTCACATTACCGAATTGGAGGGAAGCAGCCAGATCGCTGCTGCACCCCTAGGTGGGGGTGTTGGCCCCAGAAATTGGTATAAAATGGAGCCATGTAGAGTATTGAATGGGAGCTTGTTGTTTGCTGATCCTGTGTATGCTATTTATGTGAGTATATAATGTCTGTGTGAGTAGATAGGAATCTGTAATCTGTGTGGAAGCTGAATATTTCTCTGAATGTGGTTAAGCATTGCTATGGACAGGCTGAGTAGTGAAGCCCTGTGGAACAATGGCACTTGATGGCCCAAGGACACACCTAAAGCAGGAGGGCGGAGACCCAAGAGATGCCAGCAGAGAGAGGCTGAGGACCAGGTGACCGGCTGAGACCAGAAGAGGCCAGGAAGGGGATATAAAGAGGCCATGTGGTCGATGCCATTTTGTTCTCAGCTCAGCACTTCATCCCAGAGGCAGCAGTGCAGGGATCGAAGAGCCTGGAAGACCTGTGAACCCATCCTGATGATAGGATGTGCAACAAGAACTTTTAAACCAGTAGCTGTAACATCTCTGCTAGAGCCTGCATCGAGGACTGGGAGATTCGGTGCATGTAACGTACTATTCTTTAACAACCTTACTCTCATGCTTTTCTTTCTTGTGTTAATAAACCTTTAGTTGTTAGATGCTAAAGGATTGACCCAGCGTGATTTGTGGGTAAGATCCAGAGAGTAAATTGACCAGGGATCTGTGGCTGGTTTCTTGGAACCGGACAGAACTTATTCAGGGTAGGTGGGATTGGGTGCTAGGACCCCCCACCTGTGTATAGGCCCGGGGCCATCTGGGGCACGGATATTGCTGGGGTGTCGGAGGGGTTTTGCTGGTGAGGCTTCAGGCAGGCAGCTGAAGCGCTCTGTGGGACTGGTTTGTGGCCTGTGTGGAGAGGTCACCAGTCTGGGGGCTGTAAGGAGCCCCGGATTTGAGCAATTCGCCCTGAGCGGACGCCCTCAGTTGTGCCCAGACACAGCCCAGTCTGTCACACTGCTTTGCCTAGGTTGGCCCTTCCCTGAGTGCCAGGGGAGGGGCAGGAGAACCCAGCAGCACAGGGGTGTCACAGGCGCTTCACCCGCAGAAGGACCCTTGAGTGATCCAGGCAGAAACGCCGCGTCTCGCTCCCTGCAGCTCCCCTTGCTGCCCTGGCAGGCGCTGCCCCTTCTCCCACCGGCCTGGGCCTGGCCTCCCTCCCCCGCCCGGCACCACAGAAAGCCCCTTGGCGTGAGCCTGGGCAAGCCAGAGGCCTCAGGCCTGTCCCCTCTGAGGGGCTTGTGCCTCGGCCTCCTCTGCCCTTGGTGCCGGCTCTCCCGGCTGCCCCTGAGCGCTGCTGGCCAAAGGAGGCAGCAAGGCAGGAGGGAGGGGGTGGAGGAGCAAGTCCCTCTGAGGCCGACAGCTCGGGCTTAAGCCTCCAGCCCCAGCACAAAACCTTCAGCCGGGCCCGTGTGGCTCCCTCCTGCCCCTGCACACGCTCACAGGGGGAAACGTGCCCCATGTTCCATCCCCGCGCCAGGCCTGGGCGACGGGCTCAGCCCTCGAGCAGCCCACAGGGCCTGTGAGGGATGGACTGAGAGCAGGGCCCCACTGACACCCCCCGTCCTGCCCCACTGGCCTGCGTGCGGCGCTGGCACGGGACAGGCAGGAACGGCAGCCGGGGAGAAAGCAGCTTGGACTGACGGGCGAGTCTCACTTGCTGACCAGACTCCCAGGCCCTGGGCTCTGGGGCCAGCCCGGGCGGGGAGGAGAGGGGGTGTGAAGAAATTCCAGGTGGGCATGAGGTGACCCAGCCCTCCCCCCATCATTTTTTTTCTTTTTTGCTCAACAAGTTTTGCTGCTATTTGGGGGGCAGGGGCATGAGGGTTTTTCACAAATCAAAAAGGGGGGTGAAGGATAAACTGAACTGTTGTCAGTATGACCCCTGCTGGTAAAGTCTGGTCTTTATAAAGAGGTACGTGCTTGAACACAGGTATACAAAAGGAGGGGACAGGTGAAACTGGTTTGAACCTGTTGTAAGGCCTGCAAGGACTGAGAGGGGACAAATGATGATTGGAGGGAATTTGGTGCAAAGGGGCATGGCCTGTATATGCAATTGTAAGTGGTCAGTCAAAGGGGGGTAATTACCATGTAAGAAAGTACAAAAGACCTTGCCTTTTGTTTGGGCAGTGGCAGAAACTTTGCAGAAACTTTTTTTCTCCTGAGTATCCTGGAGGTTTTTGCCCTGGAATGCATTCCTGAATAAAGCTGGTTGTTGAAGAAGGGTGTCTGGAATTGATTTGGTAGGGGTTTTGGGCCCCCATCTGAACCCTCGGATTAAATTCTCCGTCAGGGGGGTGATGCTGAAAAGTTTGGGAACCACTGCAAGGGGACAACCCAGCAGGGACTCAAAGCAAGTGCTCCAGGTGAGGTTTGAACTCACAACCTCAGCATGTCTCCTACAAGTACTGCCTTATAAGTACTGTGTGCTGACCCATTGCGCCACTGGAGCAGATATTTGAAATTCTTCTTCAAAGTCCTTAGATTGAAAAAGTCAAGACTCAGAAAGTGGAATTGAAGTTTCTGCTGAGCCCTTGTTCTTTCTTTTCACAGGCGGAGCCAGGGGGCTCCGCACATCCAGAGACCCCTCCCTCTTCCTCTCTGGTCTCTGAAATAACCCTCCCTAGTGGGGCACAAAGCTGCTGGAGGCCAGAGCACTAGAGATGAGTTGCACGTGGGTCAGTGCTGCCTTTGCAAGTGAGAGGTAGCAGGATTCACTCCCATCTTCTCCCACCTGCTCGCTGGTGCTCAGGGGCCGGCCCCTTTCCTGCTGCCCCAATTCTCATTCCCACAATGCACTTTGTGCAGGGACCGTTGGTCTTTGTTGCAAGGCATGTGGCTGGGAGCCAGGACCCTTCCCAAAGTATACAACTCCCCCGCCCCCCGTTCTGCTCACGCTCTCTGGCTGCCTCCAGCATGGGCTGAGCTCAGGGGTCAGATGGGCGACCTGCCCTGACGCTGTGATGGCATCAGGCACCTTAGCAGAAGTCTACTCACAAAGCTCTAATGGGCCTCAGACAAGCAAAACCCCCTTAGTGAACCTCAGGGCAAGGAAGCCAAAAAGCCTGGAGCACGAGGACCTCCCAGCAACTGCCCATCCCGTCCCACTGAGATTTAAACTCAGATTGGAGGAGTCAGAGTCATTAGTGCTGCCCCTTACACCTGGGACCTAGACAGAAGGCCTGGGGTAGACACCTGGGACACTCAGTTCTCAGTCTGGCCTCTGCTCTCCTGGCTTCCCTCCGGCTCCTTCATCTCTCAGGACTCTCTGGCTACATCTACACGGCACGTTTATTTTGGAATAAGCTATTCTGGAACAGTTATTTCAAAATAGCATGTCTACACTGCAGGGAAACCTCAAAATGAGTCCGAGGAGGCTTCCCTAATGTAGACGTGTTACCTTGATTTAGAGCCCCAGGGGGAATAACTTAGAATGGCCCTGGGGTGGGGGGATATTTTGAAATAGCAGAAGTGGAGCATGTACACGCGCCTCATTTTGAAATAGCTATTTCAGAATAGGCATTTTTCTGCGTACAGTGAGGTCTACAGAAGTTGGAATTAGCCGTCCGTTATTTCAGAATTACTTCAAAATAACGGAATTGCTGTCTAGACTCTTGCCTTGTTGTTTTGGCATAACAGCCATTGTTTCGAAATAACTTTTCTGTGTGGACAGAACCTCTGTCCTGCCCCAGTTCTGACGCTTTCTGGACAAACTCCATGTTAGGACCAGTCACAATCTGGGGTCAGTGAGGGTCCATCCCAGCTGAGATGTGTGTTCTACAAAAGCCTCCTGTTCCCCACCCACTTCTCAATACTGGCTGCAGACACTTTTTTTTCATATGATGCTGTAGCTCAGTGGCAGAGTGTTTGACTGCAAATCACATGGTCCTTAGTTCAAATCCAAGTGCCCCCTGCAAGAGTGTCTATTTAATAGAGACGTTTCCTTTGTATGTGAACTCTTTGAATGAATACAAACCTGTAGGCTACAGCTACATGGCAGGGTTTTTGCTCAATGTTCTTGCACAAAAACGTGCAGAGCACAGCACGAGTGTTCTTGCATAAGTAAATTTGCACTACATCGTTGGAAAACAGTGCTTCTTCCAGAAGAGTTATTCCTCTCCCCACGAGGAATAAGCCCTCTTGCACAAGAGCTCTTCCACAAGAGGGTAGTGTAGACAGGCAACATGAATTTCTTGTGCAATAAACCCATATGGCTAAAATGCCCATCAGAGTTTTCTTGCACAAGAGAGCAACCACACCGCCATGGACGCTCTTGCACAAAAGCACATCTCTTGTGCAAAGCACTTGGCAGTGTGGACGTGTTCTTGTGGAAGACCTTTTGCACAAGAACGCTTACGCAAAACAGTTCTTACACAAGAAGGCTGCAGTGTAGACGTAGACGTCGTGTTATGATGGTGTTTAGGTCAGTAACTGGGGCCACTAAATGGTGCTTTTGACCTGTGACCTAGGGATCCATGTTGGATCCCGTCAGGCACCGGCCACTCAGAGACTGGTCAGAACTGGATTTTTCTGCCAACTGGCACGAGGATTCCTGAAAATAAGCGGCGGAACAGTGTAGACAGCTCCTTGCACAAAAGTCTCTGCTGCAAAAATGATGGCTCATTAGGTATGCAAATGAGATGTGGCAATATTCTTCCCCACACCTCATTTGCGTATATTATTGCACAACAATGTGCGGTGCAGACATTGCCAAGGAAGCCAAACCCTGGCATTACCAAGGATTTGCAGCAAACCAGTATTTCGCCAGCGGGTCCCACTGAGGTCGTGGTGCAGAATTCAGACTCACTTGCCGAGAAAGGCTCTAGAATCTTCCTGCTTTGCACAAAAATTTTTAAGCTTAGACAGAAAGCAGAGGGGCCACGTTTACACTGACGGGTTCTTGAGCAAGCAATATGCCAATGAGGCTAAGCGTGGACTATCACACTGCTCCTTCACGCACAAGAAACCCCCGTGACAATAAGCAGCGGAACGGCTCTGCACACGAAGGCTCTGTCTGCACTGGCGGCTTCTTGCACAAGAACACGGCCACACAGGGCTGCTGACGCAGGTGACCAGGTGGTTGGCAGCAGTGTTGTGGGCCGGGCACATGCCCCAGGCCTCCTGGACATATGGAGCCTCCCTCTGTGGCTTGGGCTGGAGGAACCTGCCCCCTGCAGGGAGCCTTGGGCCAGCCACTGCAGCAGCAGGAATTTGGGAATCACGTCACCTCACTGGGGCAATGGAGGGAAGAGAAGGGTTTTCCCTGCCATTAGGGAAAGCAGGCCAGGACAAGACCCTTTTAGCCACTGGGGCTGTGCAGGCTGGAGCCTCCTCCTATGAGCTCTCTGCTCTGCTTCCTGCAAAGGTCTCAGCCTCTTGTGTGTCTCTGCTTCCCTGTCCTTAGCAGGCAGCTAAAGGAGGGGTGAGGACAATCACCACAGCAAACATCTCAGTGGCCAGCATGGGGCTTGAACCCATGACCTTGGCGTTATTAGCACCACGCTCTAACCAACTGAGCTAGCCGGCCTGCCAAGAACAAGCTTACAAATGGCCCTTTCAGAAAGGCACCTAGAGCAGTTGCTGGGATGACTGGAGCTGCAAATGGCTCTTCTCTGACAACGCCACTAGTGACTCACTGTGACGGGGGCTGGCTAGTCAAGCTGGTTTGAGGTGTCACGGAAATCCAGACTCAGGGTTGGAAGGAGAGAAACACTTTTATTAAGAGCTGTGGGAAGTTTCAAAAGAAAGACTTCCAAAATCAAATGTCCGTGGTAACCTTATATACATTCATGGTTGCACACAAAATAGAATAGACATCACATAAGCTAGTGACAGCGTTACAATTGGCTTAATGCTTAAAGCTACTTTTATCTCAATATGCAGAGATAAACTTAGTTACATGGGTGCTAGTCTCATCCTGGCAGCAGAAAAGCTAGATCAGGCTGGTTTTAGTAGGTTCACTATCTCTCATACACAACGCAAGGTCACATTCAGTCAGTTGCATTCACACTTCACATTGTTCCTTTTAACAAAATACATTTTCCTTCTCAGAGGCTTGGTCCCGGTGGCTGGCGGCCAGCATGGCATGTCACCCTCCTGTCACACTTGGTGCCAGAAGAACAAAGCTTGCAAAGGAGTTTGAATTCCCTCCATCTCCCCATGCTGCAGCGGTAAAAGAAATCGTGAAACCGTCCCCTTCTCCTGTCGCCGGAGAGATGGAAATGGAGCCGTTCCTTGTGGGGAAAGACGTGGGTGTGTCAGGAGGGGGATTTGTGCTCAAACCTCCCCACAGACCAGAACCCCCCATTAGGGGCAAGAAAGAGCCTAGAGTTGGGCACTTGAGAACTCGCGGTTCCTGCTACCCTATGATGGCATATTAGGAACGCTATTGCACTAGCCTGGCTAGCTCAGTTGGTAGCGCATGCGACCCTTAATTTTAGGGTTATGGGTTCAAGCCCTATGCTGGGCAATGCCCTTCTTTAACTCACATTCTCAGCCTACAAGCAATTCACTCAGCTTCCACCAGGGTTTTAGAAAGAAAAAGTCTTCTCCACATCAGCCCAGGGAGGAGAAAAGGTGCCTGGTCTGTAAAAGGTGCTCTGGAAATGAGAAAGCAGCTGAAGTGACTCTGGTGGGACTTGAACCCACAGCCTTTGAATGGCTTGTTGGGCTCACATTAACCACTACAGCTTAGAAGTCCAACATGCTTTCCATTGCACCACAGAGCCTGCTGGCTGGCTGAGTCTGAAATCTCCACTCTCTGCTTTGCAGCATGGCAATTGCTGGGGGGAAAGAAAGGGGGAGCCAAGTCTGTCTCTTTTGGGAGAGCAGGTAGGAAGAGGAAGGGGGCCACTGAGCCCCTCACCCTTAAAGTAAGGGATAAGAACTGAGCTGCAGTTGGGGAATGTGGGTATCAATCCCACTGCCTCTCGCATGCTAAGCGAGCGCTCTACCACTTGAGCTAATTCCCCTGCTGTGACAAAAAGAAAGCTCTCCTGCCCCACGCACATTGTTCCAGAGCCCACAAGGTTCCTGCAGATGCCCAAGGCGTCTTTCGGAAAGGGCCACTTGTGATTTATTTCAAAGTAAGTGCTGTGTAGCCAGCCCCAAATTACAAAATAAGCTATTTCAAAATAGGCACATTGATTATTTTGAACTATGGGACGCACCCCTAGTGAGTTAGAGCTGAACTCTGCCCCCAGCTCCCTGCTTCACCCACCCAGGTACTGACTCCCTCTTTCCATAGGGCTGTTTGCATTGGCCTCCTTTCTCTGTAGCCAGGCTTCAGCCAGGACTGAGACTCAGGGGAAACCTCACAAAGGAGATTCCAGGCAGCCAGGCCATGGGGGTCTCTGAGATGCCCCAGCCCTGCAGCCTGTCCCACCTGGCCGTTGCCATGGTCCCTCTGTGAGGTCACTGCCTCCCAGCCAATGAGCTGAGGTGCTGCACAAGGCCCTTGTGATGTCACTGCTGCCTTGCAGGCTCATGTCCTGCCCCTGGCCAGCCCCTTGGCATGTGTGAGCTGCTCCCCCTCTGCCCCCCTCACTCAGGGCTGGTTCTGGGGCTCAAGCAGGGAACATCAGAGGCTGCTCAGGGGGACATATTGGGGCCTGTGAGTGTTGCTGTCCCTGCTGTACAGACAGGGCCATAGAGCCTCAGGAGGCTGTAGCCGTGGGAGACACTTCCCTGGTTTCGGGAGGGAGATGAGATGTCAAGGCCCATGACTCGGAGCCAGCTACAGATACCCATGGAAAGCTGATTTTCAGAGGGGTGTGATCAGCCCTTCCTGTGTATCTGGCTTCTTCACAGGGGCTTAATCAGGAGCTAAAAGTTGAAGAAGGGCCAGTTAGAAGGGTGAATTTCTTTCCCTGGCAACTTTTGCTGTGTGCTGCATGGGCCTAATGGGCAAGGCACTGGCCTCCTGAGTCAGGGATTGTGGGTTCAAGTCCCAGCTGGGGTGACAGTTTCCTTTCACTGACAAAGAGTTCCTCTGCTCTCTGAAGTAGTTGGCAAGGATGATGGGCAGTTGCTGTCTCCTTCTCTACAGAAACTGTTCAGACCCCTCACTAGCAAGTGCTGGTGTTAGGTGCAGATCTGGTTGCTAAAAGCCCAGGTGTCCGAATGAAGGGGCACATTTTGCTCTAGAAGGCCCAGGAGTGACAGCCAGATGGAGGTGGCTGTAGCAGGGTCTGTCTGGAGACAAAGAGGAGCCTGAGGATGAGAAGGCCCATGAGAGGCAGAGACTCCGGGGCTAGTTATTTGGTCTGGCAAACTGACAGACAATCCCCAGGCCCTGAGCATGGTGCGGGCAAGGCCCATGGGGCAGTTTGCCTGGTGGGGTTTGGCGTGTGGAGAAGCTGTGAAGCTCTTTGAGTGGATAAGGTCCCTGGCTGAGCTGCGCCACCTGCCATGTGTGTGACTCAAACTGTCCCTCGTCCCCTTTTGTGTGTCTGTTGCGCTTCCGGCATCTTTCCTCAGGCACGTTCATCCGGCAAAGACCCCCCCAGCGATCTTGTATCTTCCTTTGTGCCGCTCAGCCGCAGACACAGCCAGGGCTGGAAGGAAATTGCTGCACTTTGGGAGTCAAAGGTGTTGTCTGGCACCATAAAGCAGTTTCACCCAAGAGCCTCAGAAGGGCACCATGGCTCAGCTGGCTAAAGTGCTTGTTTCATAAACAGAAGATCCTGGATTCTATACCTGCTGGTGCCTTATTGCAGCCCGTGCTTGCATTTTCCTATGTCCTTATGGGGCACAGAAGAGGCCTCCTCTGGCCACCCATGGAACTGCGGGTTCAGGAAAAGGCTGATTGGGGAGGAGTGTTGGGAAGAAGGAAACCACAAGTGAGAAGCAGCTGATGCCCACAGACCCTCACTCTCCATGGCTGCAGGAGCTGTAATGGTTGCACCTCAGGCTCTCTGAGCACGGACACCCCCAGGGAATCACAAGGGCGTGTGGTGCTGGCTCTCCTGTCCCAGCAATTGCAGTCAGAGCCCTGCCTTGTCAGTGCCAGTCACAGCAGCCTCTGCACCTGCTCCAGGCTTGTGGTTTCCTTCTTCCCAACGCTCCTCCCCAATCAGCCTTTTCCTGACCAGCAGTTCCATGGGTGGCCAGGGGAGGCCTCTCCTGTGTCCCAGAAGCTGCCAGGCTCTGACTCTTGTCCCCTTGGTGCCCTCGTCTAAATTCTCTTTTAAATTGGTCTTTATGGTCCTGCTCAGGGTGTTTTTCTCCGCAGCAGCGCACAAGAGAGAAGCTGGTGCCACTGGCCCTGCAAGGCAAGATGAGTTTTGCCTGCCCCCCTCAGCCTGACTCCCTACTTGGCCCCATTCCTGCCTCCCTTCCTGGGCTGACCCAGTGACTGAAAGGCGCTGCGGCTGCTGCCGACAGGGAAGAAGCTGGGAGGCAAGGTGCTGGCAGCAAGAGATTCCAGCTGCCTCTTTGCCCTGGGTCTCAGTGTGCCATGCCGGCCGCCAGCCACCTTGACCAACCCTCAAACCAGCTGGATGAGCCAGCCCACATCACAGTGGCCCTGTCAGAGAAGAGTCATTGGCAGCTGCAGAGACAGCCCTTCAGCTGCTGGACGTGCCTTTCTGAAAGGGCTATTTGGAACCTATGTTTTGGTTGGCTGGCTAGCTCAGTTGGTTAGTGCATGGTACTAGCAAGGTCATGGGTTCAATCCTTGTGCTGGCCACAGATATATTTGCTGGGGTGACTGTTCTACCCCTGCCCCTCTACTTTAGCTGCCTGCGATGCACAGGGAAGCAGAAACAGGCAAAAGGCTGAGAGCTTTTCAGGAAACAGTCCAGAAAATTGGTAGGAGGAGGCTCCAGACTGAGTGGCTGAAAGGCCTTTGACCTGGCCGGCTTTCCCCAATAGCAGGGAAAACTCTTCTCTTCCCTCTATTGTGGGGCCACTCATGGGCCTGCTGGCTCAGCTGTTCAGAGCTTGATGCTAATAATGCCCATGTCACGGGTACAAGCCCCATGCAGACCCCACAACAGCTGAATTAGTTTTGTTTGAGCTGCTCCCCATGAAAAGGGGTGAGAGGGAGCCCTTGGCTGTGGGACCCACTTGTGCCTGTTGCTCAGGGTTAAATAAGTTCTCCCCCAGGAGGCTGCCTGTTCCCTTCCCACCTTCCATTGGCTGGGAATCAAATCAAGCAAGGGGCAGCAAACGCCAGGCACTGTCATTGTCTGGGACACAGATACAGACCCTCTTGGAGCTATGGTCCGAGGAGGAGTCTCTGCAGGCCCTGCAGTCCATGCGGAGGAATGTGGACATTTATGGCCGAATGGCCAATGGTCTAGCAAAGAAAGGCCACCTCCCTCCTACCCCCGCATCCTAGACCAAGTCAGAGACAAGGTCAAGGAATCGCTGCAGGGGTATGTGAGCGAGGAACCGCATTACTGTGCATGCTCTTGGAGAGGATGAAGAGCCGTGAGAGGCAAGAGGCAGCTGCAGGACCCATTTGTGCCTGTTTTTTCAGGGTTGAAGTAAAAGCTCAGCAAGGAGATTTGATGCTCCCTATTTACATTGCATTGGCTGGGAATCAAACCCAGGTCAACTGCTTGGAAGGCAGCTATGCTCACCACTATACCACCAATGCCTGCCTGTAAAGACAGGGCAAAATTAGTGAGGGAAACCCACGTCTGCCATGAGGTTAGCCGGGGGCGAGAGGGTGCCCGTGTGGTTTGGGTAAAGCAGAACTTCTTGGCCATTAGACAAAGATCAGGAGTGGAGATGCTGGGGTAGTGGCTGCCCTGCGCTCTCCGTGGTGTGAGGAGCTGGGCAGGAGAGGAGTCCCAGAGGTTGTTGGGTGGGAGAGTAGAGTTTATCAGACTTTGGGCTAAGCTCTAGAGCAGCCAAGGGAGAGGCGGGGAAGTGGCTTCTGGATACTCTGTGTGGCCCGGGGATGAGGACCAAGAGCCGTCCTTGTGTTTGTTGCTGTAAAATGTTGTTTCTGGGTCCTTTGCCTAAGATTGAGCACTTCTGCCTTATCACAGGCACAAGCCCCCAGAGACCCCTCCAGGGACACATCACAGGCAGGGCCGGACCGAGCCATTCCGGTGCCCCGGGCTGACAGTTCAATTGCGCCCTGGGTTGGAGGAGGGCGCATGGGCGGAGCTGGTGGTGGCAGGATGCACGTGCCTGGCCCAGCCCGGCTACCGTCGCTGGTGCGCAGCCCGAGGCCGCCCGGAACAGACTGAGCTTGGCCATGCAGGGTCCCGCAGCCATTGGGGGGAGGGCGCTGCTGGCCAGCGCTGCAGGGGTTCACGTGGCCCCCGCCCCGGGCAGCCGCTGCAGGGTGGCTGCTGGGAGCTACTGCAACCCGCAATCCAAGAGCCAGGCATGCAGCGCCTGATGGCAGCTATAAAGGGCGGCTGCCCAGCTAGCCCAGGCCTTAATCCAGCCCTGGTCACAGGACCAAGCAAGGGACAGAAACACTGGGCACTGTCAGTGTCTGGGCCAGAGATAAAGACCCTCTTGGAGCTGTGATCCGAGGGGGAGTCTCTGCAGGCCCGGCAGTCCAGGTGGATGAATGCAGACATTTATAAACATAAAAACATCAGAACGGCCGTACTGGGTCAGATCAAAGGTCCGTCTAGCCCAGTGTCCTGTCTGCTGACAGTGGCCAGCACCAGGTGCCCCAGAGAGGGTGGACTGAAGACAATGATCTAGTGATTTGTCTCCTGCCATCCGTCTGCAGCCTCTGACAAACAGAGGCCAGGGACACCATTTTATCCCCTGGCTAATAGCCTTTTATGGACCTAACCTCCATAAAATCATCTAACATATGGCCCAATGGCTGATGGCCTTGCAGAGAAAGGCCACCTCCCCACTCCTGCATCCTAGACCAAGTCAGACCCAAGGTCAACGAATTGCGGGAGGGGTATGTGAGGGCCCGTGAGGGCAGGTCCCGCTCTGGGGAAGCACCACAGCACTGTGCATACTGAGAGGAACTGGACCGAATCCCGGGGTGTGGGAGCCCCTGTCTCCAGGGACAGTTGTGGAGTCTGGGATGGAGACACCTGGGAAGCAGCGGCGGCAGCTTCAGGATGACAACGCTGATGACCTGCAGCTCCAGGAGACGCAGGAGGACTCCCAAACGGCTTCAGGCAGCGGGGAGGGAACATCAGGTGAGTGCTGGGAGGTTGCAACACCCAGGACATGTCGACACTTGCAGTCTCCTTCAGGAGAGGGATGCAAATGGAGACATTCAAAATTGTAAATGAAATAGGGATTTAAATATCCCGTGCTACATTTGCATAATCGTGTCCGGGCGCTGTTTTAAAATACTTTATTATGAAAGTAGCCGGGAGCCAGGTTTGCTGTGTGAATTCTGTGGGGCAGGTGAGGTGAGGCCTGGGCACTGGGATTAGTTACCAGTTTCCCTGGCCCTGGGGCAGTGCTCACAGGTGTGATGGCTGAATGGTTAAGGTGTTGGACTAGAAATCCAATAGGGTTTCCCTGCACAGGTTCAAATCCAACTCGCAGTGAGGCCTGAGTTTTGGCCACACCCCTCGCCAAGGCAACAAGCTGCACAGCCCCTGAGCCACTCTCCTAGTCCCCAGTCAATCCCTTTCTGCACCTTCTGAGAGAGACAGGGGCCTGGTGCCTCATTATGGGTCCCTGAGCTCTAGGGAAACTCTCAGCTCCTGCAGCCTCTGCCCCTTGCCCAGCACCCCATGGCTCAGCCCTACCCCTGGGGGCTGCCCTGCTCGAGTGTGTGATAGGAGTTGAGTGAGAGGATGGAGCGTCTGGGCCTGCCCGCAAAGGTCCATCTATTAAGGGCAGAAATGTTGGGGATATGATAGGGACCTGTATGGCCTGTAATTCTCTGTCCAGGATATTTGGCAGCCGGGCTGCATGTCATCATGCCCCTCCCTCTAAGCCAGGCCTGGGCAATACAGGCCAGCCCATGAAGCCACCCAACATGGCAGCAAGAAGCCTCAGGCAGATTCCCTGCTCGCCCTGCCCCCACGCACAGCTGAGAGAAGGGGCTGCTGGGCCCTTTGTGTCTCTCAGCTGTAGAGGAAAAGGCTTCATGCCTGGTCCCTGCTCCAAGCTTGTTTGTGGCCAATGGGAGCTGCCTGCTTGAAGCCCCGGCCAGTCCCCACAAGCTCTTATTCACCCAGGCGTGTGACCTGTGCCCCCTGCACAGGGAAGGAGCTGCCTGAGAAATGTGCTTGGCTGCTGGGAGTGTCTCTGGCACCCCAGCCCCTCCCCTCCCTCAACCCACTGGCCCTCCCTGTGATGGAAAAGGGCAACAACTTGGCAGATATCATTAATAGAGATGAGGCTGGTTTCCCTGACAGGGAATTGAACCCAGGCCTCAGCAGTGAAAGTGTTGAATCCTAACCACTAGACCATCAGGGACACATAAGCAAGGCTCTTTCCTTACCTAAACTAGCCTTTCACAGGCCACTTTCTGTCCCCTTCAGGACATGGGTCCATTTTCCATTGCCCAGAAGGGACAAGAACAGAAACCAAACAGAACATCAGAACAGCCAGACGGGGCCATGCCAGTTGCCCAACTAGCCCAGGATCCTGTCTCACAACAGCAGCCAATTCCATTGCCCAGTGGGAATCCTCAGGACAGACAATTGTCAAGTGATCCCTCCTGTCGCCCATTCTCAGCTTCTAGAATACACCAGCTCAGGACCTGCCCTGTCCATTCTGGTGAAATTCCTTTGATTGACCTTTCCTGCATTAAGTTACCCAGTTCTGTTTTGGACCTTCTTGTAGATTTCACCTTCATAACATCCTCTGGCAAGGAGTTCCACTGGGCGCAAAAATGGTTCTTTTTTGTTTATTTTTAATTTGGCTACTTACCAGTTTCATTCTGTCACCCGGGATCTTGAGTTGGAGAAAAAAATTCTTCTTGCTTTCTGCACCCGTCATTATTACATGAAACGCTGTCCCTTCGCCCATGAGTCTAGACTACATCTAGACTGTGCTCCGCCCAGCATTCCCTCCCTCAGCATCCGTGCCAATCTAGATGCGCTTTTCCGCAAAAAAGCCCCGATCGCCATTTTCACGATTGGGGCTTTTTTGAGGAAAACAAATCTCTGCTGTCTACATTGGCCCGTTTGCGCAAAAGTTTTTCGGAAAAAGACTTTTGCCCAAACGGGAGCAGCATAGTATTTCCACAAAAGCACTGACAATCTTACATGAGATCGTCAGTGCTTCACCGGAAATTTAAGCGGCTGGCAAGTTTTTCCGCAAAAGCAGATGATTTTGCGGAAAAACTTGCCAGTCTAGACACAGCCAAGGGCTTTCTCTGCAGCACATTTGGTGCCATGAGAACAAGGCTTGAAAAGAGGGTTGACTTTCCTCCATTGCCCCTTGCTGCTGCACTAAAGAAATCCTGAAACCAGCCCCTTCGCCTGTCACAGGAGAGCTGGCCCTGTAATGGAGAGCAATGCACCATGTAGCCTGGCTAGCTCAGTTGGTAGAGCATGAGAGTTTTAATCTCAGGGTCGTGGGTTCAAGCCCCATGCTGGACCATGCCCTTTGTTAACTCACAATCCAAAAGCCTTTCAGCTTTCACCAGGGTTTTAGAAAGAAAAAGTCTAGTCATGGAGTTCAGCCAGGGGCAGCCTGTGGCTATAGGCTGACATCATGGGGTGCCTGATGATGATGTCACCTCATTGATGGGTGGGTGGGTGGGTGGGGGCTGCTGATACTGCATTTCGCCTGGGACACCAGCTGCTGCAGCCCACCTAGGGCTGCTCCTTGGTCCAGCTTTAGTAGAACCAGAGAGAGACCCAACTGTAATTTCCATCTTCTGAGGAGAAGGGAAGAGGATTTTCTTCTCCTCAGTTCTAGCCACATCAGCCCAGGGGGGAGAAAAAATAACCCTCCGCCTGCTGATTGTCCCCTGTCAGCTTCTGTAGCTTCACCTCCTGCCACAGCAGCTCCAGCTTTGAGCTACAAATCTCAAGGGGCTGGTGAGGAAATGAGGAGCTGGCAGCTCGGGTTAGTGGCTTCCCTGAGAACAAGAGGTGGAGTGTTCACAAGGTGCATCCCCTCCCCTGCAGAGTAGGGTGTTAGATAGAGCTGGAAACAGAACAGTCAGCCAAGCTCTATCATTATAGAGTGCTTCTGTGGTGTAGTGGTTATCACATTTGCCTAACACCCAAAAGGTCCCTGGTTCAAAGCCAGACAGAAACACAAGAGCTATGTCTCCCATTGCTGCTCCCAGGTAAGTGCAGCTGCTACTGACCAGCCTCTTTCTGGGATGACCTCAAATCCCATATGACAGAGGGGAGTGACATGAACTGAGAATGCCCCTTGGTGCCAGCCTGGGGAAATGAGAGGAATCAGGCCAGGCAGCTGCTTGGCCTTGCCTGCCCTGGGAGGCTGGTGCATTGGGCTGTTTCTGCCTGCTGCTTCCCTTGTGTGACTTGCCCACTGCACCCAGGCCAAATGTTGGAAAAGCTACAGAAATTGGGGTTTCAAAATTTGTGTAGCTTTTTCCAGAAGAGCAGTGCAGTGTAGACACAGCCTGAGTGTTGCTCAGCACTAGTAGGAGACAGACAGGGAGGGACAAAATGGTCTAACAGCACCTGCAGCCTTTCAGAACCACCCCAAGGACCAGCCCTTCCCTCCACCCTCACTGGGGTCTGCTGGGCAGGGCCAGAGGGAGGCATGGGCGAGCTGGGAAGCTGCCAAGAGCTCCAACCAATGGGGGCGCCTGATGGCAGATGTAAGGGGCGTGTGGCATCCCTTACAGCTGCCATCAGGTGTTGTGTGCCTGGCTCCCGCAGCCCCAGCCTGCCCACATCCCTGCGGGCCAGCAATGCCCTCCTCCCACGACCGCGGTTCCCTACAGGGGCCGGCCCTGCTGCTGGGAACTGTCTGCACTCACGCCCACCCCTGTGTCAGCCTAAGGATTGCCTGTTCTGTAAAAGGTGCCCTGAAAAAGAGAAAGCAGCTAAAGTGACTCTGGTGGGACTTGAACCCACTGCCTTTGAATGTCTAGCAGGGCTCATATTAGCCATAGCAGCTTAGAAGTCCAACAGGCTTTCCATTGCACCACAGAGCTTGACGGATTAGGGATGGGGGGTGTTGATATCTTCACTCTCTGCTTTGCAGCCTGGCAATTGCTGGGGGGAAAGAAAGGGGAGCCAGGTCTGTCTCTTTTGGGAGAGCAGGTAGGAAGAGGGAGGGGCCACTGAGCCCCCGCCATGGAAAATAACTTCTTTCCAACACTCCTTCCAAATCAGCCTTTTCCTGAACCAGCAGTTCTATGGGTGGCCAGGGGAGAGAAGGGGCTCTCTCCTGTGAGCTGTGACCCCCCCCAGGGGAGTCTCACACAGAGGTCTTGGGATCACAAGCTCCCTGTCACTCCCATCACGCAACAGGCGCAGGTCCAGCCTGTTCTGTAAAAGCCAGGCTGGAAATCAGAGATCAGCTAAAGTGACTCTGGGGGGATTTTAACCCACAACCTTTAAATGACTGGCCTGGGTCACACTGAGCACTACAGCTTAAAAGTCCAACACGCTTTCTATTGCTTCACAAAGCCCTCCAACTCATCTCAACACCACCCTTCCTTTATCGCCTCTGTTTGCTTTCCAACAGGGCAATTCCTGGGGTAGAAGAAAGGGAAAAGCTGAGCCAGAAGAACGCACACTCCCCCTCCCACACTCAGATTCCCCTATACCCAGCCCCCTGCCATGGCTTAAACCTGGATCCAGAGAGAAGAGCCAATGCAAACAGCCCCATGGTAGTGTGGGAGTCAGCATGACGGTGGGTGGGGCAGGGAGCTGGGAGAGGAGCTGGGGGCAGAGCTGGGGTCTATCTCACTACGGTTGCATCCCATAGCTCAGAATAAGCGATGCAATTGTGTAGCTTATTTTGAGTCAATTTTGAAATAGCCTATTTTGTAATTTGGCGCTGGCTACACAGCACTTAGTTCCAAATAAATCGCTATTCTGAAATGCCCCTCACTCCTCGCGCCATGAGGTTTAGTGAGCACGTTATGGTTTAAAACAAGGGGCTTGCTATGAAGACGCATCTGTGTGATATGAGCACCATGTTCTAAACCTCCGAGCTAGCCGGCCCACGGGTGTCAGTCTCACAAGTGGCCCTTTCAGAAAGGAGCCTCGGGCAGCCGCAGCGATGTTGTGGGCTCCGGAACAAGGTGGGTGAGGCAGATGCACTTCTTGCAGGCAGGGGAATTAGCTCAAGTGGTAGAGTGCTTTCTTAGCATGCAAGAGGCAGTGATATTGATGGCTATAGCTCAGTTCTTAGCCCTTATTTTCCATGGTGAGGGCTCATTGGCCCCCCTCCCTCTTCCTATCTGCTCTTCCAAATTAGACAGACCTGGCTCCCCTTTCTTTTCCCCCAGCAATTGCCATGCTGCAAAGCAGAGAGTGGAGATATCAAGTGTTGCAGTCTGTCAGGCTCTGTGGTGCAATGGAAAGCACGTTGGACTTCTAAACTACTGTGGCTAATATGAGCCCAGCTAGATATTCAAAGGCTGTGGGTTCAAGTCCCACCAGAGTCACTTTAGCTGCTTTCTCATTTCCAGGGCGCAGCTTTTACAGAACAGGCAATCCTTAGGGTGAAACTGGGGTGGGCTTGAGTCCAGACAGTTCCCAGAAGCAGGGCCGGCCCGTGTGGGGCCCCGCAGTCATGGGAGGAGGGCATTGCTGGCCCACACTGCGCTTTTCTGGAAAAACTTGCTGGCTGTCTACACTGGCCACTTGAATTTCCGCAAAAGCACTGACTTCCTACTTTAAGAAATCAGTGCTTTTTGCAGAAATACTATGCTACTTCCGTTCGGGAAAAAGTCCCTTTTGCGCAAAACTTTTGCACAAAAGGGCCAGTGTAGACAGCTAAGATTTGTTTTGCGCAAAAAAGCCCCGATCGCGAAAATGGTGATTGGGGCTTTTTTGTGCAAAAGCGTGTCTAGCTTGGCCATGAACGCTTTTCCGCAAAAAGTGCCTTTGCGGAAAAGCGTCCGTGCCAATCTAGACGTGCTTTTCCGAAAATGCTTTTAACGGAAAACTTTTCCGTTAAAATCATGCCAGTCTAGACGTAGCCCATGGGACCATCACACTGCCACATGTTTGGGTATCTCAGATGGTAGCTGATACTCTGCTCTCCTGGCTTTTTCCATTCAGTGGCTTCACCTCTCCAGACCCTGCCCCATCTGTATGTGGTCTCAAGGGAACTATCTGGCTCCCTCTCCGGCAGAGGAAGGAGAAATGTTGCCATGTCTTACACCCGTTGGCAGCATACAGACCCCGGCCCTGAGCTCCATGGGACAAGGAGAAGCTCCAGGAGATGGTTCCCCTGGGATCACGTCTCACATGGATCCAAAGGCTGGGGGCTCCCAGACCCACCCTACAGATGGGAATGCCAGTTCCTAGAAGCTCCCACCTAGAAACCCTTGAGTGAGGGTTCACAAAGAAGCTGGGGGGAGAGGAGTCACAGAGGTGTCTGGGTGTGTGAGTGCAGATTCTCAGCTGCTGAGCTAAGTTCAAGAGCAGCAAAGGGAGAGGAGGGGAAGTGGCTGCCAGACACTCAGGATAGCCCCAGGAGCTGAACCAAGAACTGTCCTTGCGTTTCTTGCCTTACAGCGTTGCTTCTCCGCTGTTTGGCTAAGATCAAGCACTTCCTGCCTCTTGGAGAGGAATAAAGGCCGTGAGAGGCAGCAGTACCCACTTGTGCCTGTTTTTTCAGGGTTAAAGTAAAAGCTCTGCAAAGTGCCATGCTGCTACAGCCCCACATTGCATCGGCTGGGAATCAAACCCAGGTCAACTGCTTGGAAAGCAGCTATGCTCACCACTATCTACGCTGAACACCTTTGTGAAAATTAGTGAGGGAAGTCCACATCTGCCATGAAGCGCACTTGAGGCAAGAGTGTGCCCGTATGGTTTGGGGTAAAGCATACCTTCTTGCCCGATTCGCTAAAATCAGGGGGGGTGATGTGCGGGTAGAAACAGCTCTGTAGCTCTCTGTGGCATGAGGGATTGGGTGGCAGAGGAGTCCCAGAGGTTTCTGAGTTGGTGAGCATAGTTTCTCGGCTCTTGGGCTAAGTTCAAGAGCAGCAAAGGGAGAGGCAGGGAAGTGGCTGCTGGATACTCTGCATGCATACTGTGAGGAACTGGACCTAGTCCTGGGGAACCCCTGTCTCCAGGGACAGTTGTGGAGTCTGGGATGGAGACACCTGGGCAGCAGCGGCCTGCTGACCAGCAGCTCCAGGATAAGGATAAGGAGGATTCCTGGAACGTTGTGACCCTCACCCTAGAACCGGTCCCCCAGATACAGAAGGCCTCCCAAATGTCTTCAGGCACCGGGGAGGGAACATCAGGTGAGTGCTGTGAGGTTGTAACACACATGGGGCAGGCGGGAGCACAGGGGATGATGCGCTATCGTGACGCATCATGCTGATCATAGGTTGGGGGACACCACAGATGTATGACCCCATAGAGGGCCGTCCTCCCCCCACCATGTGTGCAAGGCACCACCTGCTCCTGCAGAAAGTCCTGCCTGCAGCCAATTTCCTAACACTGGATGTAAGCACCTAAGTGTACTGGGGGTATAGCTTGGTGGTAAAGTGTTTAATTGCAGGTGAAGTGGTCCTTGGTACAACTCCAAGTGCTTCCCTGGAAGGTTGATCAACTTCAATAAAACCTTTGCATCTCTGGTTGTGTCGCATTCTGGATTTCTATTGTGCAAGGATTCCTAAAATTACTACAATTCCTGTGTCAATGCAGGGAAGCCAGGCAAACCCTTCTCAACTGAAACAAGTTCAAACCTGCTCTGTCTGGTTTCTATTCCCAACACGGGTGTGATCTGAATGCCCATTGATAGGTCTTTGGTCTCCATGGGCTGTTCTGTGCAGAAGAACAAGAACCGCGCTCAGCAGGGGAGGAATGGCCACAATCAATCTTCCGGAGTTTGATTTAGCAAGTCCAACTAAGACTCACTAAATCAAATTCAGAGTGTACCCCACCAGCTTCCAGTACTTCTGCTCTTTGCTCCCTTTGGGTTCCTGAAGTAGGGACACAGCCAGGTTCAACTGATGGAGGCCAACTCTCGCTACGTAGGGTATGTTTACACTTGCACCCTCTTTCCAAAAAGGGATGCAAATGTAAAGATTGGAAACTGTAAATGAAGCCACCAGGGACACAGACAATGGGCCTGCAAAAAAATGAAACAGCTGAGCACTTTGCAGAGAACAGGCCGTCGCCCGGCTGGGAGAGGCTCCATCATGCGTAGATTTTGCGCAGGGCCAGACTGCTGGGAGCAGGCTCTGGTCATGGACTTTCCTCCCCTCTCTGTTTCCTCTTGTTACCTCCTGCACCTGGGGCTGAAAGGGACGTGGGCTGCAGGCTGGTCCTGCCCAGCTGCCTTCCCCAGTAGGAGCAGAAAATGCTTATCGGATGGCTCACACATTGTCCCCAATGCACTTGCCTAAGGGCCTGAATTCTTGCTGCCCTTGGGTGAACCGAAATGCCCCTTCTGAAGGGTGGGCTCCACAGCTCACACCCCTCCTGTCACACAAAGCTTGCAAACGGGGTTGATTTTCCTCCATCTCCCCTTGCTTGCTGCTGCGCTAAAAGAAATCCTGAAACCAGCCCCGTCTCCTGTCACTGGAGAGATGGCCCTGTGCTGGGATATGAGAAAGCATCCGAGAGATGCTCCTTGCAGCCCTGGAAAAGAAGGGGTCTCTGGGTGGAAGGAAACCAAGTAAAGCAGGTCCCAGTGGGCATGAACTGGGGCACCTGTTTGGCCCAGTTGAGTGAGGGGTGGTTGGTGTCAAGGGCAGCACTCAGGACTCGGAACCATGGAATCTGAGGCCCCATTCCTGCCTCCCTTCCCGGGCTGACCCAGTGGCCGAAAGGGGCTGCAGCTGCTGCTGGCAGGGAAGAAGCTGGGAGGCAAGGTGCTGGCAGCAAGAGATTCCTGCTGCCTCTTTGCCCTGGGTCTGCCGGCCGCCAGCCACCTTGGCCAACCCTCAAACCAGCTGGACTAGCCAGCCCACATCACAATGAGTCGCTAGTGGCCCTGTCAGAGAAGAGCCCTTGGCAGCTTCAGAGACGTCCCTGCTGCTGCCTGAGGCGCCTTTCTTGAAAGGGCCACTGGTGAGCTGCATTTTCATTGGCCGCTTAGCTCAGTTGGTTAGAGTGTGGTGCTAATAACGCCAAGGTCATAGGTTCAAGTCCCATGCTGGCCACAGGGGTGTTTGGTTCGCTGACTTCCCTTCCTTTAGCTGCCTGCTATGGACAGGGAAGCAGAAACAAGCAAAAGGCTGAGAGCTTTGCAGGAAGCAGGGCAGAGATGTGGTAGGGGGAAGATCCAGCCTGTCCAGTTCCAGTGGCTAAAAGGGCCTGAGCCTGGCTTCCTGTCCCCAAAAGCAGGGGACCTGATGCCCAAATTCCTGCTGCTGCAGTGGCTACCTCAAGGCACCAGCTGGGGGCAGGCTCTGGAGCCCAAGCCACACGGGGAGACTCAATATGACCGGGAGGCCTGGAGCGTGTGAGCCCTGCACACAGGCTGCTGCTGGGGGCCTGCTTCAGTGGCCCAGCAGCTCAAGTTCCCCTGAACCAGCTTCTTGCTTCTTGCTGCTGAGGCCACTGACATGAGGCAGTGGGACCATCAGAGGAAGGTGCCAGCCCCAGCCCCAGCCTTAGCCCTTCCTCCCAGCTTCCTCCCCCTCCCAGGGTCTTTCCCCAGCCCCTACCCAGTTCTACATTCCCCACATAAAAACCAGAGAGTTTGTTCTTTCAACAGGGAAAAGTCCTGTTTGTGTTACCAGCAAGGGGAGGGGGAGAGGGAGAGGGAAGGGGGGGTGTTGGGGTATGTTGAGGTTGGGAGGTAGGCACAGAGGGCAAAAAATGAGTAATGTTAGTTAGTTGAAACCAAGGGGCTGGGTTTGAACTACTGCAAAGAAAGGACTCTGCCCCTGGAACTGCCCTGTGCTCTCCAGAGCCCTTAGGCTGGCACTGAGGAGGCCTGAATCCAGGCAGTGCCCAGCCAAGGGGGAGGGGTTAGGGTTAACCCAATGCTAGGTCTCAGCTGCTGTAACATGTGGGAAGAAGATTGACTAGGGACATGTTTTGGGAAAGTTACAGCTGGTTTCCCTGACTGGGAATTGAACCCAGGCCTCAGCAGTGAGAGTGCGGGATCCTAACCACTAGACCATCAGGGACTCATAAAACAAGGCTCTTTGCTCACCTACACTAGCCTTTCGCAGGCCATTTTCTGTCCACTTCAGGATGAGGGGGGGTCCATTCTCTCTTGCCCAGAGGGGACAAGAACAGCCAAATAGAACATCAAAGCAGCCAGACTGGGTCATGCCAGTTTTCCAATTAGCCCAGGATCCTGTCTCACAACAGCAGCCAATTTCATTGTCCGGAGGGAATCCTCAGGACAGACAGTTATTAAGTGCTCCCTCCATTCCCAGCTTCAGGTATACATCAGCTAGGGACACTTGCCCTGTCCATTCTGGTGAAATGCCATTGAGTGACCTTTCCTGCATTAAATTATCCAGTTCTTTTTTGGACCTTCTTGTAGATTTCACCTTCACAACATCCTCTGGCAAGGAGTTCCACTGGGTGCAAAAATGCTTCCTCTTTAACTCGGTTACTTACCAGTTTCATTCTGTCACCCTGGTTCTTAAGTAGGCGAAAAAATAATTTATTTGCTTTTGGCACCCCTGTCATCATCACATAAACCCCTGTCCCGTCGCCCCTTGCTTGTCCCTTTTCCAAGCTGAGAAGAAGAAGTTCCATGAACTCCTGGGAGCTGCTTTCCAAAGAAGAGGCATTTCCAGCAGAGAAGATGGCCAAGCCCAATCCCCTACACAAAGCCCCAGGAAATACCAGTGGAGATTGGGAAAGCTCCCTCTCGGGCAGCGCTACGGAATGGAGACAAGGGAGACGTGAGGTGAGAGGAAGGGGAACAAGTCACCTCTTCTCAAGCGAGACGTGGTGGGAAACTGCCGGTTCCGGTGCAAGCCGAGCTCCAAGGGCTGGCTCCTGCCCCGGTGGTTCCTTGCAGGGCCTGGCTTGAGATGCACCAAGAAGTGCCATGTGTGGCCAGGAGAGCGGGTGGGGAGAACGGAAGGTGTTGGAGCAAGCTGGGGCTGCCGGGTCTTGGGGGATCTGGGCATCAGAGGGGAACCTTACCTGGTTTTGTGTCCCCTTGCAGCAAAGGCCACAGACGTCCCAGAGGCTGGAGGTGCTGCCATTGGCCTTGGCCTATGTGGCTGCAATGCCCTGGTCCCTGCCAAGGCACCACTGAGGAGCCTCAACCCCAGCGGCGCCTCCTCACATCTCACCCTAACCTGCCTAGATCTATGTCTACTCTCGCAGCTTTTTGCGTGAGTAATATGCAAATGAGGCTAAGCATGGAATATCGCTGAGCATCATTTACATACCTAATGAGCCACCATTTGTTTCAGAAGAGGCTCTTGTGCCAGAAGGAGCATCTACACTGCCCCTTCTGGCACAAGAAAAACCCTTTTGTGCAAGGCCGTTCTTCCTGAAAAGTAATAGATGTAACGGCATTGCACAAAAGCGTTTTTCTTGCGCAAGAAGGGGCAGCGTAGACAGCTCCTTCTTGTGCAAGAGCCTCTTCCGCAATTTCTGCTGAGATGTGTTTTAGTAGTTAAATTCCTGGATTGCCCTTCCTCATTAAAACTGCTGTCATATGGTTAGTAATGGGGAAAATATTGCATTTTATTAACATCAGCAGAACTGACTTACATAGGGCCTGTGTGTTGTGTAGTCTTGCCTTAATCTTTGTATTCATGCCCATCAGTGTGAAAGAAGATATTTGCATATATATTTGCATATACAGACAACTGTGGATAATTCCCTGTAATATTATCACTCTCCTATAACTTTGTATTAACATCTCCTTTCAGATATATCTCTAAGGCTATGTCTACACTCGCGGCTTCTTGCGCAAGAACATCTTGCGCAAGGGTTCTTGTGGAACAAGTCATGCGCAAGAAAACGTCCACACTTCCACATGCACGCTGTGCTTTTGTGCAAGAGCTCTCATGGCAGTGTGGACGCTCTCTTGTGCAAGACAGGGGTGAGGATGTGGAAGGTAGAGAAGTCTGGGCACAGGATTCGGGATGGGGGGAGTCTTGGGGCTGGGACTGTGTTTGTGTGTTGAGGGGATCCCTCTGCTCTGGGCTCCCCGATGCCCTTTAACACACAAGGGCTTTTTCTGCAGTGCACTTGGTGCCGTGAGAACAAAGCTTGGAGAGGGGGTTGATTTTCCTCCATTGCCCCTTGCTGCTGTGCTAAAAGAAATCCTGAAACAGGCCTCTTTACCTGTCACTGGAGAGATGGCCCTGTGATGGGGGTATACTGCAACATGGAAGCTGGCTAGCTCAGGTCATGGGTTCAAGCCCCATGCTAGGTGATGCCCTTCTTTAACTCACATTCTAAGTCTACAAGCAATTCACTTTCAGCTTTCACCAGGGTTCTAGAAAGAAAAAGTCTAGCCCTGGGATCCAGCTTTAGTAGAACCAGAGAGAGAGGAGCAAGCTGCATTTTCTATCTTCTGAGGAGAAGGGAAGAGGATTTTCTTCTCTTCAGTTCTCGCCACATCAGCACAGGGAGAAGAAAAAATAACCCTCCGCCCGCTGATTGTCCCCCGTCAGCTTCTGTAGCTTCACCTCCTTCCACAGCAGCTCCAGCTTTGAGCTACAAATCTCTGTGTGTAGCCATATGGAATACTGAGTTTTCAGGCTGGCCTCTGCACTTCTGGCTTCCCTCCTTCTGCTTCATCCTTCTGGCTTCGACTACACGGCACATTTATTTTGGAATAAGCTGGTCTTGAATAGTTATTACAAAATATCTTATTTCAAACTAGCACGTCTACACTGCAGGGAAACCTCAGAATAGTCCGAGGCAGGCTCCCCGGTGTAGACGAGCTACCTCGATTTAGAGCCCCAGGAAGAATAACTTAGAATGGCCCCGGGGAGGGGATAGTTCAAACTAGCAGCAGTGGCGCAGCTACACAGGCCTTTTTTTAAAATAGCTAATTGGAACAGGCATTATTCTTTGTAGAATGAGGTTTGCAGAAGTCGAAATAAGCCATCTGTTACTTCAGAATTATTTCAAAATAACGGAATTGCTGTGTAGACTCTTGCAGTGTTATTGTGGAATAACGGCCATTGTTCCAAAAGAACTTTTGTGTGTAGAGAACCTGCGCAGCCCAAGAAATGTGATTGGCAGCTTGTACCCACAATCTTTCTCTCAATTGCAGTGGAGAGCTCCGAAGACATGGACCCAAGGCAACCACCTTGATTGCCTTCTGCTAAGGCCAGGCCGGAGGGAAAACAATTACTCCTTCGAGCTGGAGTTGAACCAGCAACCTAAGGATCACTTGCCAAGCACACACTACAGTCCTCCGCTCTGCCAGCTGAGCTATCAAAGGGAGCCTGACTAAGAGTGGCTAGTCCAGGTAGTCCCTTCTATAAGTCTCGGGGCACGTGCTCCCCCAAGTATATGGCATTGCTGATGAGGGGCAGAAGCGCACAGGTGCTGTCACAGGTGTTGTACCAATAAAAGTAAGCAGGATCTTATGAGGGGGATAAGGCAAAAAGCCACATTTATTGTAAAGATAATAATAAAGAATAAAGAAAAGATAGAAGCAAACAACGTTGTTTAACATTATAGGCCTTGTTTGGACACAGACTGGCTAACCTTGTGAGGAGGGCTTTAAACTAGGTTTGTTGGGGGCAGGTGAGCAACGCCCACAGGTAAGTGCTGCATGTGCGGGACTGGGAGATGGGTTGGAAATGGGGGGGACTACGGCCTATAATGGCAAGGAGAAAGGAGGGTCAGGGCACAACAGGGAGGCAAGATCAAATCAGTATCTTAGATGCCTATATACAAATGCGAGAAGTATGGGTAATAAGCAGGAAGAACTGGAATTGCTAACCAATAAATACAACTATGATATCATTGGTATTACAGAAACCTGGTGGGATGGAACGCATGATTGGAATGTTGGTATGGAAGGGTACGGCTTGCTCAGGAAGGACAGACAGGGAAAAAAGGGAGGAGGGGTTGCCTTGTATATTAAAAATGTACACACTTGGACTGAAGTGGAGATGAATGTAGGAGATAGCTGTGTAGAGAGTCTCTGGGTTAAGCTAAAAGGGATAAAAAACTAGGGTGATATCGTGCTAGGAGTCTACTACAGGCCACCTACCCAGGTGGAAGAGGTGGATGAGGCCTTTTTTAAACAATTAACAAAACTATCCAAAGCCCAAGATTTGGTGGTGATGGGGGACTTCAACTATCCAGACATATGTTGGGAAACTAACACAGCGAGGCACAGGCTATCCAATAAGTTTCTGGACTGCATTGGAGACAACTTTCTGTTTCAGAAGGTTGAAAAAGCTACCAGAGGAGAAGCTGTTCTGGATTTGGTTTTAACAAATAGGGAGGAACTAGTTGAGAACTTGAAAGTGGAAGACAGTATAGGGGACAGTGATCACGAAATAATAGAGTTCATGATCTTAAGGAAAGGTAGAAGGGAGACCAGCACAATTGAGGTAATGGATTTCAGGAAGGCAGATTTTGATAAGCTCAGAGAACTTGTAGGTAAGGTCCCATGGGAAGCAAGACTGAAGGGAAAAACAACTGAGGAGAGTTGGAAGTATTTCAAAGGGACGTTGTTAAGGGCCCAAAAGCAAACAATTCCGCTGTGTAGGAAAGATAGAAAATATGGCAAAAGACCAGCTTGGCTTAACAAGGAGATCTTGCACGATCTCAAAATAAAAAAGGAGTCATATAAAAAATGGAAACTAGGACAACTAACAAAGGAGGAATATAGGCAAGCAACACGGGAATGCAGGGGCAAGATTAGAAAGGCAAAGGCACAAAATGAGATCAAACTAGCTACAGGCATAAAGGGAAACAAGAAGACTTTTTATAAATACATTAAAAGCAAGAGGAAGACCAAGGACAGGGTAGGCCCACTGCTTAGTGAGGAGGGAGAAGCAGTAACAGGAAACTTGGAAATGGCAGAGATGCTCAATGACTTCTTTGTTTCGGTCTTCACCGAGAAGTCTGGAGGTGTGCCTAACGTAGTGAATACAAGCAGAGAGAGGGTAAGTTTAGAAGATAGGATACACAAAGAACAAGTTAAAAGTCACTTAGGAAAGTTAGATGTCAGCAAGTCACCAGGTCCTGATGAAATGCATCCCAGGATACTCAAGGAGCTGATAGAGGAGGTATCTGAGCCTTTAGCTATGATCTTTGAAAAATCATGGCAGACAGGGGAGATTCCAGAAGACTGGAAAAGGGCAAATATTGTGCCCATCTATAAAAAGGGGAATAAGAACAACCCAGGAAACTATAGACCGGTCAGTTTAACGTCTGTCCCAGGGAAGATAATGGAGCAGGTAATTAAGGAAATCCTATGCAAACACTTGGAAGGTAATAAAGTGATAGGGAATAGCCAGCATGGGTTTGTGAAGAACAAGTCATGCCAAACTAATCTGATAGCTTTCTTTGATAAGATAACGAGCCTTGTGGATAAGGGAGAAGCGGTGGATGTCATATACCTAGACTTTAGTAAGGCATTTGATACGGTCTCGCATGATATTCTTATTGATAAACTAGGCAAATATAACTTAGATAGGGCCACGATAAGGTGGGTGCATAATTGGCTGGATAACCGTAGTCAGAGAGTTGTTGTTAACGGTTCTAAATCCTGCTGGAAAGGGATAACAAGTGGAGTTCCTCAAGGGTCTGTTTTGGGACCCGTACTGTTCAATATCTTCATCAATGATGTAGATATTGGTATAGAGAGTACGCTTATTAAGTTTGCAGATGATACCAAACTGGGTGGGGTTGCGACTTCTTTGGAGGATAGGGACATAATTCAAAATGACTTTAGCAAGTTAGAGAAATGGTCAGAGGTAAACAGGATGAGGTTTAATAAAGAGAAATGCAAAGTGCTCCACTTAGGAAGGAACAATCAGTTCCATACATACAAGATGGGAAGCGACTGTCTAGGAAGGAGCATGGTGGAAAGAGATCTAGGGGTCATAGTGGACCACAAGTTGAATATGAGTCAACAGTGTGATGCTGTTGCAAAAAAAGCAAATATGATTCTAGGTTGTATCAACAGGTGTGTTGTAAGCAAAACTCGTGAAGTCATTCTGCCGCTCTACTCTGCACTAGTTAGGCCTCAGCTGGAGTACTGTGTCCAGTTCTGGGCGCCACATTTCAAGAAAGATGTGGAGAAATTGGAAAGGGTACAGAGAAGAGCGACAAGAATGATTAAAGGTCTAGAGAACATGACCTATGAAGCCAGGCTTCATGAACTGGGTTTGTTTAGTTTGGAAAAAAGAAGATTAAGGGGGGACATGATAGCGGTTTTCAAATATCTAAAAGGGTGTCACAAGGAGGAAGGAGAAAATTTGTTCCTCTTGGTTTCTGAGGACAGGACAAGGAGTAATGGGCTTAAAGTGCAGCAGGGGAGGTTTAGATTGGACATTAGGAAAAAATTCCTAACTGTCAGGTTGGTCAAATATTGGAATAAATTGCCAAGGGAGGTGGTGGAATCTCCCTCTCTGGAGATATTTAAGAACAGGTTAGATAGACATCTGTCAGGGATGGTGTAGGTGGAGCTTGGTCCTGCCTTGAGGGCGGGGGGCTGGACTCGATGACCTCTTGAGGTCCCTTCCAGTCCTATTATTCATCCAGGTTCTGTGTAGTTGTTATAGTTACCAGCCTGGAAGTTGCTTGTGACAGAATACTGGCCAGGTACTCTGTACACAAGTGAGGGTAGTGGGGAGCGAAGTCCTGATCAGATGCACATCTGAAGCTCCTGGTGGGCTGGCAGCAGAACGTTGGACTCTGACTCCATAGTCTTTTAGTCCAGTTCTTATAGGAATTTCTTCCTATGCCAGTCTATGGGAATTGCTGCATCACGTTCAGGGTGGCTGTCAGGTGCTCATCAGTGATCTCATAGGGTGGGCCTCCAGTACTTGGTTTTCTCCACTTGACACCTTTTGGTTGCCCTGGCACCTGACGCCTTCTTCAGTCCTTTGTTGCTGCATTCTCAGGCTGGCACCTCTCAAAACCATTCATTCATCGTCCAAGCACTCTCTCTCTTACATACATTCCCTAATTAATGTTTCCCATACAGTATTTTGTATAATAATAACTTTACATATACAAGAGTTGTAGTTACAAAAAGTCACAGGTTTCTGGGTGGCATTTCTTAAAACATTCTCTCTCTGAGTGCTGAGTTAGTTACTGTTATAGTTACAATGTTTCACTTTGCGATTAGGGTTAATTGCTTCACAATGCTTTGAAGAGAATGGGCGTCAATTGTCTAACAATAAGTTTGACCGTGCCCTGGGACACAGAGAGAAGAGCTGTTTCTGGCTACATGGTATTATATTTTTAACAGTTTTAAGTTACATGACCTAATATTACATTCCTAACAAATTATATTCTAGAGGGGCAATAATTATAAATCTAAACATTTAACAATCTTAACAAATAATAATAATAATAATAAATCTAAACACTTTGGCTACGTCTACACTGGCCCCTTTTCCGGAAGGGGCATGTAAATTTCACCAGTCGTCGTAGGGAAATCCGCGGGGGATTTAAATATCCCCCGCGGCATTTAAATAAAAATGTCCGCCGCTTTTTTCCGGCTTTTAAAAAAGCCGGAAAAGAGCGTCTACACTGGCCCCGACTTTGAAGTAGGAATAAGACCCTCCGGAAAAGGGCACTTTTTCCGGAGGATCGGGGCCAGTGTAGACGCTCTTTTCCGGCTTTTTTAAAAGCCGGAAAAAAGCGGCGGACATTTTTATTTAAATGCCGCGGGGGATATTTAAATCCCCCGCGGATTTCCCTACGACGACTGGTGAAATTTACATACCCCTTCCGGAAAAGGGGCCAGTGTAGACGTAGCCTTTAAGTTGTGGGGAACAAATTATGGGGAGTCACTTCCACTTGGGGGAATCATTTTTAACACATTTATATGTTATCCCTACACAGGTACTTCACATGCAGACGGACCCCTTGAGTGAAACCTGAGCTAGATCCATCCATGTCACAGCAAAAGGAAGAAAGTTGGGTTCTTCTCATGTGTCTTCTTTGTTCCAGAGTCTCTATGGGTGCGGTCGGGGCAGGTCCACAAAAAAAAAAAACCCACTTGAATGAACCTCGGTCTACAAACACACAGAAACACCCCTGAGGGTTTCCTTGCCTCTACTTAAATGTTGACAAAAAATTTGTTGCTAACTCCTTGGCCAACTCTGATTGCTGTGGGGTTAAGAAATCTTCTCTTGTTAATTCTGTGCCCTCAGGAAGGGAGCAAATTGAAGAAGGCCAGGCCCTCTCCTTGGGGCTGTAACCCAAACCCTAGGACCAAGGGATTTATAAGCCAGCTGATTAATGTTTGTTGTACTTTTCCCTCCCCACATCTGGGCCAAACCGCAAAGGCCACTCTACAGCCCCAGCGGCTGGGGGAGAGGAGCATGTTAGAGCCTCTGCCCACTGAGCTGTAGCTTTCTGTGCCTAGGGAGCCAGACACCCCCAGGGCTGGAGGGAAATGGGGATTGGCTGCACTTTGGCAGTCAAAGATGTTGTCTGGGACCATGGAATAGAACAGTTTCACCAGACTTCCTGAGGAGGGCACCATGGCTCAGTTGGCTAAAGCACCTGTCTAGTAAACAGGAGATCCTGGGTTCAACTCCCAGTGGTGCCTTTTGACACCCTTTAATCACATTTTCCTATGTGTTTCTGGGACACAGAAGAGGCCTTCCCTGGCCACCCATGGAACTGCTGGTTCAGAAAAAGGCTGATTGGAGAGGAGTTTTAGAAAGAAGGAAACCACAAGTGAGAAGCACCTGCTGCCCACAGACCCTCACTCTCCATGGCCGCAGGAGCTGCAGAGGTTGCACCCTCAGGCTCTCTAGGTGCTGACCCCCCTCAGGGAATCACAAGGGCATGTGGTGCTGGCTCTCCTGTCCCAGCAATTGCAGTCAGAGCCCTGCCTTGTCAGTGCCAGTCACAACAGCCTCTGCACCCACTCCAGGCTTGTGGTTTCCTTCTTCCCAATGTTCCTCCCCAATCAGCCTTTTCCTGAACCAGCAGCTCCATGGGTGGCCAGGGAAGGCCTCTTCTGTGTCCCAGGAGGACCTAGGAAAATGTGAGCTGTCACCTGGGATACGTTCCTGGCTTTAGGCAACGTGTCCTGTCTAGAGCTTCATCAGCCCAGGAGCAAAGGGCAGGCAGCATCCCCCATGATGCAGAGGGGCAGGTCCACATCTCCGGCCCTGAGGGTGCAGCCAGGGGAGAAGTGCTGGGGAGCATCTATGCTGGCATCACGCGCCTTCTCCGAGAACGGACCCACGTCCTGAAAGGGAGAGAAAGCGACCTGGGATGACTAGTATAGATGAGCCAACACTGCAGGTTTGTGTCTGTCGAGTGGCTAGGATTGAGCACTTCCACTGCTGTGGCCGGGGTTGGGCTCCCAGTCAGGGGAAATAGCCTCCTCTATATTCAGGAATTCTGCCAAGTCTTTGCTCTTTCAGCATGGGAAGGGAGGGGCTGGGGTGCCAGAGGCAGGCTCTGGCTGAGAGACTCACCTGGCTGAGCCCTGGCCAACACCCCAGCACATTTCCCAGGTAGCTCCTTTCCTGCACAGGCTGCAGATGTCAGATGCCTGGGGAAATAAGAGCCTGAGTGGAGGAGGGGGGAGGGCTTCATGCAGGCAGCTGCCATTGTCATTGGAAACAGTCCAGAAAAGCATGACAAAAATGATGAAAGTTTGAATCAGCTGCCATAGTTAGTATAAACAATTAGTAACACACATACTAAATGAAAGCGAATATGCTACAACAAGTCACAGCTGGAGACATCTCTGAAAACATCCACTCCATGTGCAGCCACAAATGTGATGTTAGAAATTATTTTAAAAGGCCTTGACAAGAAGACAGTGACTATCATATTACATCTCTATAAATCCACGTGGTGCCCACAACTTGAGCACTGACTGGAAATATGGTTGCCTTATCCTCTGCCCCCCAAAAAACTATACCTTGGCATTGGAAACGCACAGAAAAGCACAAGAAAAATGATGAAAGGTTTGGATCAGCTGCCACATAAGAAGAGATTGGGACTTTTCACCTTAGAAAAGTGGAGACAAAGTGGAGATAAGATAGAGGTCTATACATCATGGCTGTTGTTGAGACTGTAAATAAGGAAAGGTATTTTTCTTGTTCCCATAATAGAAGAACTAAGGGTGCGTCATATTAGCAGGTTGAAAACAAACAAAAGGAAGAATTTCTTCACACAACACACAGTCAACCTGTGGAACTCCTTGCCAGCGGATGTTGTGAAGACCAGGACTATAAGGGCATGTGTATACTTGGAAACTATTTTGAAATTGCTTAAATCAACTTAATAACTTACAGTCTAAGAAAACAGAAATAGTGTGTCCTCTGTATGGGGAAGCCTCAGAATTAGTCCTAGGCAGGCTCTGTTACTGTTCCTTTCTGGGGGCATGGAATTAAAAACAGAGTTGCAAGGCTGGGAGCAGCTGAAGCCAAGAGCTCTGTTCTCCTGTGTCAACAACCTCTGAGGTGTCATGAAATCCCCTTTCTAGTTTCTATCCCTGAAATATGATCATCTTTATGATGTAATTCCTGCCTCTTGGTTCAGCTTTGAACTCTGACTGCAGATGTTTGCTTACCAGAGATGGAGAGATGCCAAAACAGACTATGCCATATTGGCAAAGGTTTCTGCCAAAGCCCAGGATTGAACCAGGGACCTTTAGATCTTCAGTCTAATGCTCTCCCAACTGAGCTACTTTGGCAACTGCCTCAAAGGATCTGAGCAAATATCCAAAATAGCAGCAAAACTGGTTGAGGAAAAAAAAAAACAGCTGGGTCACCTTATTCCCCCCCCCTGAAATTTCTTCATGCCCACTCCGGGGGGCATCTCCCTCCTCCCCCCCTCCCCCGTTTGGGAACCCAGGCCTTGCAGTGAACACTGGGGGAGCTGGGATTCCACCCCAGAGGATGGGATAAGTGAAAATTCCCACTGCACATATTATGGCCTCATCAGAGTGAATGCTGGGTGGCCAGGGTCTTGTTGCACATCTTCCCCACCCCTGTCAGGAGCTGCAGCCCCTTTCAGCCACTGGGTCAGCCCAGGAAAAGAAGTGGGAAATGGGATAAAGTAGCTTGTCTCTGTTCATGAGCTTCTCCAATGGCTGAAGGCAAGAGGAGAAAATGAGCAACAAAGACCCTCCACTGAACTGGAATCCCAGCTCCCCAGCGTTCACTAGAAGGGACCAGAGCAGCAGGGAGTAGAAACCATCACTCCAGGGGAGGTTTGAACTCACAACCTCAGCACTTCTCCCATAAGTACTGCCTGATAAGTACTGTGCCCAGGCCTTTTGCACCACTGGAGCAGCTACTATAGCTGTAGGAGCTTTGCACTTACAGGATCTCTGGGTGCTGACCCCCCCACCCACAGGAGGGAATCACAAGGGCAGGCGCTGCTGGCTTTTCTGTCCCAGCAATTGCAGCAAGAGCCCTGCCTTGCCAGTACCAGTCACAGTAGCCTCTGTACCCACTCCAGGCTTGGGGTTTCCTTCTTCCCAATGTTCCTCCCCAATCAGCCTTTTCCTGAACCAGCAGTTCTATGGGTGGCCAGGGGAGGCCTCTCCTCTGTCCCAGGAAGACATAAGAAAATGTGAGCAAAGGCTACAGCAAGGTACCACTGGGAGTTGAACCAAAGATCTCCTGTTTACTAAACAAGCACTTTAGCCAGCTTAGCCATGGTGCCTTCCTCAGGAAGTCTGGTGAAACCGTTCTACTCTATGGTCCCAGACAACACCTTTGACTCCCAAAGTGCAGCCATTCCCCATTTCCCTCCAGCCCTTGCAGTGTCTGGCTCCCTGGGCACAGAAAGCTACAGCTCAGTGGGCAGAGGCTCTAACATGCACATCTCCCCCAGCCGCTGGGACTGTAGAGTTGGCCTTGAGATTTAGTGTTGCTGGGGGGAGGGAAAAGTGAAGCAAACATTGATCCTCTCGATTATAAACCCCTGGGTCTCAGGGTTTGGGTTGAAGTCTCCGGGACTGAAAACCACCCCTGAGATCTTATCTGCCCTGAGCAAGGGCAGCAACTGTGAGTGGGGTATGGAGGAAGTTTGGGCACGTGAGCGGGACACTTACATGGCTGGACTAACATTGCTGGCAAAGGACACTGCTCAATCCTCTTGAGCAGGGACTTACTTGTGGGTTGGTTCTGAAACCTGCTTGTGCCTAAGCCTAACATAACCTGCCCCACAGAATTCACACAGCAAACGGGGCTCTCAGAGCACAGGGGAAGTTAGGGGGCTTCTTGCCAGGCCATGGGGTGAAGCATCAAACCAGACCCCCTCCTCTGGGGCCTGTGAGTGTTGCAGAATCTGGGCCTCCTGCACCTGGACAAGAGCAAACAAAATGTCTCAGGGCCCCACAGAGACCCACCTGGACCTGGGTCATGAAACAGGAAGTGGCTGAGGCTGCGGCCAGCCAGGGAGCTCCCTGGCCCCTGCGATTGCAGGCATTAGGGTTGCCAGATGATTCAACAGAAATACTGGACTTACTTGACAATACCTCACAATCGACATTCCAGCTTATTTAGAAAATACCCGACATTTCTATTTCCTCATTTACACTTTCTCAGTTTGTTTCCCGAACAGAAAGCTCAAATACTGGACAGCTCGGTTCAGAACTGGACACCTGGCAACCCTAGCCAGCATGGAAGCAAAGCGTAAGGCTGTGAGAGGAGGCCTCCTGTTGCCTCCCCCGGCCTGAGGCAACAGGGCTTCTTCCTCCTGTCTGAGGAGGGAGCAACAGAGACCGGGCTGAAGGTTTTCTGCTGGGGCTGGAGGCTTAAGCCCCAGCTCTCGGCCTCAGTGGGACTTGATGCTTCTCCCTACTCCTGCCTTGCTGCCTCCTTTGGCCAGCAGCGCTCAGGGGGCAGCCGGGAGAGCCGGCTGCCATGGGCCGAGGAGGCCAAGGCACAAGCCCCTCAGAGGCAACAGGCCTGGGGTCTCTAGCTTTCCCAGGCTTACGCCAAGGGGTTTTATGTGGTGCTGGGAGGAGAGGGATGCTAGGCCCAGGCCAGTGTGAGAAGGGGCAGTGCCTGCCAGGGCAGAAAGGCTTGCTGCAGAACGTGAGAGATGGCGTTTCTGCCTGGTTTCACTCAGGGGACCTTCCCTTGCTGCTACGGACTCTTCTCCTGTTACTTGAGAGACTGAAATGGGGCCATTCTTGTGGTAAAAGAGGCCAGTGTGCCTAGGCCTCCCCACACAGATCAGAGCGCCCCACTGGGGACAGGACAGAGCCTTGAATCAAGCATTTGAGAACACGCTGATCCTCTATCCTGTGACAGGGTAGTGCGGGAGGGACACTGCACACAGAGTGGCTAGCTCAGTCGGTAGAGTATGTGACTCAATTTCAGAATCATAGGTTCAAGCCCCATGCTAGACAATGCCCTCCCTTCAATTACGTGCTCTGCAACCAAGGCAATTCAGTCTTCACTTTCTCCAGCTCTCAGATAGGAAAAATCTCTGGGGTTCTAACTGACACTTCCAGCCTCAGAGGAGAGCAGAAGCAAATTCTCCCAACCAAGAAAGAAGGGAGAAAAACCCCTCAGTATCTGATTGCTCCCCTTCAGCACTCTGTAGCTTCCTGTCCTTCAGCATCAGCTCTGTAATGGGACAATAAGAGCATGTCTACACTGGAGTGTTATTTGGAAATAAAGTGCCTGTCTACACAGCAAGCTGCTATTTCCAATTAAGTACAAGTTGGCAGACTTCTTACTCTGACTCCAGTAACCTCCATTTCATGAAGAGTAAGGGAAGTCAAACGGAGTGTTCTCTTCCTTCCACTACCTGCTGTCCATAGCACCAAAAGCCAAGTTAAGCTATTTTGACTTCAGCTACACAAACAAGTAGTTGAAGTTGTGTATCTTAGTTTGACTTTTGCCCTGCTGTGTAAACATGCCCTAAATGAGCTACTAGTTAAGAAGCTGGCAAAGGATCCCTTCCCATGGTATTACAGTGCCAGGGAAGGGTACACACCAGGGCAGAAGGCAAAGCAGCTGGAGCTGAGAGAGACCAGAGCAGGCAGAGAAGGAATTGAATGGAGAAAGAGGGGGGCTCTTTCCGCCTGGGTTTGACACAGACCTTTTGCATGCCAGACAAATGGGATAACACCACAGAGCAGAAACAACAGGACAGAGGAAATTTTTAAACGAAAGCTTCAACCCCCCCACTTGCAGGAACAGTTTACATCCATCGACATTTACAAAATGCTTCCCCACAAACATCTCTCCAGACTGTAGGTGTGTCTAGACTACCTAGTTTTGTCGACAAAAGTGGACTTTTGTCGACAAAACTATACCAGCGTCTACACTACCGCTGAGTTCTGTCGACATAACGTCGACAGAACTCAGCAGTTTTGTCGACGCTGGTATACCTCATTTTACGAGGCATAATACCTTATACAGGTGTTATTGCCTGTAACATTGCATCCAGACTACGGAGTTCTGTCGACAAAGCAGCTTGCTTTGTCGACAGAACTCAATGTGTCTGGACGCTCTTTGTCGACGGAAGTTTTGTCAACAGTATCTGTCGACAAAACTTCCGTTGACAAAACGCGGTAGTCTAGACGTACCCTGTGTGTCTCTGGGAAAGATTTCTGCCAAGCCCAGTCCCAGCCCACTGGTCAGAGCCCCCTCAGAAACAGGACACCCTCACTCCCAGCCGTGTCCCCACCCAGGTGAGGAAGAGGAAATGAGCCACAGGCTCAACAGATAAGTGGGTTGACTGTTCTCAGGGACACCACAGCAGCATCCCTGCTTCCCCTTGGAGGGGGTTTCCTCAGGCCAGACCAAGCCATTCCGGCGCCCTGGGCTGGGGAAGGGCACATGCGTGGCCCAGCCCCTGCCCAGAATGTGGGGGAGGGCGCAAGGAGCTGGCAGAGGCAGGAGGCATGTGCCTTGCCTGGCCACCGCCGCTGGTGCTCAGCCTGGTGCCGCTGGGAGCAGGCTGAGGCTGGCCATGCAGGGCCCGGCAGCCGCGGGGGGAAGGTGCTGCTGGCCAGCGCTGCAGGGGTTAACACAGCCCCTGCCTCGGGCAACCACTGCAGGGTGGCTGGTGGGAGCTGCTGCAGCTCGCGATACGGGCACGTGGTGCCTGATGGCAGTTATCAGCTGTAAGGGGGCACAGCACCCCTTATATCAGGCGCCCCAGGCAGCTGCCTGGCTAGCCCATGCCTGATTGAAGTGCTCCAACAATTCGGGATGCCGCATCAGGTACCCCCATAGGTTGCCACCCTGGGGCAGAGATGTGCATGCAGCACGCGCCTGCTACCCAGGGTGCAAGAATGGCTTGGGCCGGCCCTGCAACCAGCCCAACTCTCCCAGGCACCCCCAGAGAGCAGCAATCACATATGGGGGGCAGGAAAGTGGAGACTCCCTGAGACACCAACTCAAAAGGAATCGTTCTGGGTATGTCTGCACTGAGATAGCAGCCTGGTGGCCAGGCTGTAGCTGGCCCAGCTCAGCTGCACCTGGCCTGGAGGGCTTTGGTTGGGAGATTAGAAACCTACAGACAGGGGCATCTCTGGGAGGTGGGGGGATGTCACCATGTCAGGGCAACTGTCATGCCCCCCCATCTTCCTTTGCTCCAGCCCCACCGCTGAGAGATACTGACCACTGTCATTGCTTAAACTGTACACAGAGCTTGTGGCAAAGGCTAGCATATGGTTAAAATACAATGAACATTCTGGTAAGTTATCAGAGGGGTAGCCGTGTTAGTCTGAATCTGCAAAAGCGGCGAGGAGTCCTGTGGCACCTTATAGACTAACTGAATGGTTGGAGCATAAGCTTTCATGGGCAAAGACCCACTTGGTTAGATGCATCTGACGAAGTGGGTCTTTGCCCACGAAAGCTTATGCTCCAACACTTCAGTTAGTTTATAAGGTGCCACAGGACTCCTCGCCGCTTTTATTCTGGTAAGTTCTCACTTGTGTTGTGTCGTCTGCACATCTAACTAACCAGAGATCAAAGTGCATGACCCAATGGCCTTCACAGAGAGAGAAAACCCACAACACAGGGTAGGTTATTCAACACGTTCACATTTATAAGAGTGAAACATAAGGAAATCTTTTAAGCCTCAGAATCTAGGAAATAAATAAACTTACTCATTTTCTTCAGCAGTGGCTAAACCTGCTTTATTTCATGCCTCATTACATGTCTGTGTTAGTTAAAAAGTTCTATATGTCATTGTACTAAAACAAAAACACAAGTTCACCTGAACAAATGATCTGGAGTAGTCCAGAAAAGCCCAGCAGGAACTATACCCAGAGACAGAACCAGGGCTCTGAGATGGGACCAGTCACACTCTGCTGGGAGGTTCATTGGGATTTCCCTGTCCACACCAGGTCTTTCTCCTGCAGCCCTCAGAAGCCGGACTTAGGACCACAGAAACCACACTTGGATTCCTGAGTATGGGGAGCCCAGGCCACTGGTCAGTGACCCTTGGGGTGCATCTACACAGCAGCCTTATTTCGGAATTACAGTGCATGTCTACACCGCAAGCCGTTATTTGGAAATAACATCCACCTGGAGAACTTGGTCTTTTGGCTGGGCTGCATCTGAAGGAAGAAGCCAAAGACCCCAGGGTGGGGGAGAGCCCTGGTTTGGAGGGGCAGCTGGGAAAGAGGTTTTAGGAGGAGTTTGTAAAAGTTTGTACTGAAGTTTCAGTGGAGCACTAACAAAACATTTTTTGTTACCTTTGAGTTTGTAATCTGCTTTGCTCTGCCTGTTCTCACTTATTATCACTTAAATCCTACACCTTGTACTTAATAAAACCACTTTTACTTACTATCAAGCCCAGTGTAAACAATTACTACCTATGGGAGCAGTGTGCACATTCCGCTTTCATTGCTAAATGGGGCTTACCCCATTCTTTGGGGTTTGATCCCATTTGGGGAGTGCTATCCCAGGAAGCTGGGCCCTAAACTGCTCTCTCCTCAGACCTGAAGAGGTTCAGCATCTGTACCAATGCTCAGAGGCGGGGGTGGGTGTGGGGACAGGAATCTCAGCTCAGCGCCTTGGTCAGGGGAGACTAAGGAGCTGCCCCAGCAGGACCGGGTGGTGAGAAGCCCCAGAGAGTAGAAAGGTGAGTGGCAGTGTCCAGGTCAGTACCCCAGGAGGCCCTCCCCAAGAGGTCTTCTGGGACCACAGCCACTTGGCCAGGCAGCTTAAAGGGAACTCAGGGTATATATTTCTCCCCTCTGTGGTTCCTCCAAAGGCTAAGAAGATTTGAGCTCCGACTGAAGCTTTCCCCACAGTCAGAATAACTGAATAGTTTTCTCCCCTCTGTGGACTGTCTAATGTTTAACAAAGTCTGACCTGTGTTTGAAGCCTTTTCTGCAATCAGAGCTTTTATAAGGCGATTCTCTTATATGTATTCTGATGGCTAGTAACGCAGGAGCACTGACTGAAGCTTTTCCCGCAGTCAGAGCAATTGAAAAGTTTCTTTCCTGTGTGGGTTCTCTTATGGTATAAAAGGCTTGAGCTGTGACTGAAGCTTTTCCCGCAGTCAGAGCAATTGTAAGGTTTCTCTCCTGTGTGGATCCTGCTATGGATAACAAGGTCTGAGTTTCTTTTGAAGCTTTTCCCGCAGTCAGAGCAATTGAAAGGTTTCTCTCCTGTGTGGGTCCTCCTATGGTCAAAAAGGTGTGAGCTTCTACTGAAGCTTTTCCCACAGTCAGAGCAGCAGAAGGGTTTCTCTCCTGTGTGGGTCATCCTATGACTAACAAGGTTAGTGCTGATACTGAAGCTTTGTCCACAGTCAGAGCAATGGAAAGGTTTCTCTCCTGTGTGGCTCTTCCTATGAGTAACAAGGTTTGACTTCTGACTGAAGCTTTTCCCGCAGTCAGAGCAATTGAAAGGTTTCTCTCCTGTGTGGATCCTCCAATGGGCAATAAGTTCTCCGTTACTACCGAAGCTTTTTCCGCAGTCAGAGCAGTAGAAGGGTTTTTCCCCTGTGTGGGTCCTCCTATGTCTAACAAGGTGTGAAATCTGACTGAAGCTTTTCTCGCAGTCAGAGCAATTGAAAGGTTTCTCCCCTGTGTGGCTCCTCCTATGGGTAACAAGCTCTGAGCTACTACTGAAGTTTTTCCCACAGTCAGAGCAATTGAAAGGTTTCTCTCCTGTGTGTGTCCTCCGATGGGCAACAAGGTTTGACTTCTGACTGAAGCTTTTCCCACACACAGAGCAATTGAAAGGCTTCTCTCCTGTGTGAGTCATCCTATGCATAACCAAGTGTGAGTTTTTACTGAAGTTTTTCCCACAGTCAGAGCAGTTATGGGGTGCGTCTCTTGTATGTATTTTCTGATGGTTTGTAAAGTGTGAGTGCTCACTGAAGCTTTTCCCAGAGTCAGAGCACTTGAAGGGCTTCTCTCCCGTATGGACCCTTTGATGTTCAAGAAGAGTTTCACAATCACTACACGTGCAGGGTGACTGTTGATGGGGGATTTCCTGTTGGACGGTTTCTGTGTTTCTTTTCTCCCCTGTGCTTCTGCTACTGGAGTTACCCTGTCCCTCTCCTAGATGGTTTTCCTGTTGCTTTTTTGGGCTATACTGACTCTCACAGCTCTCTCCTTGCTCACGTATCTGGAAAACATGTCCTTCAGATCGTCTCAGTAATAGTCCACATGGAGACACTTGCTCTAGTCCTTCCTGCTGAAGACTCTTCTCATGGTTCTCGGTCAGTGTCCTGTCACCTGTTGGAACAGAGGAATGATCCAGACAGGAGTTATTCTCCACGATGAACTGCAAGGAAACTCTAAAAGCGGAATAGAAAAGGGGACACACGCTCAAATAATGGTCAAATTATCATGAGTTGAGTTCGTTGTCCTCCTTTACAACCCTTCCACAGAGAAGAGAACCCAGCCTTTCCTCGCCGACCACACTCTGACTGGAGTTGACGACAAGCTGAACAATCAGTCAGAGTTCATGAAAACACACAAGTTACATCAGTTAAACTGACTCAGAAACCAATTTCTGTCTCCTTATAATTGATTGCTCACCTGTCTGGGTATTGCTGATGATCTCCCCTTCCTCACAGCTCAGAGGATCTGGGACCTGCAGCTCCTCCTCTCGCTCCATCCAGGAGAGCACATCAGTTTCGGAGACTGGAAATCCTGTTTGGAGAGCAATGAACCAAGTGCTGATCTTGTTCATTAAGGTCTTTGCCATTACTGCTTCCAGAGCCAGGATCCGAGTCCCCCACCCAGAGAGGCTCTTTTCCCCACCTTGCAGAGACTGGGCTCTGGCTGGTAAAAGATCCCAGGACACACTCACCTGCAGTAAAGATGCATCACTCCCCCACCTTGGGAATGGCTCAGCTCATTCCCCAGGGCAGCTAAGTGCTCTGCTTCACTCTCTAGTGTACAACTCAGCCCCCCTCACAGCCCGGTCCATCCGCCCGGAATCCCACAGCTGGACAGGAACACACTGCTCAGAAGGGGAGCTCTAGTGAGGGCATGAAGGTGTGACACCAAGGTCCCCGGGCAGGTCTCAGACAGCATCTGCCACATGGCAGGTCACTAGGGTTTGGAGATGAAGGACCCAGCAGATCTCTAGCTCCCCAAGTCTCTGTCCACAAAACCCCTGGCTGGTGGGCTGGGCTTGCCCTGATCTTTGGCTCAGATGTTCCACTTGGGCCAGGAGGAGGCAGAGGAAGTTGCCTGAGCATCTAAGTGAATCCTTGGCTGCTTGCTTCATGTCCTACCTATGTGCCACACTCCTGATCCCAACTGCCTGTGTCTGGGTGGGCCCTGCCAGCTGCTCACAACAGTTGCCCCAACAGAAGCCCAGCGCCACCCTGGGCAGCCATGCGAATGGCAAGCCAGGGCGGAGCTGGGCCGTGCTGCTTCTCCAGTGCTTGTGGCAGTTGCTCAGCTCCCCCTCTGCAGCCTCCGTTCTACTCTGTCAGAAGCAGCCTTTGTGTGGTTTCCCAGTCTGGCTCTTGTGGCCAGCCTGGCCTTTGATTTGGTGCCCCTCCAGGGCTGCACAGAATCTATCACCTTTACACCTTGTGAGTGTGTTTCCCTCAGCTTTGGCCCCACCCCTTCTTGGAACTTCATTTTCTGTTCATACGATCCACCTGTGACATGACCATGGAGATCACTGTGCTACTGCTGTTAAATAAAATAATCATAGTCATCACATCAGAACATTCCCATTGACATGGCACCCAGCACACTTCGCAAAAGGTTTATTGCAGCTGTATATGTCCATTCTTTTTGAACCAGAACAGGCTGGGCTTTGGCAGAATGATGCAGCACTGGTACCAACTAACCAGAAAAGCACATTCCTGAGCAGGAAGAGGCTAATCAATACACATCTCCACAGCAGCTGCAAACACGGGTCTAAGAGATGGCTCAGAAAGACACCAACCCTTGTGCACAAGAGCGGGATGAGAGGATAATGGATACGGATGTTTTGTTCAACAAAAAAGTCAGGAGGCTAAGGGGGTAGAACACATGGAACATGCATCTTGTTTGTGTCAATGTATGAGAAGTCACAGGAGGGGCATGTTGATGGTGGCTGAGGGGCAGCATTCTCACTGCTGACTGACTGGTACCGTTATTGGGTTGGCACAAGTCTCACTATACCTATGCCTAAGGAGCTGGGATACTAGCATCCTGCTCCTTTTCACAATAAACTTGGCCGAGTGCCTTAGCCTCCAAATGGAGCCCGGATCTTTCTTAGCGGCAACCCTGAGCTGTGCTGCATGGATAAGCTCCAGGCTCTGCCAGTGCTGCTGGCATCAGAGCTCCAGAAAGAGCCACCCTGAACAGCCATAACAACTCTGTGGCGCTAGCAGCAATTCTAATGGCACTGCAGTCACTGTGGGAAGCAAAATTATCAATCACAGCAGCATCTGGGAACTCTGGTATAAATCAGGACCCCACTGTGCTATTGGGGTGCACATATGGAGCTAAGCATTATCCCTCTTTAATGTAGGTATCTTTCCCAGCCCTGAGAAACAGGGACACTCTATAATAGCTATTGAAGAGAGAGAGGTGACTGCACACAGAGGCTGCGTCTAGACTGGCATGATTTTCTACAAATGCTTTTAACGGAAAAGTTTTTCCGTTAAAAGCATTTGCGGAAAAGAGCATCTAGAGTGGCACGGATGCTTTTGTGCAAAAGCATCAGTGCCAACCTAGACGCGGTTTGGCGCAAGAAAGCTCCGGTGGCCATTTTCACCATTGGGGCTTTTTGCGCAAAACAGTTTTTACCTATCTACACTGGCCCTCTTGCGCAACAGCATTTCTAAAAGAGGGCTTTTTCCCGAGCGGCAGTGTCAGTGTATTTGCGCAAGAAAGCTGACAATCATACATTAGATCGTCAGTGTTCTTGGGCAAATTCAAGGAGTCAGTGTAGACAGCTGGCAAGTTTTTGCGCAAAAGCAGCCACTTTTGTGCAAAATTTTGCCAGTCTAGACACAGCCAGAGAGTCTAAGGGATTTGATCAAGGTCACACAGGAAGACTGTGACGGGCAGAGAAGTGAACACAGGTCTCCTGAGCATGAAGCCAGACATTCACACAGGAAGAAAAAGTCCCTACCCAAAGATATTTCACTCTAAAAAGACAACACAGATGATGTGATTTAGCTCCACTGCACACAGAGGCAAGTGAGCCCCAGAGAGAGTGAAGCTGAACTTTTGAAAGGAAACCCAGCCTGTGCCTGAAATGCAAGGAGAGCTCTGCTCATGTTTCTCTACTACAGAGCTACCTCGGACAAAATACTCACAGAACGTGAACTGCCTCACCCACCCTCCCTCAGCCCCAGCATCCAGCCCTTCGCATTGGCAAGAACAGCATGTCATAGAGATTAGCTACAGGAAGAAAGGACTTTGGGAACTGCACCCACCTTCCACTGGCTCAGCCCACTGCCACAAGGGGAACCTGCAGCCACTAACAGCAGCCAGATCCAAAGCCAGACCTCTGGTACCTGCTGTTCCTGCCTGAGCCCATCTACTCACACCTACAGTCAAGGCACAAGACAGGCAAGATAAGGAGGAAGCGCAGCGAGACTTTAGCTGTGGGAAGAGCAGCTCCACTGTTAAGTCCCTGAACCTGTTTTCCCTGGGAGGGGCCACGGAGGGGACAGTCTTTCACAGAAGAGCCAGGATTATTGGGGCAGATACTCATGACATTGAGGGCAAAGACAATGAATGACCCTGAACCAAACCCAACCCAGGTGCTCCAGAGCCCACCCAGTTTGTGTTACCCAAGGGGACAAGAATCCTTACTCAGCCAGTTCACAGCCTCATAATTCTCCTGCATCACTTCCCTGTAAAGGGCTCTCTGGCCCGGGTCCAGCAAAGCCCATTCCTCCTCAGAGAAATACACAGACACCTCCTGGACGCTAACCGGCTCCGCCATGGCCATCTCCTGTCCCTGGCTCTGAAGGCTGGGGGCTGAGCTAGAGACAAACATGGGTGTTCTGCAGCCTGGCAGGGGGAGAAGGCGAATTAGAGACATTTCAGAAGGGGCTTTAATCTTTTGCACACCCCCATTCTACCCACACTCTGTCTCTAGTGACGTGACACACGTTAGACTCTGCCACTGTGGAGAAAAGTTTTAGTCTACATATTCCATTAACAGCACACGGGACTTAGATCCCAAATCCATATTCATTTCTCTCTGCACCTGGCTTGAGTTACAAGATTACTGCATCTGCAACCATGGGATTTAGTTCTCAGCATCCAGTGTTTCTGATAAGGCACATATTCACCTGCCTGAACATGGGCATACGTTAAATGCAGGCTGTTGTATTTAAAACCCTTAGTCTTCATTCACGGATTTGCAGCACAAACTTTGCTCTAATCTCACAGAGATGTTATAAACCCTTTCCACAACAGAGAATCAGTGAAGTTAAGCATCTGAATGGTGGTGTTATTATTAAATATGTGTGCTTATTATTAAACACTAGTGCTGAGTGTTTGCAGGATGAGATCTTCTGATCCCATGAATCTTAAGATATCATCAGTCATCCAGTCTGACCCCCTCAGTGGCAGAAGCCATTACACTTAGTCCAGTTACCCAGGCACAAAGCTGTTTCCCAACAGTGTATTTTCTACAAAGTCCCCCAGTGATTTGAAGACATCAAGAGATGGGAGAATCCATCAGATCTTTGTTCATTTGTTTCAGCAGCTAATCCGCTTCCCTATCAAACATTTGTGCCTCTTTCTTGTCTGAAATAGTCTGGCTTCAGCTTTCAATTATTGGCTCTCACTGAGCCGTATCCACTCGACAGGGCAGGTAATTCATTTTCATGGGGGGAGGGGCAAATGGAAAGTGGCTGAGAGCTACACTTTTTGACGACACAAATGCAGGAAATGGAGGATCCAGGATGGGCATTGGGAGGAGGAGGATGCTTGGGGTAACGGTTTGGGATGCAGGACAGATAGAAGGGACTAGGAGGGAGGTTGGGTGAGGGAGTCTTTCAGCCTATTTATTGTTTGAAACCATCCCCATATTGAAACTGACTGAGCAGTGAAATCTGAGCCTGAAGGTGCCGTCCGTTTTGTGCTTTAACTTCACCCCTTTAGCATCACAAACCTATAGACCAGTGTTTCTCCAAATGTCCACAGATCCCCAAGTAGCACCCCTGGGGCTCCTCACTGATCACTGGGTGATTTAGGGCTGTGTGCACCATGGTCGCTGGGTTTGGTGGTTAACTCCAATGACAATCCCATGAAGATGTTTTCACAGGAATTCTCACATCACTTAAAGAATTTCCACCAGCAAACTCACCTTGTCTGAAAGCTCCAAGGGATTTTCCTCTTGCTCTCTCCAATGCAGAGGGCAGAGCGTCTAGTGGGGGAAGGGATAAGCGAGGTGAGATTCCAGGTTCTCCTATTTATAACAATGTCCCACTCTGAACTCTGCGTTTCAATTCTATCAGAGACTCACTCAGGTATTTAGTATGAAAGTCTGAAACTTTCATTTCCTCTCTCACTCGGGCACCTCCCAGCAATGGAGCCAATATCCCTGCAGCCTCACACCTGTCCCAGGAGAGACAAGCTGTAAATGAGATTTACTCTTCCCTCCTCATTCATTTGGTTTCCCATTCACTTAACTGCCTCTTGTCATAAACTGGAGCTGTGGTGGCGGAACACGTGGCCATCACAGTAACTTTAGCCATTTTGATCTCTGAATGGGAGGTTCAGTGTTTGCAAACCCCTGGTTCTATCTGCAAGCAGTTGGGTCTGTTTGCTCAGTGTCTCTAAGGAGAGCAGACTGACGGGGCCATCATTCTCCACGTGGGAATTGAGGCAGGGGAAGTTTGGCTTCAGAGGCCAGATTCAATAGTCTCAGATAATTGAACTGCTTTTCCCTCATCCATCCCTTCCAGGTACCTTTGAACTCCCTCAGAGTCTCCGATAGAGCAATCGTTTTCTGGGAGAAACCTCTGATTTGTTCTTCCAGTTCAGGGGAAATCTCTTCCGGAAACTGGAATTGCCCCATCTCACACCTGGACAGAAACAATTCAATGTGATTGTATGTCGTTTACTGCTGATAAGTTAGTAAGTCTCAGCTCTAAACAGGCCTGGAGTTGGAATTCCTCCAATTCTCCCAGCCTGAGAGCAGGGACAACACATCCCATGGCCATGCAACCTTCCCCTCAAAGATCCCATTTCTGTTCTTCTGGCCTGGGGAGACTGGCTGGGGAAGTAGAGGGGAATAGAGTCTCCATGGCCAACTCACTCCTTGGCCTCTAGATGCTGAGGGACAGGAGGTTCCCATGTGAAGGGCTGAAGGAATCTGTCCACTAGGAACCAGACTGAGACACCAGCTCCCCTCTCCCCAGCTCCTTCCGCACAGGTCTCCAAACAGCCCTTGAGTGGGACAGACTCTTGATCCCTGCTGTCCTGGGCTGAATGTGCTCAGTGCCCAGCAGTGACAGGCCCATGTTCCACCCCACAGTCCTGCGGCAACCAATCCCCAGGGAGGTGACAGCTCTAAGAAACACTTGGTCAGACTGTACCCTGAATGGGGAATTCCAGAGTCTAAAGTGCAAGGATGAGACCCTCAGAATTAAATGCATCAGAGATATTCATGTCTAACATCTGGCTGTAGAGCTCTAGGGAGATGTGGTGCTAACATCTGCTCCAAGCCTTTTCCCTGCTCTGTACAGTGTGAGAGGAGTGAGAGCCACGTACCTACTCAGGGTGCTTCTGACGTCCTAGAAAAAAAGACACAGAAAAGAATCTCAGCCCCATTGGACACACACAGGGGACCTCTGAGAAGGAATTTTGCAAACCTAGGAAGAGAGGCCCTGCCCTGGTCCCAGGAACATGGATCCCCTGAGTGAATGGGGCTTTGCCATCCCTGAGGGTACGTCTACACTAAAACGTTAATTCGAACTAACTTAGTTCGAATTAGTTAATTCGAACTAAGCTAATTCGAACTAACGCATCTAGAACTAAAAACTAGTTCGAATTAGCGTTTTGCTAATTCGAACTAGCGCGTCCACATTAAGTGGACCCTGAACCAGGCTTAAGGATGGCCGGAAGCAGTGCCGGCAGGGCATCAGAGGAGGACTTAGAGCGTGGAGATGCTATCTTAGGCTAGCCGAGGGCTGTGCTTAAAGGGTCCCGACCCCCACCCCAGACAGACAGTTCTCAGGGTGCCCCGCTTGCAAAGCAGTCCTGGCTTGGAGTGCTCGGAGTACCCACACTGGGCACATCACACCACTCGGCCATCAGACTGGCTGCACTTGCCACAGGCTGCCATCTGGGGAGAGGGGGCAATTGGGGGGCTGCAGGAGAGCTTCCACCCCAAAAGCCCGCAGAGCCAGCCCAGTCCTCCCCTTCGGGGGCGCGTACCCCATTCGTCCCTCACCTCCTTCCACTTACCCCTCCCTAGCCCCTCTTCTTGATGTACAAAATAAAGGACAATTGTGTTCAAAAATGGAATCTGTCTTTATTGAACAAAACTGGAGGAGACTGGGAAAAGGAGGTGGGAGAGGGGAAGAGAGAGGGTGGGAGAGGGGAGGGCAACTAAAATGATCAGGGGTTGGGAACAGGTCCCATATGAAGAGAGGCTAAAGAGACTGGGACTTTTCAGCTTAGAAGAGAGGAGACGGAGGGGGGACAGGATAGAGGTCTCTAAAAGCAGGAGTGGGGTGGAGAGGACGCATACAGAAAAGTTCTTCATTAGTTCCCATAAAGAAGGACTAGAGGACACCAAAGGAAAGGAATGGGTAGCAGGCTTCAAACTAGTAACAGAAAGTTGTTCTTCACAAAGCAAAGAGTCAACCTGTGGAACTCCTTGCTGCAGGAGGCTGTGAAGGCTACAACTAGAACAGAGTTTAAAGGGAAGTGAGATCAAGTCATGGAGGTTGGGTCCATGGAGTGGTATTAGCCAGGGGATAGGAGTGGTGTCCCTGCCCAAGGTTTGTGGAAGGCTGGAGAGGGATGGCACGAGACAAATGGCTTGGTCACTGTCTTCGGTCCATCCCCTCCAGAGTCCCTAGGGTTGGCCGCTGTCGGCAAACAGGCTACTGGGCTAGATGGACCTTTGGTCTGACCCAGGACGGCTATTGTAAGCTCAGGGTCGGGTGGTCTCAGTGGACCCCCTTGATTTTCATGCACACCTGCTCCTGGTTGGCCAGGCTGGCAGCTCTCCTGCCCTAGATGGCCACTTTCCTGTGCCTAGTGCGGAGATCGTGGACGAGGTCCACGATGTCCGCACTAGCCCAGGAAAGTGCCCGCCTCTTGCGGTCTCGGGCAAGCTGCCGGGAGCCGCCAGCCTGGTCCTGGGAAGAGGGGGAGGGCTGGGGGGGCATCAGGTGGGTGGCTCAATCCGTGCCAGGTGCAAGGTCTGCTGGCTGGGTGCTGGCAGGCTTGCACCTGGCACGGGCACCGTAGCCAGCCCGTGCCCCTTTAAGAGGTCCGGGGCCGGGAGGGGGGCAGAAGAGTTTCCCTGATGTTGGCCAGAGTGGCCGCCAGGGAAACCTAGGGAGGGCTAACCTCCCACTAGTTCGAATTAAGGGTCTACACAGCCCTTAATTCAAACTAGTAAATTCGAACTAGGCTTAATCCTCGTGGAATGAGGATTACCTAGTTCGAACTAACCGCTCCGTTAGTTCGAATTAAATTCGAACTAACGGAGCGCTAGTGTAGCACCTATGAAAGTTAGTTCGAACTAACGTCCATTAGTTTGAACTAACTTTGTAGTGTAGACATACCCTAATAGATCTGTGCCTGTACCTCTACAAAGCACAAGAGTCATTCACATGGCAGCAATGAACAAAGTGTTACACTGAGATCTGACAACTGGGACCGAGCACTTGTGATTCAGGAGCCTCTCTTCGCTGTGTGAGGAGCTGGGATGTTTGTACCTCAGTCTCACCTGCAGGAATTCACTTGCTGGCTTCTGACATGTCCCCTCCAGTTCCCCAATCCTCTCGCTGATACGGGAAATCTGCAGAGAGAGGTTCCTGACAGTGTCAATCTGGAACCTCCCAATCTCCTCATCTAATTTCTCCAGCTGGGCTAGGAGTCGCTGCGTTTGTTCCTCCAGAAACTGCTGCAGCTGCTGAAACTCAGCCACAATCATCTGCCTCTTGGCTTGGGTCCATTTCTGTTTGAAAACAGGGAAAGGGCTGGTCAGGGGCATGGATGGAGCCCACGGCCCTTTCACAGGGAGCTGAGTGCGCAGTAGGGAGAATTTCTTGGAAAACTCTAAAGTTTGCCTCTGTGATTGCTAGGCAGATGCGTCTCTCACAGCATCTCCTTTGCCCCGTGTTCCTCTGAAAGGGAAGTTCCCATGTCTGTCATGGGCAGCATCTTTTGTTATTCATGGGCTCTGGGAATTCATATCCAGAGCACCAGGAGGCAGGACTCAGCACCAGCCTGACAGAGATACCCAGGGAGGGAAAAGAAGCAAACATATAAATGCACCAAGTGAGCAGACAGTCCTACAGGGGCACATTCAGCTCACCTGGGGAGGATGTCTGGGAAAGCCACAAAGGATGGACATTAACTCATGCACTGACACGAATGCTCAAGGCCTTTTTACACATGGATCTCAGCCAGCAATTCACGATCCAGGAGAAACGCAAACAAGCCGAACCTCACCAAGGCCACACAGGAGTCTGCCTCCTAACACAGCCCTCCCACTGCCAGTCCCTGCTAGTCCATAGCCACAAGCACTTACCAGATACTCCTGGCTTTTCCCTTCAGCTGTTGTTTTCCTTCTCAGCAGCTTTTCTCTCTCCTCCCTCAGAGTCCTCAAATGAGTCTCCAATTTTTCCTGAAGAAACAGATATAAGCACGAGGGCAAACCACATTAGATGTTGGGAGCCCATTTATCTGCCTTTAAGAGAGTCCCAGTTTTGAGGAACTCTGCCCTTGTCCAGCAGGGACTCAGCCCTGGACATGGCTTTGTCCATAGAAAAATACACAGGAAGAGACTGCGGATGCAGCAGGACACCTACGAGCCTAGGGACAGATCGGTGGTGGCACCTTCATAAAGAATGATGCAGGTGGTTAATAATACTAATCACGTAACCAATTACAATTTTATCAGTGACAGTATTTTTTAACCTGCTGACAGGCAGGGCTGGTAGCGGAAATGGGCTCTCTTGGAGATAGGGATCTCTCGCGAGGTCTGCCAGGGTGGCCACAACAACTGCTGGCCAATGGGAATGCCCAGCAGCTGCAGACTGACGTTAGCTGCCAGAGGCAAGTGGGCACGTCAGGGGCAGTGGGGAGTTTAAGTGGTAATTGGCACTGATAAACATTAGCTCATCAGTTAACCAGTTTGAACTCTTGCTACAAACCAGTTGAATCCCAGTTCTGCCTGGCATAGACCTGTGCTTCCTGAAACCCTGCTATGGGTGGAGTGAAGGCGCTCGGGGCCCCACACAGCATCCAGCCCAGCAACCTCATCTAGTGCCAGCTGCTGCATCAGAGTTTAACCCCTCACGGAGCAGCCCTGAAGTTCAGCATCCCAGTGGGAAACCTCTTCTCCCTGCTGAGCCTAGGACTTTATCAAGGCATCTTTCTCTCCTAACAGCCACACTTCAGCACTGTTCAGTGATGCTGAGGGACAGGGAGCAGCGTAGTCTAACCATTGGACCAGGGTTCAGGACCGAATTCTATCCCAGATGTGTTTGGAGACTATGAGCAACTTGCTCCCCCACCTTCCCTTCCCACAGTTTGTCTAACTGGACTGTGACCTGCTCAGAGCAGGGACGTTCCCGTGCTGGGTATTGTGCAGGGTCACTGTGCACATAAGGCAAATGACAGCTTATTATTCCTGTTCATTCTATCAGTAACAGCTTGTAACCTCCACTTCTCCAGTCCCAAGACAGCTCACTGACAGAGTGGCTTGTAGCTCCTGTAATCTAAATCTCTCTGATTATTAACACCTTCCCTTGTGCAAACACCCCTCTCGCCACCAGTGAGGGCTGGGTTTAAGGATTTAGAGCCTCAGAGAAACATTTCCCACATCAGGTATCTGTAAAGACTTGACATAAGTTGCCACGAAGCCAGAACATTTACTTTTTACTGCATCTCTTTAATCATGAAGGCTTTACAGAAGTGGTCACCAACCAGTAGACCGGGATCTACAGGTAGATCTTGGAGCCTCTGACAGGTGATCTTGACTGGTTTGACTAAGAGGCTATCAAGTGCAGCACTTCAGTTGCCCCCTCTCCCTGCTGCTGCACATCTCCTGCCCTTTGCCTTGGAGCTGTTTCCTTCTCCCACCCTGCATTCTATCTCCACAAACAGAGGGAGTCTGTAGGCTGCTTTTGAGAGTGGTGCAGGGGTGAGCCTTCCTCTGCCCCACTGCACCACCAAGAGGAGCCACCTGTAGCAAGCAGTGTGCAGCTGGAGCCTGTATCCTGAATCCCTGTTCTAGTCATGTACCTCTCCTGCACCCCAAGCCCCTTCTCTAACCCTGAGCCCAAACTCCCTTACAGAGTGTGAACCCCCTCCTGCAGTCCAACCCTCTGCCCCCTGCTTGATGAAAGGGAGAAAGGATGGGGAAGGGAGAAGGGATGCAGTGAGCAGAGATGGGGCCCCAGAAAAGGGTCACAAAGGAGGTGGGGCAAGGGTATTTGGGTTTGAGGTAGATCCTGGATTGCACTTAAATTCAAAAAGTGCTACTTTCAAAGGCTGGAGACCACTGCTTTACACTGGTTGGTTCACATCTGTGGCCGGTAACAGTCAGTGAAATTAGCCTGTAATTAAAACCCAATGTTATTTCCCATCACACTGGACAGCCACTCTGTACCTTGTACTCCTGGGCAGCTTCCTGTTTGGGCACCACCATGTGAGCCTGGGATCTGTCACACACCACACAGATGGGAGTTTGATCCTCTTCACAGAACAGCTTCAGAGCCTCCTGGTGCTCCCCGCACACCCCGTCCCATCTTGCTCTCTCTGCTGCCTGGAAACTCAGCGGCTTGGCTAGTTCCACCACGTTTGCCAGCTGCCGGTTGGGCCGGAGGGGTCCCTGCTGCTCAGTGTCTCTGCCCTGAGGGCTGAGGGGGGCCTGGCAGGAATTGTGCCCACACTCCAGAGCGACAGGGGCTGTGAAATCCTCCAGGCAGACGGGACGCGGCGCTTCCTCCCGGACACTTTCCACGGGGCTCTCTGCAGCCATGGCTGCCGCTGGGCTGGGACCGGGGCCGGGTCACTGTCCTGAGCTCAGCAGTGGGGGGGCAGGTCTGGGGGGGGGGGCAGGTCCGGGGGCGGGTGCGAGAGGCGCCAGCACTGAGGACAAAAAAACCCATCACATTTAAAAATCAAAAGAGCCTCAAAAGCTTCGCTCCCCCCCCAGCAGGGTCCATTGGGCCTCCCCCGCCCCCCCCATCGCTGCGCCCCTCATGGCAGGGCCCTTCCCCAGCCTGTGTTCAAACCCCCCCCTCCCCGCACACTCTGCAGCCCCCTCACAGCAACAGGAAGCGCCAGCAGCCCGAGGGGGAGGCCACCCCCACCGATACCCACCAGCAGCGCAGGACGGCTCCTCCCCGCAGCGAGTAACGGCCCCTCACAACGGCTCCCGGCTCAGGGAGCGCGGCGCATGCGCAGTAACCGCGGCGCAGTCTGGTCCCTTTCCCTGCCCGCGCGCGGAGCGATGGGCGGGACCCGCCGAAAACCCGACCGCGGCGGAGTAGAACGGGGCGGCCCGTCAGACCGCGCATGCGCAGCAGCTCCGTGACTCCCAGCAGACTCCAGCGCCAGGGCTTAGCTCAGACCGGGCGCTGCTTGGCCCCGCCCCCCCGGCCAGAGGCTACTTCCGCTTCTCGGAGCCCGGGCCGGCTCGCAGGTGGGGCGGGGCTTTTGCAGCGCGTGGAGCGACCCGGGGGATTCCCTCCTCGCCGGGCTGGGAGCGGGGGCGTGTCCCGAGGTGGGCGGGGCCGGCGCGCGCTGCTGGGGTTGCAGGGTTCGCTCTGGGCCCCACGGGCGGGGGGGGGGAGGCTGCAGCGGGTGCGCGCGCGGGGCGCTGGGACCGGCCCTTTGTTGCGGGGGCGGGGCCGAGAGATGCCCACGTGGGCCAGTCCCGGCTTCTGCCCGGCGCGTCTGGTGGGTCCCGGGGCGGCGCGCGGAGGGGGGCGGGGGATGCTCACCTGAGAGGCGGTGCCACTGCGGGCTCCTTCCCGGGCACTGCGCATGCGCAGCGGTTCTGGCGCCGCCCTGGCCCGTCTCTGCCCGCGCGCTGTGAGTATCCCAAGGGGGACGCAGCTTCACGTGGATTCAGGTCTGGTGGGGGGAGGGGCGCCAGGTAAACTCTGCAACACTTTTGCACCGCTCGGTTCCTCACGTGGTCTGGAAAAAAACCTGCTTCTTGCATGCTAATGTGGAGACCTGGGAACCCATTTCTCACGGATCTTTCTTGTTCATTCCGAATGCACCGAATTCTCTCCACAGCCATGAACACAGAGTTCCATCCTTTCTGGCATGGCCGAATGAACTGTGGCTTGCGTTCTGCTTCCACCAGTTGTGCTCCAATTGCTGAGTGTTCAATTTTAACGTATAGTGCTTAGCATCTGGCAAAAGTGGGCCTGGCCATCTTTTTTTTAGAGGTCATTTGATTCTTCTTGTACCACATCTATAAATGAAACTAGATTCTGCAAGTGGCAGGCTCAATGTTGGTGTTTTGGTACCATTTATTCACGGTTGTTATCGCTGTCAGGGACGTCTTCAGTTTTCTGAAATTCAGCTTATCAACATGAAACCCTGTTGTTGAAAACATAGTTGAAAGACATCTCCTCCCCCCCCCTCAAAAAAAACCCCCAAGCCACATTAATATGTCCCCCAATTGATATGCCATGCTGGGAACAATACATTGAGGGGATCCTGGGGAAAGCTGTGACTCAACCCCCCAGCCAGACATCCTCTGGTCCATCCCTCTCTCCTGCCCCTGCACTCCAGGCCCCCAGCTGCTCTCCACACCTGAGGATTCCCCTGCCCTTGGCCCCATGACTGCACTATGCCAAGTAGCAGGGCTGGCAGTGGGGCAGCCGTTCCAGCCAGGCACTGGAGGAACTGGGTGCGAGGGGGGGCAGAAGGGAAGGGGCTTGGATTAAAGTTAGGGAGCCTGGTCAGTGGCCAGCCCTGTTCACCATGCTGCCCAAGAGTGGTTCTTGCCCTGCCCTGGCCCAGCTGATCTCCCCTCCAACCCCCCAGTTGCTCCAATGCTAAGAGCCGGATATGCCAACTCAGGGACTTCCCCACAGGCTGCACAGGGGCTGGTAGGGAGCCGCAAACTGGGTATTCGACAGCCTGGGCCAGTGTTGCTCCCTGGCATCTCCAGGAGCTTGTTGAGCCAGGGTCTTCCAGTCCCAAACTGGACATCTGCCTCCCTCATCCCTCCCCCTCTCTCCCTTCCCCCATCCCTTCACAGCTCCCCTCTCCCACTCCTCATAACTTCTGCTCCTCAGCTAGGGAGACCCACTATGCAGGCACAAGTGCTGGGGTCCAGCCATCCGATCTGGGTGTAACTCGGCGTGTGCATTGCTGCCATGCGAGTGACTGTTGTGCTTTGCAGAGTCACAGGCACAGAGCTATTAGAGATGGCAAAGCCCCATTAGGTCACAGAATCTATGGCCCTGGGGCCAGGTCAGGGCGTCTCTTCCTTATATTTGCAAATTGCCTTCCCTGTGTGTGTCCAGTGCAGCTGAGACTCTTTTCTGTCTCTTTTCTCTAGGATGTAAGAAACACCTTGAACATGTAGGTGGCTTGCACTCCTGTCACACTGCACAGCGCAGGGAAAGAGCTTGGAGCTGATGTTGGCACCACATCTCCCCAGGGCTCTACAGCTAGATGTTGGATAGAAATGTCTCTGACTCATTTAATTCTGAGGGTCTCATCCTTGCACAGCAGACCCCATTCAAGAGCAGTCTGACTTCAGATATTTCCTAGAGCTGTCACCTACCTAGGGACTGGCTGCCTCAGGACTGTGGGACTGGAATATGGGTCTGTCACTGCTGGGCACTGGGCACATTTAGACCAGGGCAGCAGGGACCCAGAGTCTGTGCTACCTGAGGGATGTTTAGAGACCTGTGTGGAAGGAGCAGGGGAGGGAGAAGCTGGTGTCTCAGTCTGGTTCCTAGTGGGCAGATTCCTGCAGCCCTTCACCTGGGAACATCCTCTCCCTCATCGCCTGCAGGCCAAAGAGTGAATTGGCCATTGAGACTCAATTCCACTTTTGTCCCCAGCTGGTCTCTCTGGGCCAGAGGTGAAGAACAGCAATGGGACCTTTCAGAATCACATGCAATTGTTTCTGTCCAGGTGTGAGACGGGGCAGTACCAGCTGCCAGAGGAGATTTCCCCTGAACTGGAAGAACAAGTCAGAGGTTTCTCCCAGAAAACGATTGCATTGTTGGAGACTCTGAGGGAATTCAAAGGTACCTAGAGGGATGGAGTAGGGGAAAGTTGTTTAACTATTAGAAACTATTGAATCTGGCCTCTGAAGCTAACCATCCCTGCCTCAATTCCCACATGGAGAATGACGGCCCCATCATGCTACTCTCCTTAGAGGCACTGAGCAAACAGAGTCAACTGCTTGCAAATAGAGCCAGGGGTTTGCAAACTCTGAGCCTCCCATTGGTTTCAAGGGATCCAAATAGGTAAAGTTAATGTCATGGCAACGTCTTCCCCCAGCGCAGCTCTAGGTTATGACAAGCGGTGGTAAGTGACAGAGAAACCAGGTGGGAGGGGATGAGGAGGGAAAAGTAAATCTCACTTTCAGTTTGTGTCTCCTGGGGCAGGGATGAGGCTGCAGAGATGTTGGCTCCATTGCTGGGAGGTGCCGAAGCAAGAGAGGACATGGAAAGTTTCAGACCTTTTCATACTAAACATTTGAGTGTATCTGTCTGGTCTCTGATACAATTGAAATGCAGAGTTCAGAATGGGGACATTATAATAAAGAGGAGAGCCTGGAATCTCACCTCTCTTATCCCTTCCCCCACCAGACACTCTGCCCTCTGCACTGGAGAGAGCAAGAGGAAAATCCCTGGGAGCTTTCAGACAAGGTGAGTTTGCTGGTAGAAATTCTTTAAATGATGAGAAAATTCTTGTGAAAACATCTTCATGGGATTATCTTGGAAGTTACCAACCAAACCCAGTGACCATAGTGCACATAGCCCTAAATCACCCAGTGATCAGTGAGGAGCCCCAGGGGCACTGCATGGGGACCTGCAGACACTTTGAGAAACACTGATGTACAAGGTATGATGCTAAAGGGGTGAAGTTAAAGCACACAACGGACGGCACCTTCAGGCTCAGATTTCACTGCTCAGTCAGTTTCAATATGGGGTTGGTTTCAAACAATAAATAGGCTGAGAGCTGACTGGCTTCCACGGTATCAGTTTGTTTATGGCGAGAAACTTCTGGATACACAAGGGCTCTTCGGTCTAGTGCAGGCCTGGGCAAAATACAGCCTATCTAGCTCACCAGGCCATCGGATGCAGCCCACTGATGCTTAGCGAGCTATGGGCTAGTTCCATGCTTGCCACTTCCCACCTGCAAGCCACTCAAAGCGAAGGTGAGCCCAGAGGTGAAGAGGGAAGGCTACAGGCACTGCTTCCACCCCCAGGACAATCTCATTGGCTGGTTTCTGGCCAGAAAGGAAGCACTTTGCCCCCTCCACTCTGGCTCATAGTTATTCACGCACCCACATGGCTCCGTAGCCGGTGTGAGGGTTGAGCAGGCTCCCTGCCTGCCTCAGAGAGGTGCTTGGCTGCTGGTCGGGAGTCACTCAGGTAAGTCTCCTGGCCAAAGCTTGCCTCTGGCACCCCAACCTCTTTCTTCCCCATCTAGTTCTCTGCCTCCCACTCCACATACCCTAACTCTCTGTTCTTTTCCTGCATCCAAGTAACCCTCATCCCCTTATTTGTCCACTTAGCTGCTTCTCTAAATTAACTTTATTTTAAATATCTCATGAGTAGTTGGCTAATCCAGTGCCCCAGATCACACCTGCCTCCTTCACTCAAACTCCTTTCCAGAACCCTCTTTCACTCCTGCATTCCAACCCCTCACCCAAAGCTCCCTTCTTCTCCCAATGTCCATCCCATACACTGTATTTCCTACTTAATGTCTTGGAAGAGTGCAGCTCTCAACCACTTTCCAAAATCTTGGAGTCTCTCTCCCTCCTCCCCAAACAAAATGAATTGCCCACCCCTGGTCTAGTGGATACAGTTCAGTGAGAGTCAATAACTGAAAGCTGCAGTCAGAGAATTTCAGGCTAGAGAAGAGGCACAAATATTTGATGGGTAAGAGGATTAGCTGCTGAAACAAATGAGCAAAGAACTGATGGGTTCTCCATCTCTTGATGTCTTCATATCAACACTGGGGCTACGTCTACACTGGCCCCTTTTCCGGAAGGGGCATGTTAATTTCATCTATCGTAGTAGGGAAATCCGCGGGGGGATTTAAATATCCCCCGCGGCATTTAAATAAAAATGTCGGAAAAGAGCGTCTACACTGGCCCCGATCCTCCGGAAAAAGCGCCCTTTTCCGGAGGATCTTATTCCTACTTCAAAGAGGTATATAGAGTCCAGCATGTCAAAGTAGGAATAAGAGCCTCCGGAAAAGGGCACTTTTTCCGGAGGATCGGGGCTAGTGTAGACGCTCTTTTCCGGCTTTTCTAAAAGCCGGAAAAAAGCGGCGGACATTTTTATTTAAATGCCGCGGGGGATATTTAAATCCCCCGCGGATTTCCCTACTACGATAGATGAAATTAACATGCCCCTTCCGGAAAAGGGGCCAGTGTAGACGTAGCCTGGGTAACTTTCTACAAAATATGCTGTGGGGAAACAGAGCTTTGTGCATGGGTAGCTGGGCTAGGTGTAATGGCATGTGCCGCAGAGTGGACAGACTGCATGGCTAAGGATATCTTCTGATGCCATTAATCCATGAATTTTAAGGTCTTATCCTGTAAACATTCAGCACACGTGTTTAATAATATGTATCTGAATACTCATATTAACTTCACTTCCTCTCTGTTGTGGAGAGAGTTTATAAAGTTGTGACGGACCGGGTCGTGTCTGGGCACAGCTGAGGGCGTCCGCTCAGGGCGAATTGCTCAAATCCGGGGCTCCTTACAGTCCCCCTGACTGGCGACCTCTCCAAACAGGCCACAAACCAGTCTCACAGAGCGCTTCAGCAGCCTGCCTGAAGCCTCCCGAGCAAAACCCCTCCGACACCCCAGCAGTATCCGTGCCCCAGATGGCCCCGGGCCTATACACAGGTGGGGGGTCCTAGCACCCAATCCCACCTACCCCGAACGAGTTCTGTCCGGTTCCAAGAAACCAGCCACAGATCCCTGGTCAATTTACCCTCTGGACCTTACCCACAAATCACGCTGGCCCAATCCTTTAGAATCTATATCTAAAGGTTTATTATTACAAGAAAGAAAAGCCTGAGAGTAAGGTTATTAAAGTACAGTACGTTACATGCACCGAATCTCCCAGTTCTCGATGCAGGCTCTAGCAGAGATGTTGCAGCTGCTGGTTTAAAAGTTCTTATTGCACATCCTACGATCAGGATGGGTTCACAGGTCTTCCGGGCTCTTCAATCCCTGCAGCGCTGCCTCTGGGATGAAGTGCTGAGCTGAGAACAAAATGGCATCGACCACATGGCCTCTTTATACTCCTTCCTGGCCTCTTCTAGTATGTAGCAGGTCACCTGGTCTTCAGCCTCTCTGTGTTCCCTGCTGGCTGCTCTCAGGACAGCCCCCATTCTTTGGGTGTGTCTTTGGCCCATTGAGAACAATTGTTCCACAGGTAATTAGCATGTCCACAGGCTCCACAGGCTCGGCCCTGCCGAATGCTTAACCACATGCAGGGAAATCTTCAGTTTCTACACAGATTACAGATCTACACACACAGACATTATATACTCACATAAACAGTGTACACAGGATCAGAAAACAACAAGCTCCCATTCAATACCCCACATGGCTCCCTTTCATACAGATTTCTGGGGCCAACACCCCCACCTAGGGGTGCAGCAGCGATCTGGCTGCTTCCCTCCAATCCGGTAATGTGACAAAAGTCTGTGTCAGATGAGAGAACCAAAGTTTGGGCTGCAAATCAATGAAGGATTATAAATACTGCAGCCCAAATTAAATTAAATCTATGTCCATGTCCAGGCAGATGAATATGTGGCTTGTTTAGCAGAAACACAGGGTGCTGAGAACCAAATCCCATTGTTGCAGGCAAAGTAATGTAACTCAAGCCAGGTATTGTGAGAAATAAATACGGCTTTTGGATCTAACTTGTGTGTGGTGTTTATGGAATATCTAGACTCAGCATAGAGTCCAGCATGTTTTCCACCAGAGACAGAGTCTGGGCAGAATTGGGTGTGGAAAGGAATAAAACACTTTTTGAAATGTCTTCAATTCCCCTTCTCCCCCTGACAGGCTGCAGAACACCCATATCTGACTCCAGCTCAGTCCCTGGCCTGCAGAGCCAGGGACAGGAAATGGCCGTGGTGGAGCTAGTGAGCTTCGAGGAGGTGGCTGTGTATTTCTCTGAGGAGGAATGGGCTCTGCTGGACACGGGCCAGAGAGCCCTCTACAGGGATGTGATGCAGGAGAATTACGAGGCTGTGAGCTGGCTGGGTGAGGATTCCTGTCCCCTTGTGTAACAAAAGCTGGGTGGGCTCTGGAGCAGCTGGGTTGGGTTTGGTTCAAGGTCCTTTATTGCCCAAACCCCCAATATCTGCAGTATCTGCTCCAGTAATCCTGGCTCCTGCATGAGAGGTGACTCAGTGACATAATAGTGGTGCTGCTCTTCCCACAGCCAGGGTCTCATTGTGGTTCCAACCATCTTGCCCATGTTGTGCCTTGGCCGGAGGTGTTAGTGGAAGGGCCCAGGCAGGTACCAGAGTTGTGGGGCTGGGTGCAGCTGCTCTTAGCATTTGCAGGGTCCCCTTGTGCTATTGTGCTGAGCCCCTGGAAGGAAGGTGCCAACTCAGAGTCCTTCCCTTCCTCTGGTAGATTCTGTGTAAGCCAGAGGGGCACCAAATGGCAGGCTCGACTGGCCGCTAGAGGAGGGCTGCTGCTGCTGGCAGAGTAGAACCAAGGCTGCAGAAGCGGAGCTGAGCTGCAGGAGCATCTATGAGTGGCAGAGAAGCAGCCCAGCCTGTCTCTACCTTGGCTGGCCACAGGAACAGGCCGGCACTGTCCTGGCTGTCTGCAGGACTGACCGCTGTTGTGGGCAGCTGACAGGGCCCACCATGGCACAGTCAGTCAGGATCAGGAGTGTGGACCATAGGCAGGGCTTGAAGTGGCCAGCTAAGGATTCATTTTCCTGATCAGACAATTCCCCTGCCTCCTTCTGGCTCAGGTAGAGGATCTGAGCCCAAGAGCAGGGCAATTCCATCCCCCAGCCAAGAGCTTTGTGGGCAGAGCCCATAAGGCTCTAGAGCTCCGCTGGATCCTTTCCCTCCTAGCCCTAGAGACCTGACATGTGGCAGCTCAAATATGAGTCCTGGCTAGGGGCGTCTGTCAGTCCTGAAAGTCCTAGAGCTCTCTCCTTATGAGCAGTGTGTTCCTGTCCTGCCCCAGTATGGAACAGGTCCTAAAGGAGATTGAGTTGTATCCTGTAAGAGTGCAGCAGAGCGCTCAGTTCCCCATGGGAGTCAGCTGGTAGATGTACAACATGGTAGTTGTACAGGGGGAGTATGGAATTAGTGTATCCTGGGATCTTGTACCAGCCAGAGACCAGTCTCTGGAAGGTGGGGAAGGAGCCTGTCTGGGTAGGAGACTCAGATCCTGGCTTTGGAAGCAGGAATGGCACAGACCTTAATGAACAAGATCAGCACTTGGTTAATTGCTCCCTGAATGGGTTTTCCTATTTCCAAAGCTCATGTGCTCTCCTGGGTGGAGCAATGGGAAGAGCTGCAGATCCCGGATCTCCAAGGCTGTGAGGAAGGGGAGATCATCAGTGACACCCACACAGGTGAGAAATCAGCTAAACTGACTCTAACCAATGTCTCTGTTCTCATAGCAGATGTTGGTTGTGTGTTTTCATCAAGTCTGACTGGCCCTTCAGCCTGTCTTCAACTCCAGTCTGAGAGTGCTGGGTGGGGAAAGAGTTATGGCGGTGCAGGGTGAACTCAGCTCATGATTATCGTATCTTTCCAGCCATTCTTTGGGTTTGTCCTGCATTTTCTATTCACCATTCAGAATTTTTATTTCAGCTCAGCATAGGGAATGACTCCTGTGTGATTTCTCTCTCTATCCCAGCAGGTGAGGGGATGCTGAATGAGAACAGTGAGAGGAGTCTTCAGGAGGAAGGACGTGAGCGAATGGCTCCATGTGGTGTGTTAGTGGAAAGATGTGAAGGGCATGTTTCTCAGAGTCCTGAGCAAGGAGAGACTCATGAGAGTCAGCGTAGTCTACAAAGGCAGCAGGGAAACCCTCCAAAAGCAGGACAGGATAAATCCAGTCAGAGGAGCAGAAGGTTGAAAACAAATACAGAAACTGTTCAAAAGAAAATCCCCCATCAACATTCACCTTGTGCTTGCAGTGACTGTGTAACTCCTATTAAACATGAAAGAGCCCAAACAGGAGAGAAACCCTTCAGCTGCTCTGACTGTGGGAAAAGATTCAATGACCGGTCACAGCTTGTTATCCATAGGAGAGTCCACACGGGAGAGAAACCCTTCAGCTGCTCTGACTGTGGGAAAAGCTTCAGTCAGAGGTCACACCTTGTTAGGCATAGGAGAGCCCACACAGGAGAGAAGCCCTTCAGCTGCTCTGACTGTGGGAAAAGATTAAATGACCGGTTACAGCTTGTTATCCATAGGAGAGTTCACACGGGAGAGAAACCCTTCAGCTGTTCTGACTGTGGGAAAAGCTTCAGTCAGAGGTCACACCTTGTTATCCATAGGAGAGCCCACACAGGAGAGAAACCCTTCAGCTGCTCTGACTGTGGGAAAAGCTTCAGTCAGAGGTCACAGCTTGCTATCCATAGGAGAACCCACACAGGAGAGAAACCCTTCAGCTGCTCTGACTGTGGGAAAAGTTTCAGTCAGAGGTCACACCTTGTTATCCATAGGAGAGCCCACACAGGGGAGAAACCTTTCAGCTGCTCTGACTGTGAGAAAAGCTTCAGTCGGAGGTCATGCCTTGTTATCCATAGGAGAGTTCACACGGGAGAGAAACCCTTCAGCTGCTCTGACTGTGGGAAAAGATTCAATGACCGGTCACAGCTTGTTATCCATAGGAGAGTTCACACGGGAGAGAAACCCTTCAGCTGCTCTGACTGTGGGAAAAGCTTCAGTCGGAGGTCACACCTTGTTGTCCATAGGAGAGCCCACACAGGAGAGAAACCCTTCAGCTGCTCTGACTGTGGGAAAAGCTTCTGTCAGAGGTCACACCTTGTTATACATAGGAGAGTTCACACGGGAGAGAAACCCTTCAGCTGCTCTGACTGTGGGAAAAGCTTCAGTCACGGGTCATACCTTGTTAGACATAGGAGAGTCCACACAGAAGAGAAACCCTTCAGCTGCTCTGACTGTGGGAAAAGCTTCACTGACCAGTCATATCTTATTAGCCATAGGAGAGCCCACACAGGAGAGAAGCCCTTCAACTGCTCTGATTGTGGGAAAACTTTCAGTCAGAGGTCACACCTTGTTATCCATAGGAGAGTCCACACAGGGGAGAAACCTTTCAGCTGTTCTGACTGTGGGAAAAGCTTCAGTCGGAGGTCACACCTTGTTATCCATAGGAGAGCCCACACAGGGGAGAAACCTTTCAGCTGCTCTGACTGTGGGAAAAGCTTCAGTCAGAGGTCATGCCTTGTTATCCATAGGAGAGTTCACACGGGAGAGAAACCCTTCAGTTGCTCTGACTGTGGGAAAAGATTCAGTGACCGGTCACAGCTTGTTATCCATAGGAGAGTTCACACGGGAGAGAAACCCTTCAGCTGCTCTGACTGCGGGAAAAACTTCAGTCGGAGGTCACACCTTGTTATCCATAGGAGAGTTCACACGTGAGAGAAACCCTTCAGCTGCTCTGATAGTGGGAAAAGCTTCCGTCAGACCTCAACCCTTGTAAGACATAGGAAAACCCATACGGAAGAAGTTATTCACCTGCTTTCACTGTAGGAAATCTTTTAGTCAGTGGTCACACTTTGTTATCCATGAGAACTTTCACAGGAGAGAAATTCTTTAACTGCTTTGACTTTGGGATATGCTATAGCGAGAGTTCAAGGCTTTTTGCATATAGTTGATCCCACACAGATGAGAAACCCTATAGTGGGGGTGAGCAAAATTTTCTGTTAGCAGAATCCAGCCTTCCTAAGACTTTGATCCTGTCCACAAGGCAGTGCCAGGCCCCACCTCAAAATGAGCATGTGCTGAGGGTGAAGGAGCTTAGCCCCATCCCCTCTTCGTGCTTTGTAACCACTAGAGAGGAGGCAGTGCTAGGCTGAGTCTTTGCCACACAACCTGAGCCCGGCACTAGAGGCATTGCTGCCACTGCACTGCCGGCCTCCAGGACCACATAGCCATGTCAGGGGTGCCTCTGGGGCTGTTCCTGAGCTGCATGGCTGCAGTAGCAACACGTCCAGCCCTGGATAGAATGGGTGCAGTAGTGGTCCCTCTGGTCTCTGGGGCTGGTCCTATTCTGTGTGGCTGCTGCTGCAGCAGTGGAGCCTCCCTCTGGGGTGACCAAGACAGTGTGACTGGAGATGTTGCTGCAAGGGGACCCAAAGCCAGGTAATATTTGCTGTCCTTCCCAGACACTCCCTCCCAATCACCTCAATTCCCTTTCCCCCAGCAGCCAGCACCCCCAGATTGTACTGACACCCTCCTTTTTTCTTGCACCCTCTCTCTTGGCCACACATTGCATCTTCCCCTGGCCAGACACCTGCCTGCTTCTGCATCCCAGATCCTTCCTCAAGACCCCAACCCTTTCTTGAGGCCCCATCACGTTATTGGATTTTAAGGTGAGCATACAGATTCCTGCTGTGATCACGGGGAACTGTTTGCCCCAAATTTGGTACAAAGTGGGCCGTGTGAGGTGTCAAACAAAAGCTGATATTGTGCTGATTCTGTGTATGGTATTCATGTACTTGTTTGGAGTTCGTATGGGGAGTTCTGACTATGGGCTCTGCTGATGCTGTGTATGTACTGCCTGTCATGAGGACGGAATGTCCTATGAGTGACTATGCTAGTCAGTATATCTCCAAGGACAATAGTTCTCAAGGTGGCCAATAAACACCTGAAGAATGCGTGTGGAAAGCTGCAAAGCAGCCAGAGCACAATGGCTGCTGGCATATGAAACAGGTCACTTGACCATGTAACTAGCTCTAGCTTGGGAGGCACCAGAAATGAATATCAAATGCCAAGAGGGGGGCTCCATCTTGTCTTCAGTCTTGCTACTTATCCCAGATGCAGCCTTGCTAAGGACAGAGACATGGGAAGAATTGCTGACCCATCCTGACATACGATGTACCCCAAAGACTTATGCTAGTAATTTGTAACATCTCCACTAAGATACTGCATCAAGAATTTGCTGATTGATGTATATAATGTATTCTCCTTAGCAGCCTTTCTCTCAACCTTTTCTGTCTTTTATTAATAATCATTTAGATTCTAAAGGATTGGTCGACTGTGATCTGGTGGGTATGATCTAAAGTATAAATTGACGAGGAATTTATGGCTGGTTCTTTGGAACCGGATGCGTCTGTTCTGGGTTGGAGAGATTGGGCTGTATTACCCCTCACCTGTGTGTAAGCCCAGGGCTGATTGTGGCATAGAAAGAGCTGGGGTATCTGAGGGGTTTTGCTCATGAGGCTTCCTGCAGGCTGGATTGGCAGCTGAAGTGCTCAGTGTGACTGGTTTGTGGCCTATTTTGGAAAGGTCTCCAGTCAAGGGCTGTCAGGTGCCCTGGTTTTGAGCAATTTGCCTTGAGTGGATTCCTTCAGCAGTGTTCAGGCCCGGCCTTCTCCAAACCTGTAGATTACTGTTGCTAATGGAAACGCACTGTTAATTACATAATTAGTCAAGCCATTTTGCTAGGGAAGCATCTGGGCAGTTGCATTTGAATTATTACAGAGATTAAACCTTTTAACTTTCTCATGTTAGTTGATCAAACTTTATTTTAAATTAAGTAAAATATTTATGTCCAATACATACTGTGGAGGTAGGCCTCACTAGCCTGGCCAAAGACTGAACTGTACGCAGTGTATCCTGCGTCAGAAGTGAGCTTCCTAAGCAAGTTGAGCAAGAAACCACAATGCTGTTAAACAAACAAAAAAACAAAAAAAATCGTACTGCTTGCTGTTTATCGGGTCAAGCAGATGTTACCATCTAAGAGTAAAGTGCCTTACTTCCTCTTTTCTCTGTAAATTTCCACTGTGACTTTGTAAGAAGGTATAAATATCTCAGACGTTTGAGTGTAAGGAGAGGCTTGTATCGGTAAGGGGTAACTCCCTTCCATCTGCTACACCACCACCCCCAGCTGGGTTATTAAAATGATTTTGTCTTACTTGAACCCTAAACCTAGTGTGTGTTTATTTCACGACAATTCTGGTGCCGTGACTCAGATCCACACATCCTGCTTTTCGCTCGGGAAAAACCATGGGCCACTCCCTACCTAACTCCAGGCACCACAAGCAAGGTGAGGAGCCTTTTAAATCCCTACTTTCAGAATCAGTAGAGGGCTTCCAGTTGGCTTCAGGTGCTTGGTGGAATTGCTGGATCCGAACCTTTAAACTCAGGTCAGTTCAAAACCAGTGTGCCTGCTTAAAAAAACCCCACAGTTCTGTCAGGAATTTGGAAATAAGAATATTCTGGAGGGAGAGTCTGGTATATAAGTCCGGTTGTTAAATCATGCGTTTGTTGAGTGTGTGAATGTATCTGACAGAATGCATGATTCCTGAGAAATGAGCATTGAGTCTTGTCACCTCCCTAGGATAGACTCCTGGGGCATCCGTCAGCCACCCTGGCTGCCCGCTGCAAAGGAGCAACCAGCTCTAGCAGTTAAAGTCTCAGATGGTATGAGGTCTCAGTGGTGACTAACCCCATTTACCCCTCTCTGTCTCTACTACATCCTGTTACCGGGGGGTCAGGATCACCTCGGTGACAGAAATCGTGAGATGATGCCTGGGTAGTGATGGGTCAGGATCACCTCGGCGACAGAAATCGTGAGATGATGCCTGGGTAGTGATGGGTCAGGATCACCTCGGTGACAGAAATCGTGAGATGATGCCTGGGTAGTGATGGGTCAGGATCACCTCGGAGACAGAAATCGCGGGATGATGCCTGGACAGTGCAGACTTCCCCACTAGTGTACCTGTGTTTCCCTGTGTAAATGAGGTAATAGGTACTTGACAGTCAAAGGAGATTCCCATTCCCCCTTAAGGGGACTCCAGCATACTATATGTATGTGCATTGCTCTCCTAAAACTTGCAAGTTTCTGGATCAGTGGGATGTGTACACATAAAATGATTCATCTAGACAGTTTCTGGTGAATGGTACTTTTAATATAGGTAAAATAGTGCACTTGAAGGGTGCCTTGGAATCCAGAAGATCTAAGATACCCCAGATTCAATGGGATGCCTTTTTCAATTAGTATGAGGTGGTGTCTAAAAGGAAAACTGAATTTCAAATTAGGAGTCTAAAAGACTTGCAAAAAACAAAAAAACAAAAATAAAAAAAAAATCTTAAATTACATTTAAAACAAATCAAGAAAAATTGGCTATTTCTTGAAATCCAATCTGCAGTGGTATAAGAAAACGTCCAAGCGCTTAAATAAATCCCAGGTAAGGAGTCTAAAGGACTCCCCCCAAAAATTATAAAGTCAATTGAAATCTTTTAAAACAATCAAATAAACATTTGGCTACAGATACTTTGTTAAATCTACTAAAAAAAAGAGATAAATTCTGTTAACCCTTAACTGGTTAACTGCATAAAAGAATGGAATGTATACATTGTAAATTTATTGTAAAAGCTGCACCCTTAAAGGTTAAATTTGCTCTCTAAGAAAACAAATCATACACTTTTGGCTTGCTTTCAGATCCAAGGTTGTATGAATAACAAACTGCCTGTTTAGTTCAGAAGAATGTGGGGTCCGCTGTCCCCCATAAGTAAGCTTGTAACATTGTATATGATTCTTTTCCAGAAAAAAAATCTTTTTGATTGCTGGAATAGTAACTAGCAAATGCCTTGTTTTAAAAAAGTTTCTAGCAGAAAATTCTCTCATCACAATAATGTAACGCTTCACATGTTAAAAACCCTAATCAGCAGTACAAGAGAGAAATTCAAACATGCCACCTTGAACTTAATAATCGAACAATAAAGTAATCCATTCAAACCCTCTAAAACTGGTGTGCAAAACAGAAGCATACCATTGAGTAACAGCAGGCGAATCAAAATTAGCGAAGACATCTGTAAAGTATACTAAAATATAATGTGCCACCCCCACGGAGGTAGAAATATTTTCTTTCTCCTTCAGAACATCAAAAAGCACTGGTACCAACTTAAAAAAAAAAAAGCAACAACCATGGTTTTCTGTCATGACATAATGTTGTTTTTGTGGTAAGTCTAACTTCAGTACTGGGCAAATTAGTCGAAACAATAGTAAAGAATAAAATTGTGAACCATGTAAAAGAACATAATTTGTTGGACAAAAGTCAACATGGTTTCTGTAAAGGGAAATCCTGTCTTACTAATCTGTTAGGGTATGTCTACACTACAAAGTTAGTTCGAACTAACGGACGTTAGTTCGAACTAACTTTCATAGGTGCTACACTAGCGCTCCGCTAGTTCGAACTTAATTCGAACTAACGGAGCGCTTAGTTCGAACTAGGTAATCCTCATTCCACGAGGCTTAAGCCTAGTTCGTACTTACTAGTTCGAATTAAGGGCTGTGTAGACCCTTAATTCGAACTAGTGGGAGGCTAGCCCTCCCCAGGTTTCCCTGGTGGCCACTCTGGCCAACACCAGGGAAACTCGTCTGCCCCCCTCCTGGCCCCGGACCCTTTAAAGGGGCACGGGCTGGCTACGGTGCCCGTGCCAGGTGCAAGCCTGCCAGCACCCAGCCAGCAGACCCTGCACCTGGCACGGATCGAGCCACCCACCCGATGCCCCCCAGCCCCCCCCTCTTCCCGGGACCAGGCTGGCGGCTCCCAGGTGCTTGCCCGGGACCGCAAGAGGCAGGCACCCGCCTGGGCTAGTGCGGACATCGTGGACCTCGTCCACGATCTCCGCACTAGGCACAGGAAAGTGGCCAGCTAGGGCAGGAGAGCTGCCAGCCTGGCCACCCAGGAGCAGGTGTGCATGAAAATCAAGGGGGTCCACTGAGACCCCCAACCCTGAGCCCTGAGCTTACAATGGCCGTCCTGGGTCAGACCAAAGGTCCATCTAGCCCAGTAGCCTGTCTGCCAACAGCAGCCAACCCTAGGGACCCTGGAGGGAATGGACCGAAGACAGTGACCAAGCCATTTATCTCGTGCCATCCCTCTCCAGCCTTCCACAAACCTTGGGCAGGGACACCACTCCTACCCCCTGGCTAATACCACTCTATGGACCCAACCTCCATGACTTGATCTCACGTTCCTTTAAACTCTGTTCTAGTTCTAGCCTTCACAGCCTCCTGCAGCAAGGAGTTCCACAGGTTGACTCTTTGCTTTGTGAAGAACAACTTTCTGTTACTAGTTTGAAGCCTGCTACCCATTCCTTTCCTTTGGTGTCCTCTAGTCCTTCTTTATGGGAACTAATGAAGAACTTTTCTGTATGCACCCTCTCCACCCAACTCCTGCTTTTAGAGACCTCTATCCTGTCCCCCCTCCGTCTCCTCTTTTCTAAGCTGAAAAGTCCCAGTCTCTTTAGCCTCTCTTCATATGGGACCTGTTCCCAACTCCTGATCATTGTAGTTGCCCTCCCCTCTCCCACCCTCTCTCTTCCCCTCTCCCACCTCCTTTTCCCAGTCTCCCCCAGTTTTGTTCAATAAAAACAGATTCCATTTTTGAATACAATTGTCCTTTATTTTGTACATCAGGAAGAGGGGCTAGGGAGGGGTAAGTGGAAGGAGGTGAGGGAGGAATGGGGCACGAGCCCCCGATGGGGAGGACTGGGCTGGCTCTGCGGGCTTCTGGGTGTGGAAGCTCTCCTGCAGCCCCCCAATTACCCTCTCTCCCCAGATGGCAGCCTGCGGCAAGTGCAGCCGAGCTGATGGCCGAGTGGTGTGATGTGCCCAGTGTGGGTACTCCGGGCACTCCAAGCCAGGACTGCTTTGCAAGCGGGGCACCCCTGAGAACTGTCTGTCCGGGGTGGGGGTCGGGTCCCTTTAAGCGCAGCCCTCGGCTAGCCTGAGACAGCATCTCCACGCTCTAAGTCCTCCTCTGATGCCCTGCAGTCACTGCTTCCGGCCATCCTTAAGCCCTGTTCAGGGTCCACTCAATGTGGACATGCTAGTTCGAATTAGCTTAGTTCGAATTAACTAAGTTAGTTCGAATTAGCGCTGTAGTGTAGACGTACCCTTAGAGTTCTTTGAAGGGGTTAACAAACATGCAGACAGGGAGGATCCAGTAGATATAGTATACTTAGATTTTCAGAAAGCCTTTGACAAGGTCCCTCTTGTTTAAATTACATGGCCATGGGATAAGAGGAAAGGTCCTTTCTTGGATTGAGAACTGGTTAAAAGACAGGAAACAAAGGGTAGGAATAAATGGTAAATTTTCAGATTGGAGAGGGGTAACTAGTGGTGTCCCCCAAGGATCAGTCCTGGGACCAGTCCTTTTCAACTTATTCATAAATGATCTGGAGAAAGGGGTAAGCAGTGAGGTAGTGAAGTTTGCAGATGATACAAAACTGTTTAGGATGGTCAAGACAGAAGCAGACTGTGAGGGACTTCAAGAAGATCTCACCAAACTGAGTGATTGGGCAACAAAATGTCAAATGAAATTTAATGTGGATAAGTGTAAAGTAATGCACATCGGGAAAAATAACCCCAACTATACATACAGTATGATGGGGGCTAATTTGGCTACAACAAATCAGGAAAGAGATCTTGGAGTTATCGTGGACAGTTCTCTGAGAACTTCCACGCAGTGTACAGCGGCAGTCAAAAAGGCAAATAGGATGCTAGGAATTATTAGGAAAGAGATAGAAAATAAGACCCAGAATATCTTACTGCCCCCTGTATAAAACTATGCTATGCCCACATCTTGAATACTGTGTACAGACGTGGTCTCCTCACCTCAAAAAAGATATTTTGGCCTTGGAAAGGGTTCAGAAGAAGGCAACTAAAATGATTAGGGGTTTGGAACGGGTCCCATATGAGGAGAGGTTAAAGTGACTGGGACTTTTTAGTTTAGAAAAGAGGAGACTGAGGGGGGATATGATAGAGGTCTATAAAATCATGAGTGGTGTGGAGAGGGCCAATAAAGAAAAGTTATTTATTAGTTCCCATAATAGAAGAACTAGAGGACACCAAATGAAATTAATGGGGAGCAGGTTTAAAACTAATAAAAGAAAGTTCTTCTTCACACAGCGTGTAGTCAACCTGTGGAACTCCTTGCCAGAGGAGGCTGTGAAGGCTAGTACTATAATAGAGTTTAAAGAGAAGCTAGATAATTTCATGGAAGTTAGGTCCATAAACGGCTATTAGCCAGGGGATAAAATGGTGTCCTTGGCCTCTGTTTGTCAGAGGCTGGAGAGGGATGGCAGGAGACAAATCGCTTGATCATTGTCTTCGGTCCACCCTCTCTGGGGCTCCTGGTGCTGGCCACTGTCGGCAGACAGGATACTGGGCTAGATGGACCTTTGGTCTGACCCAGTACGGCCGTTCTTATGACCCAGTACGGCCGTTCTTATGTTCTTATGACCCAGTACGGCCGTTCTTATGTTCTGATGGTGTTTTGTGTTGTTTTAATATGTTTTGCAAATGTGCATAGAATATTGTTTTTAAATAAAAAATAATTTAAGTAAAGCAAAAGTGTAACTTTAAACAAAACAAAATTAATAATTGGGCCCAATCAATTGGCAACTCAAAATGTAGTAAAAAATAATAGTATAAAAATTGTTTAAGTTAAAAGAATGTAACAATGTCTCCACTGCTCCTGCTACTCTTATGGAGCTGAAGGAAAAAAGCAAAATTTGCACTGTGAAAAGGAGGCTTGAAAGTGGGGTACCAATCCCCTTCCACTGGGGTCGCTTTGCTTAAATTGCCATACTAAGGAAATATTTAGCTTTTGCAACTTGAACACTAATTATAAAAGTGGTTTAGCCAGAGATGACAAAGAATCTGTAAGTAACACAACACGGGCAAGTGAGACATCAAAATATTTAAATACAATGAAGAAACTAGTAACCCCACCATTGCAATAATGGCCACTTGCCCTGCTATTCATTGGTGCCGGGCACCTTAAAAGGCCTAAAAAAAGAATTAAATTAAATGATCTTTTGCTCGCCTTTCCTACCCTTAAAGGTTGTAAATAAGATTCCCTTGTTCTCTTGACTGCACTAACTCACGCCTGCATTTTAGTTAAAGGACTGTCTGCCAATATTTATACTTACTCCCGATATGCCTTTGGCGTTGTCCATAATTGTAGACAGTTGTGAAAGCAACGTGGCTTCCTTACCTTTGCTGGTTTCCCCATCTACAATAGCTGTTATGTAAATGTACTTTGTGTTTTCCTTTACCCTCCTCCTTGTCTATTGTCAAGTGTCAAGCACACTTGGCCCCTTCTGACGAAGTTACCTATAAAAATGCCTTTGCTGATCAATCAGCAAAGAATGCAGCCCTTTCTGGCCCTCAGGCTCCTAAACATGTTCTTGTCTGCCCTTCTGTAGCCCAGCCAATGTAGGCGTCCCTCACAGAACTGGCTGGGCTACAAGGCAAGGCACCTGAGACTGAAAAAGCAGACTGGCTGCGGCGGGGATTCTTGATGCACTCCGACTTGCTCCGGCCGCCTGGTTGTGCCTCAAGCCCTCCTGCTCTACCTTGCTCTTGCTCGTGTGCCCCACTCGGTGGCCCACACGAGCACAGGGGGGATGATTGCAGTGGTGCAGCAGGATTGGTTCGCCCTACATTTTCCTGCTGTGGTGGCACAGTACTGCAGTACTGTTTAGTTTATAGCATTGGACAAAGGGTAAAAACTAAAATTGCAGCAACCCCCCCCCGCACACACACACTTTGGGGACCCTTTGTGAATTTACAAATGGATTTTGTACAAATGCCTACATCTTGTGGATATGAGTACATTCTTGTAATCATTAATATGTTTTCGGGATGGGTAGAAGCTTATCCTTATAAACATGCTGATGCCATATAATATGTAAACCAAGGTGGAACCAGACTTCTGGCACTAAACATTAAAAAGGCCGTAGAGCAGTTTTTAAAGTAAGAGATGAGGGAAAGCCGATTGGTGCGGAGATGCACATAAATCAGATGGAGACTTCTCTTAGAGGAGAATCCGTTGATAGAGATTATCTAAGCTGTAGTCAGAAAGAAAGGAGGGGAGAGGACAAGCCATGGGCCAGAGTAGACAAGCAACTGCATATAAAGGAATCCAATGCATCAGGGAAGGGCAGACAAATAAGCAGTGGCAAATTTTTAAAGTGCTTCTACACAAATGCTAGGAGTCTGACTAATAAGATGGGTGAACTAGCGTACCTCATATTAAAGGAGGAGATTGACATAATAGGCATCAGTGAAACCTGGTGGAATGAGGAAAATCTGTGGGACACAATCATACCGGGGTATAAAATATATCGGAAGGATAGAGCAAGCCAGGTGGATGGTGGAGCGGCACTGTATGTGAAAGATAATGTAGAATCAAATGAAATAAAAATATTAAATGAAGCAATAGGTTCAATAGAATCGCTATGGATAGTAATTCCATGCTCCAATAATAAGAAATTAGCAGTAGGGATATATTATCAACCACTTGACCAGGACAGCGATACTGACATTGAAATGCTGAGGGAGATTAGAGAGGCTACCAAAATAAAGAAGTCTATAATAATGGGGGATTTTAATTATCCCCATATTGACTGGATACATGTCACCTCAGGAAGAGAAGCTAAGATAAAATTTCTCAGTGTCTTAAATGACTGCTTCTTGGAACAGCTGGTACAGGAACCCACAAGGGGAGAGGCAATTCTCGATTTAGTCCTGAGCGGAGTGCAGGATCAGGTCCAGGAAATAACCATTACAGGACCGCTTGGGAATAGTGACCATAACATAATAACATTTAACATTCCTGTGGTGGGAAGAACACCTCAGCAGTCCAGCACCCTGGCATTTCATTTCAAAAAGGGGAATTACACAAAAATGAGGAGGTTAGTTAAACAGAAATTAAAAGGCACAGTGACTAGAGCCAAATCCCTGCAAGCTGCATGGAAACTTGTTAAAGACACCATAATAGAGGCCCAACTTAAATGTATACCCCAAATTAAAAAACATAGCAAGAGACCTAAAAAAGAGTCACTGTGGCTTAACCACCATGTAAAAGAAGCAGTGAGGGACAAAAAGGCATCTTTTAAGAAGTGGAAGTCCAATCCTAGTGAGAGAAATAGAAAGGAACATAAACACTGTCAAATCAAGTGTAAAACTGTAATAAGAAAAGCAAAAAAAGATTTTGAGGAACAGCTAGCCAAAAACTCAAAAAGAAATAACAGAATGTTTTTTAAGTACATTAGAAGCAGGAAACCTGCTAAAAAACCTGTGGGTCCCCTAGATGATTGAGATATAAAAGGAGCAATCAAGGACCATAAAGCCATTGTGGAGAAACTAAATGATTTCTTTGCTTCAGTCTTCACGGCTGAGGACTTTAGGGAAATTCCCAAATCTGCACCGTCCTTTGTGGGTGATGAATCTTAGGAACTGTCCGGGATTGAAATGTCATTAGAGGAGGTTTTGGAACAAATAGAAAAACTTAATGTTAACAAATCTCCGGGATTGGATGGCATTCATCCAAGGGTTCTAAGAGAACTCAAATGGGAAATTGCTGAACTATTATCTGTGGTTTGTAACCTATCCCTTAAATCAGCTTCCATACCTGATGACTGGAAGGTAGCTAATGTGACATCAATATTTAAAAAGGGCTCTAGAGACAATCCTGGCAATTACAGACCGGTAAGTCTAACTTAAGTACCAGGCAAATTAGTTGAAACAATAGTAAAGAATAAAATTGTGAGGCACGTAGAAGAACATAATTGGTTGGGCAAAAGTCAACATGGTTTCGGTAAAGGGAAATCATGTCTTATTAATCTATTTGGGTATGTCTACACTACCCTCCTAGTTCGAACTAGTGGGGTAATGTAGGCATACCACACTTGCAAATGAAGCCCGGGATTTGAATTTCCCGGGCTTCATTTGCATAAGCCGGGCGCCGCCATTTTTAAATCCCAGCTGGTTCGAACCCCGTGCCGCGCAGCTACACGTGGCACGAACTAAGTAGTTCGAACTAGGTTTCCTAGTTCGAACTACCATTACTCCTCGTGGAATGAGGAGTAATGGTAGTTCGAACTAGGAAGCCTAGTTCGAACTACCTAGTTCGTGTCACGTGTAGCCGCGCGGCACGGGGTTCGAACCAGCCAGGATTTTAAAATGGCGGCACCCGGCTTATGCAAATGAAGCCCGGGAAATTCATATCCCGGGCTTCATTTGCAAGTGTGGTATGCCTACATTACCCCACTAGTTCGAACTAGCGGGGTAGTGTAGACATACCCTTAGAGTTCTTTGAAGGGGTTAACAAACATGCGGACAAGGGGGATCCAGTAGATATAGTATACTTAGATTTTCAGAAAGCCTTTGACAAGGTCCCTCACCAAAGGCTCTTGTGTAAATTACATTGCCATGGAATAAGAGGGATGGTCCTTTCATAGAACCACTGATAACGCTTGCCAAATCACCAATGAAACTTATTCTGAGTTTCTACCTTGGGACCCTACCACAAAAAGCCTCTCTAGTGTTCCCTATCATTGGTATTTGCTTGGTCCAATGCTTAGAGGAAGACAGAGATGGGGTTGAAACATAACTGGTACAAAAAGCTGAGGCCAGCTCTGTGGGAAATATGCTAGTCACTGGGATCAAAGAGGATTTACAACTGTTAAACACACTAACCCAGGGCATCTCCTATTGTGCGGGCTGCATGGCCATACCAACTTGCCAAAATATTGGCATCGTTGGTGTGCAGTTGAAAGTGCTCTATTAATGCCCAACGCAATATTTAGAACAAAAGAACTGCCCCAGCAGTGGTCCCATGAACAAAAGTGGGGGCTCCAAATTCCATCTTGGATAAAAAAAACTTTAAAAAATGTTTTTATTAACCTGTCTCCCGCTGCACCGTTGAAACTTGAGGCCCAAATAAATCAGTTAGCACTTGCATTAGAAACAGTGGCAAATGACACAGCCCAAGGATTTGAACTTATTATGGAAGAAGCTAAGCAAAATCAGGAAATGACATTAAAAAACCGACTAGCATTAGATTAGTTGCTAGCCGAACAAGGAGGCGTATGTGCCTTAATTAAAAGAGGACCATGCTGTACATATATTCCCAACAATTCTGGTAACTTGACCAGCATCATTAAAAGCATTAGAAAAATCTCCTAAAAGGTAAATAACCTCCATAGTTGGTCATTGTGGGAATGGGCCACGGCCAACATAAGCTTATGGGGACAGAAAATGTTACAATAGATATTATAGGGGGTAAGAATTTTTTTGCGTAATTATCATTGTTATTCACTTGCTTAAAGTTTTAATAACCAAATTATGTATAACCACCGCAAAGGCACTTAGCCCTACAATGTCACGATAAATTCAACCTATGTATCTGAAAATGCAGCAAAAGGAAGAAGACATTGACAAAGAAATACAAAGCCTAATGCTGGTTAAAGGACAATCCTAAGAGGCAAAAGCAGGTGATGAGACAGCACGGTCTATTCAGTGATTGATCTTTGGATAACGAGTCATGAGAGGGACGTCTGCAGCTTGTCTACTGCACTCTTGGACTGATGAAAGTGTGAGATTATAAAGGGGGGAATGTGGAGGTAGGCCTCGCTAGCCTGGCCAAAGACTGAACCGTACGCAGTGCGTCCTGCATCGGTTGAGCAAGTTGAGCAAGAAATCACAATGCTGTTAAACAAACTAACAAAAAAACACACTGCTTACTATTTGTTATCAGGTCAAGCAGAGGTTACTATTTAAAGACAAAGTGCCTTACTTCTTCTTTTCTCTGTAAATTTCCACTGTGACTTTGTAAGAAGGTATAAATATCTCAGGCATTTGAGTGTGAGGAAGGGGTTTGTATTGGTAAGGGGTGACTCCCTGTCGTCTGTGACAACCTCCCTCCCAGCTGGGTTATTAAGGTGGTTTTGTCTGTCTTGAACCCTAAAGCTAGCATGTGTTTACTCCACGACAGCTGGGAGCAGCCGAAGCCAAGTGCCCTGTTCTACTGTGTCAACAATTTCTGAGGTGACATGAAATCCCCTCTCCAGTTTCTAACCCTGAAATAACATCATCTTTAGGATGTCATTCCCGGCCTCTTGATACAGCCCTTGAACTCTGATTGCAGAACAATGTCTACACTGGTGGGTTCTTGTGCAAGAATGGCTGTTCTTGTGCAAGAATCTGCAGAGCATCCACATTGCCCGCCCACTCTTGCGGAAGGTAGGAATAAGAGATCCTCCGGAAAAGGGCTTTATTCCGGAGGATCGTGCCAGTCTAGACACTTTTTTTCCGGCTTTTCCCCAAGCTGGAAAAAAAGCAGCAGACATGTTTATTTAAATCCGCTGGGGATATTTAAATCCCCCGCGGATTTCCCTATGCTGACTTACCTGATTTGCATCCCTTTTCCGGAATTTGTGGCCAGTCTAGACGTAGCCAAGATGTTTGCTTACCAGAGATGGAGAGATGCCAAAATAGACTAAGCCATATTGAGAAAGGCTCCTGCCAAAGCCAGGGATTGAGCCAGAGACCTTCAAATTTTCAGTTTAATACGCTCCCAAATGAGCTACTTTGACAACTGTTTGCAGCTTTCTGAGGCCAACACTTCTCTCAGGCATGTTTCTCTCTGCAGTAGTGGTTTCCTTCTTTCCAACACTCCTTCCCATTTAGCCTTTTTCTGAACCAGCAGTTCTACCCGTGGCCAGGGGAGGCCTCTTCTGTGACCCAGAAACACATAGGAAAATGTGATAAAAGGGCATCATGAGGTACCACTGGGAGTTGAACCCAGGATCTCCTGTTTACTAGACAGGTGCTTTAAGCCAACTGAGCCATGGTGCCCGCCTCAGGAAATTTGGTGAAACTGTTCTATTCTATGGTCCCAGACAACATCATTGACTCCCAAAGTGCAGCCAATCCCCATTTCCCTCCCGCCCTGGCAGTGTCTGGCTCCCTGGTCACAGAAGGCTACAGCTCAGTGGGCAGAGGCTCTAACATGCACATCTCCCCCAGCCGCTGGGACTGTAGAGTGGCCTTTGAGGTTTGGCATAGTTGAGGGGAAGGAGAAGTGCAGCAAACACTGATCATCTGGCTTGTAAATCCTTTAGTCCTAGGGTTTTGGTTGGAGTCCCCAGGAGGGGACCTAGCCTGCCTCAATTTGCTCCTTTCCTGAAGGCACAGAATTAAGGAGAAAGAATTTTTTAACCCCCCAGCAATCTGAGTTGGCCAAGGAGTTAGCAAGAAATTTTTGTCAACATTTAAGTAGAGGCAAGGAAACCGTCAGAGGTGTTTCTGTGTGTTTGTAGACCGAGGTTCATTCAAGTGGTTTGTTTTTTTGTGGACCTGCCCCGACCGCACCCCTAGAGACTCTGGAACAAAGAAGACACATGAGAAGAACCCAACTTTCTTCCTTTTGCTGTGACATGGATGGATCTAGCACAGGTTTCACTCAAGGGGTCCGTCTGCATGTGAAGTACCTGTGACAGCCCCTGTGCTCCTCTGCCCCTCATCAGCAATGCCATCTATTTGGGGGAGCAGATGCCCCGAGACTTGTAGAAGAGACAACCTGGACCAGCCGTCATTAATTAAACACCCTTTGATAGCTCAGCTGGCAGAGTGGAAGACTGCAGTGTGTGCTTGGCAAGCAATCCTTAGATTGCTTGCTGGTTCAACTCCGGCTTGAATGAGTGATTATTTCGTCTCTGGCTTAGCCTTAGCAGAAGGCAACCAAGGTGGTTGCCTTGGGTCCATGTCTTCAGAGCCTTCTACTGCAATTGACAGAAAGATTGTGGGAACAAGCCATTAATCACATTTCTTGGGCTGTGCAGATTCTGTCCACACACAAAAGTTCTTTTGGAACAATGGCCGTTATTCCACAACAACAATGCAAGAGTCTACACAGCAATTCCGTTATTTTGAAATAATTCTGAAGTAACAGACGGCTTATTCCGACTTCTGCAAACCTCATTCTACGAAGAATAACACCTATTCCAAATGAGCTATTTTTAAAAAAGGCCTGTGTAGATGAGCCACTGCTGCTAGTTTGAACTAGCCCCTCCCCAGAGCCATTCTAAGTTATTCTTCCTGAGGCTTTAAATCGAGGTAGCTCATCTACACTGGGGAGCCTGCCTCGGACTATTCTGAGGTTTCCCTGCAGTGTAGACCTGCTAGTTTGAAATAAACTATTTTGGAATCACTATTCAAGAACAGCTTATTCCAAAATAAATGTGCCGTGTAGTCGTAGCCAGAGAGATGAAGCAGCAGGAGGGAAGCCAGGAGTGCAGAGTCCAGCCACAGTTGCAGGAGCTGCAGAGGTGGCACTTACAGGATCTTTGGGCACTGTCACCCCTAGGGAATCACAAGGGCACTTGGTGCTGGCTCTCCTGTCCCAGCAATTGCAGTCAGAGCCCTGCCTTGCCAGTGCCAGGCACAGCAGCCTCTCAGGGTTTAGGTTGTGGGGCCCGGCCTCCTTCCGTTTGGTCTCTTCCTGAGGGCACAAAACCGACAACAGAGAATTCCTTTGCCCTGCAGCAATCTCTGTTGACCAAAGGGTTAGCAACTGAATATCTGCCCAAGTTTAAGTGCAACAGCAGAAATTACTGTTAAGTGTGTTTCTGTGGTGTAGTGGTTATCACATTTGCCTAACATACAAAAGGTCCCTGGTTCAAAGCCAGGCAGAAACACAGGGTCGTCTCTTACTGCGGTTCCCCTGGGTACCCACAAGGCAGTTCCAGGGTCTGCCCTCTGGTGTAGGGCTGGGCTGCAAGTGTGCTGGCTTTCAGGAGCATGTGGGAGAGCTAAACAGGTTAGGCTGAAATTGGAGGATGCAGGGCTGGGGCTGAGACTTCTCAGTGATGCCTTGCCTGAGACCAGGTCATTGCAGCCACACAGTCCAGGGCCCACCTGGGAAATGCCATGACTGTGGCTGTTCACCTTCGGGGCAGTGTGGCTGGAGCTGTTGCTGCACAGGGACAGAAAACTACATAATGTCCCACCTCATGCCTAGACCCCAGCCACCCTGTTCCCCTCGCTTTCTTCCCACCCAATACCCCCAGCTTCCTTTTACACACTTCCCTTGTTCCTGCTCCCTCACCCTGCTCCTTATTCCATGTTCCTTCTGCACCCTTTCTCCTGGCCACACACGGCTCCTTGGTGCTTCCCAAGCCAGGGCCTGCAAGGGGCCACCAGGACAAGAAACAGTGTCCATTGGTATTTTCTGGGGCTCTGTATAGGGGATTGGGTTTGGCCATCTTTTCCACAGGAAATGCCTCTTCTTTGGAACAGCTACTCCCAGGAGTTCATGGAACTTCTTCTTCTCAGCTTGGGAAAGGGACGACTCAGGGGCGATGGGACAGAGTTTTATGTAATGATGACAGGGTTGCAGAAAGCAATAAGAATTTTTTTCTTCTACTCAAGATCCCAGGTGACAGAATGAAACTGGTAAATAACCAAATTAAAAATAAACCCAAAGGAAGCATTTTTGCGCCCAGTGGAACTCCTTGCCAGAGGATGTTGAAAAGGTGAAATCTACAAGAAGGTCCAAAACAGAACTGGATAATTTAATGCAGGGAAGGTCAATCAATGGCATTTAACCAGGATGGACAGGGAAGGTGTCCCTAGCTGGTGCATTCTAGAACCTAGGAATTGGTGACAGGAGGGATCACTTAACAATTGTCTGTCGTGTGGATTCCCACTGGGCAATGAAATCGGCTGCTGTCATGAGACAGGATCCTGGGCTCGTTGGGCAACTGGGTTGGCCCCGTCTGGCTGTTCTGATGTTCTCTTTGGTTTCTGTTCTTATCCCCTGTGGGCATGTCATGAAGGGGACAGAAACTGGAAAAATATCTATTAATGTGTCCCTGATGGTCTAGTGGCTAGGATTCAACACTTTCACTATGGCGGGCTGGGTTCCATTCCCAGTCAGGGAAACCAACCTCAGTTTTCACATGACTACTGCCTACTCATTCATCTTACTCATTGTTACAGCAGCTGTGACCCAAGAGGTTCGCTCAGGGCCCCTTTCCCATCTCTCCCTCACTGCCAAGAGAGCACCTGCCATTTACACAAGCCCTTCAGAAGGGGCAGAGCTGGGTGACTCAAACTGCCCCTCCCCTCTCCCATGTGGGCAGCCCTGCACGAAGCTCTGTGGCGCACACAGCACTAGCCCAGCACAGGGTCAGGTTGGCACAAGATCCATTGGTTCAGTTTGGTTGTTGAAGGAGACAACACAGAACTGGCTCCAGCCCCCACTCAGTAACCTGGGGAAACGACCCACCAGGCCTGGGCCCCTCGGAGAGGCAACGATTCCCCACTGGCCAGGGCAGAGCCTCCCTCTCACATAGTCATGGAGCCTTCTCCCCCTGCTCCTGCCTCCCCCACTTCACTCAGCTCTCACTGATTGGTTGTACCTGGCAGGGGCCTCACTACTAGTCAGTGTTCCTGTTCCAGGAGCAGGGTGAATTTTGTCTTGTGAGCCAAGATGAGGTCATGTGAGTCTATTCGGGGGTAAGCCCCCATGGCACCTGCCAGTTACTAACAAATATCTTAGCTACATGTTATGGGAGAAGGACACTAACCCAAGGGATAATTAACACTGGGCTGCGGCTAGTCTCTGCCTCCCACAGGGCCACTAGGGAACAGATGGGAGACAAGGCATGAGGCAGATCTAAGAGGCTGGCTACCTCCAGTGTGAGAAGCACACGGAAAAAGACTCAGAAGCAGGTGAGAGAACAGCAGGAAGACATCAGGGCTACGTCTACATTTGCATGATCTTGTGCAAATACTCTTTAGCGCAAAGGTTGTTGCCAGGGCCGTCTTTAGGCATACGTGGAGTACGCAGTCGCGTAGGGCACCACACTTTCTGGGGCACCACTCTGCCGGCCCAGCATGGAGGGGAAGCATACGTGTGCGTGCTGCACCAGAGCCAGTAGGGGTGCTGCTGGCTCTTACGGCCCCACCAGAAGATCCCACCGGGCCTAGGGATTCCGGCGAGAAGGCTGACCCCAGCTGGGGAAGGAGAGTTGTCATAGAATCATAGAATCATAGAACTGGAAGAGACCTCAGAAGGTCATCAAGTCCAGCCCCCTGCTCTAGGCAGGACCAATTCCAACTAAATCAACCCGGCCAGGGCTTTGTCAAACCGAGACTTAACAGCCTGGGCGGCAGTGTTGGGAGGAGCTGGGGCTGCGCTGGGGGCGGGGTCACACACGCTGAGCCGTAGGGGGCGGGGTCACGTGCGGCTTGGTTTTGCAGTGCCATTTTTAAAAACAGCCAAGCCGCGCCTTGGCAGGAGATGCGCCGAGCAAGGCGCAGGGGCGTAGAGCCTCGCTAGAGGTGGGACTGTCATCTTGTGATGGGCTGGGGCTGTGAGCACTGAGCGGCCTGGCTCTGGCACGTGGTCTGGAGCCCAGACTGTGGGGACTTCTGAAGCCCAATCGCAGCAGACTCCAGCCCTGCAAACGGGAAGGCAAAAGGTAGGCGAGGTGAGGCGAGGCGAGGGGTGGGAGAGGAAGGGGCTTGTGCAGATGGGAGGGGGCAGGTCAGGAGAAGAAAGGGGAAGACACCAAGGGGTTGGGGTGCAGGAGAGACTAATGTGGTGGGGGAGGCAAGTGCAGACAATAAGGAAAAGGGCAGGAGGGGAGGTGTCATTGGGGGGGACAGGGTGATGCTGGGAGAGGAGAGGAGAGGGCATTGGGAACTGGAGGGGGAGGTGCTGGGGAGAAGGCTTAAAAGAAGTGGTAGGCATGAGAAAGGTGGGGATGGAGCAAGGCATGTGTGAGGGCACAGAGGGGCAGGAGGGGAATGGGGCAGAGAGTGGTGAGGGGGTGGGCATCAGGAAAAAAGAGGGGAAAGGGGAAGGCACCAGGAAGGTCCAGGGCTAAGGGAAGGTGCAGGTGTCAGGGGATTCTGGAGGTGAAGCAGAAAGGCAGACACCTGCAGGGGAGAGGCCAGAACCAGAGGAGAGAGGCAGGACAAGTATGAAGAGGGAGGTGTTAGATGAGGGGATGAGGAGGGGTAGCTCACCTGATCAGAGTGGGGCTACTGGAGGAGTGGACACAGGGGAGAGAGAAGGGCTGGTGGAGGGGGGCAGGTCTCAGGAAGGCTGAGGGCAGTGAGAAGGGCAGGAGTCAGGACAGCAGAGGAGGGTGAGGAGTTGGGGGGCAGCAGGCACCAGGGGAGCTGATGGAGCAAGGGGAGGAGACATGGCAGCAGAGGAAAAAGGTAGAGGTTTATAAGATATTTATTAATAACTTGGGTGCCACAGTGGCACATCCAAACAAGCCACATGATCTCAGTACTGGTGCACAACACAAAATTCATTCTCCTCATGGGAGGAAACTCTTAGGCTACGTCTACACTGGCATGATTTTGTGCAAGAGCATCCATGTCAGTGTAGATGCTCTCTTGCGCAAGAAAGCCCTAATGGCCATTTTCACCATAGAGCTTTCTTGCTCAAGAAATTCATGTTGCCTGTCTACATGGCCTCTTGCGCAAGAACAGTTGCGCAAGAGGGCTTATTCCTGAGCGGGAGCATCATAGTTCTTGCGCAAGAAGCCCTGATTTCATACATTACAACATCAGTGTTCTTGTGCAAGAACTCCTTGTCAGTGTAGACAGGCAGCAAGTTTTGCAGCAAAAATGTTTGCTTTTGCATAAAATCATGCCAATGTAGACATAGCCCAGCATCAGGACCAGAGCAGTACAAATAAAACCAGGAATTAAAGAAAAGCCAGGACAAGATGATAAAGTGAAGTCCCTGCTCCTCCCTACTTCAAAACTAATATTGAACTTTTTAACAGTAGCCAACCACTCACCCTGTGCTCTCTTCCTCCAGCTTCCCAACAGGAAAGAAGAAACAACCATCAAGAGCAGACAGCAATTACATTAAAGTAACACTATTTGCTCACTTAATACTCAGAAAAGAACACTATTACTCATTCTCATAGTTAGCAAGACCAGCCACTTTCAGCTGCATTTCTCTAATTATTAACTATAGAAATGATCCTTGAAAATACAGTGTTAGCAGGGCTAGGCTCAGTACACAACCACACTCATGTGCATTCACTTTCTCTTCATGGGGAATGTTTTCACACAACACTTAGAAAACTAAAGAACAGAAATAATCTTAGCTAAGTGCTTGTCCCATTAAAACACACTCCACCAGATTTAAAAATCTATATATTACAATATGCTCCATGTCCCTGTTTACAGCCATATGCCTCCTGATTAGCATGTGGAGCACCTTGCAGCCAATCACAATCTCTTGCTGATTCTTCCTGAAACTGTAGTTCCTGGGGCTCCTCTAAGTCAGCGGTAACCAACTGCCAGTTTGTGGACCAGCAAGGGTCCAGGAACTCCTGCCTGCCGAGCAGAGGTGGAAAGTAACTAAGTAGAAATAATTGATCACACTACTCAAGACCTTTTTGGAGTTTTTGTACTTTACTCAAGTAATTTATTTTTGTCACACTTTGGCTGTGTCTACACTGGCCACATAACCCGTAATAGCTATGGAAATGGGAGAAGTCAGAATAGGGAAATGCGCGGGGGGATTTAATTATCCCCTGTGGCATTTAAATAAAAATGTCCGCCGCTTTTTTCCGGCTTTTAGAAAAGCCGGAAAAGAGCGTCTACACTGGCCCCGATCCTCCGGAAAAAAGCCCTTTTCCGGAGGATCTCTTATTCCTACTTCAAAGTAGCCGTGTTAGTCTGAATCTGCAAAAGCGACAAAGAGTCCTGTGGCACCTTATAGACTAACTGAAGTGTAGGAGCGTAAGCTTTCGTGGGCAAAGACCCACTTCGTCGGATGCATCTGACGAAGTGGGTCTTTGCCCACGAAAGCTTACGCTCCTACACTTCAGTTAGTCTATAAGATGCCACAGGACTCTTCGTTGCTTTAACAAAGTCCTGAGTCTCCCCCCTGTGACTGGCCCCTGCTCAGCCAATCAGAACTGGGACTAGAACTGGAAGGCTGTGTCTACATTGGTCAGTAAGGCTGTGTCTACATTGGTCGGTTATTGCGCAAGAAGGGCCACACTGCCCACTCGCTCTTGTGCAAGAAGTTTTATAGTAAAGTGTGGTAAGAAAGGGCTTCTTGCACAAGAGAGCATCCACACTGCCATGGATGCTCTTGCACAGAAGCACAGCTCACACACACCAGCATGGATGTGATCTTGCACAAGAACCCACCAGATATAGCCCAAGGGACCTTCAGAGACAAAGTCCAGTCCCCTGCCTCACAGCAGGATTAAACGCCATCCTGATCAATGTCTCACCAAAGAAGAGGGAAGCTACCAGGAGTGGGGTTTGAACCCACGCAGACAAATGTCTATTGGATCTTAAGTCCAACACCTTAACCACTCGGCCATCCTGGTGGTGTGTAAGAGAGCAGACATGAGACTGTTCTCTCCCCAAACAGCCCAGGGAATCGCTCTCAGAGCATCTGCCTGTCCCATCCCTGTACCAGGGCTTCCCACCGCGAGGGCGAGAGCTGCCCCCTCCTCACAGCGAGGAGGGAAGCAGGGAAAAGGGAAGAAAAATGAGACAAAACCCAACATCCCCAGGGATTCCGAGGGACAGAGGCCTGGTGGGGAAAATATCCCCCCCTTCACCCAATGTTTTCCCTGCCTTGCATTCGGCCAGCCCCCAGGGATCAGGCCAGTGTTTCCAGCCTTTGTGTTTATACCATGGACAGACAAACCCATTCACAAACTTTTGCCAGACCAGTAACATTTTATTTACATATCACTGTGCATGCACAGACTGCACTGAGCGCCGCACCGGGCTAAAATCTACTCACCACGGGCGGGCAGATTGCCCTAAGTGCCGAGCCCTGCATATCTGCATACGCATTATGCAAATAAGTGTAAATATCTGCAAACGCTGATCTGCTCACTCCCCCAACCTCGCAGGTGCTGGAAACTGGAAGCAGTTTCCCTGGACCCAGGCTGGGATCAAAGCCACCTCTGCTGGGAGCAGCCCTGGGCCAGATCTGCCCCCTATAGCCCTGGGGGGCTGCTCTCTGGGGAAGGGGAGGGGGTATCTCTTATCTACCCCCGCAAGGGGCAGGGACTGGGCTGGGGGCACTGCCCTGGGAGAGGTTCCTACATCGCACCGGCCCTGCGGGAGATTCCCCCTCCTGGCAGGTGGCACTGGGGGAGCTCTGAGGCTCCAGGGCAAAGGCCTCCAGCCCCCCAGTCCCTGGGATTAGGAGGCCCTGGAACCAGGCCCCCTGGAGTAGCACTGTGGGTAGAGGGCTCTGACCTTCAGGGGGCTGGCCCCAGAGCCCAGGGCCTAAGCTTGCCCAGGCTCACACCAAGGGACTTTCTGTGGTGCCGGGCGGGGGAGGGAGGCCAGGCCCAGGCCAGTGGGAGAAGGGGCAGCGCCTGCCAGGGCAGCAAGGGGAGCTGCAGGGAGTGAGACGCGGCGTTTCTGCCTGGATCACTCAAGGGTCCTTCTGCGGGTGAAGCGCCTGTGACACCCCTGTGCTGCTGGGTTCCTCTGCCCCTCCCATTCGGGGGACTCTTGCCCTGGCACTCATGAGAGGGCCAACATAGGCAAAGCAGCCTGCCCCAGGCACCTTCCATAGCTCAACTGGCAGAGCAGAGAGCTGTAGCGGGTGCTCAGCAAGTGTCCTTAAGTTGCTGATTTGACTCCAGCTGAAAGGAGAGATTCTTCTCCCTCCCCCTGGCTGCAGGCCCGGCCTTAGGACCAGGCGGCTGCCTTGGGTCTGTCCCTTTGGGGTCTGCTGCTACAATTGACACAAAGGTTTTGGGTTCCAGCTGCCAATCAAATGTCTTGGGCTGCGCAGGCCTTGAGTCATGGCAAGAGCTGGAGGGGAATGGGGAACGGCTGCACTTTGGAATGGGAAGGGGGTGTCTGGCACCATAAAGTAGAACAGTTTTAGGGCTGCTTCCAAGGAGGGCACCATGGCTTAGTTGGCTAAAGCGCCTGCCTTGTAAGCAGGAGATCCTGGGTTCAACTCCCAGTGGTGCCTTGTTGCCAGGTCAATGGGTCTTTTCTTCTCAACATGTGTCTGGAGTTGGTTTTACCTTCAGCTGAGCTTGGTGGTGCGCTTACAGTGGGAGTAGGATAGTAGCAAAGAGCAGGAGGTACCCTAGGGGTTTGATTTAGTGAGGCTTATAGAGACTACAGCTACACTAAAAGTTTTCTCTGTAAAAAATATGTTAATGAGGGACTCAATTGCATCAGTCACAATCTCATTTGCATATTTTCTGCCAATGGGATTGCTGTGCAAAAACAAGCAGTGTGAACATTTTTTTTGCACAAATTTCCCTTTTTCCACAAGATTCTTATGCTCCCAAAAAAGAGGTATCCTGATCTTGCAGAAAAAGGGGGTTTTGCACAAAAAGAAAACTTCCATGCTGCTTGTTTTTTGCACAACAACCCTAGCACAAAATCAGTTTGTCAGAAAATATGCAAATGAGATCATGACTCTCGTAAATGAGACCCTCATTACCAGGGCTCTGCAAATAATGGAATCTACTCGCCCATGGATGTAAGTAATTACATCCCGGAAGAGCTGGAGCAGAGCGATCTGCACATGCGCAGAACGATCTGCGTGTGCGCAGAGCGCAGAACCATGCGAAACCGCGTGGCTGGCGAGCAGAGCTCCCCGCTGCTTGGCAAGCCCTGCTCATTAGCACATCTTTTGCTGAGAAAACTCACAGTGTAGACACAACCGGAGACTCTGGTGCTGATCATGCAATAGAAGCACATTACTTTTAAACAGCTGCCATGAGAATGTACCTGAAAGTCACAAGGACCAAATATCTGTGTGAAAGGCAGGTGGCCAGTAATTAGAGCCCCATGTATGTTGTGCGCACAAAGGAAGGTAGGAATGTGCACCGGGCAGTCTGATAATGGTGTTTAGTGAAAAGTAATAGGTGTAATCGCATTGCGCAGGAGGGTTTTTCTTGTGCAAGAAGGGGCAGTGTAGATGCTCCTTCTGGTGCAAGAGTCTCTTTGGAAAAAAATGGTGGCTCGTTAGCTATGCAAATGAGGCTTAGCAATATTCCACACTTAGCCTCATTTGCATATTACTCATGCAAGAAGCTGCAAGTGTAGACATAGCACAGGTGTCCCTTCTGCTGGGACTGGCACGTTCTTCTCAGGGGTCTCAGGACTTGGGTACCTTGTTGCCCTAGGAAGGGGTGTGACCAAAACACAAACCTCACTGTGAGCAGGATTTGAACCTGCTCAGGGAAGCCCTATTGGATTTCTAGTCCAACACATTAACCACTCAGCCATCACAGCTCTGAGTCCTAGCCAGTCAGGGAAAATGGTAAATAATCCCAGTGCCCAGGCCTGACATCACCTGACAGAATTCACACAGCAAACCATTTCAACGGTCACGCAGAGGGGTCCTGGCTGCTCTGGTCTGAGGCTGCCTTGGAGGTGAGTTCTGCTTCCAGGTCTCCCTCCTCCTTCTTGGTCTTCTTCCTTCCTTTCCCTTTTCCCTCTTTCTTCCTCTTCTCATTTTCCCTTTTCCTTCTTCTCCCTGGTCTCCTTCTTGGACCCCAGTTAATAGAGTGAAAATTGAGTCCTGCTTAACCGATTATTTTAGTATAATTTTACTAACCAAAGCTAACATACTATTATGATTTACCTAATCAATCATACTTTACCGCCTTTGTTGATTTCCCCCCAGCAAAATTAATGATACAGCCGACAGAAACAGTTACAATCCAGACAGCGATCACACAAACAATAGGAAAGTGAGGATGATAATCATAGAATGCCAATTGCACAAACACTGATAAGCAGTTTTTTGCCAGGCAAAGTGCTGTTCACTAAGTTTTCTCCACCCACCTTGAGGTCTGTGTCTTACTTGGTGACAGTGGGTGTCATTAGGATCCAAGCCCCTTTTCACAGCCTAGTGTGACCCTATTGAAATGCCATTTAGATGGAATATGAGCCCAGGCTCTACAGCTAATTGCTGCCTCTCTGCAAGAGGCTTTAGTTTAGATCTGCTGAATAGCTAGAGGCCTTCCCATGGATCCATATTGTTACAGAACCTTTCCAGGTATAAGATACCAGGAGTCACAAGCACAGTCAACACAACTGCAAAGGGACTCAAACTCTCAGTCCTCTGGCCCACAGTCAGACGCCTTCTCTTTTAGGCCACACAGTCTTGGCCTGTTTAGAAATGGACATTTTGAAGTGTGTAAGAAGGGAGCAGTCTAGCTAGCCCCCCCCGCCCCCCCTTTGTTCTGCCAAAGCCAGTTGGGTGGGGTGGGGCTGGTTATGGGGAGGCAGAGTCCTGTGCCTGTCTCAGGGTATCCCAGGGAGGCTCCTTGCAGCCCAGGAGAAGAAGGGGGCTCTGAGTGGAAGGAAAAGAAGCAAAGCTGGTCCCAGTGGGCATGAGCTGAGGCTCCAGTTCAGCCTAATTGAGTCACTGTTGGCTCACGTAGGTCCCACGTTGTAAGGGGCAGCACTCAGGACCCTGAGTCCTGTGATCTGAGTTGAAATCTCAGTGGGACTTGCTGGGGTTGGGCTGGTTGCTGCAAAACCCTCCCACTTTATGAGCTTTGGGCTCCTTAGCTACAGGCTCCCCAGGGAGAGTGCTGGGTGTCTGGAGCTCAGTCTGATGCTATGGTCTGCCTGGCTGAGATGGGCTGGGCCCTAAAACTTAACCTGCCTGGAGCTTGCTGCTTACCCTTGTGGTCCCCAGGAGCTGCCAGGCTCTGACTCTTGCCCCCCTGGCATTAACAGGTGCCCCCCTCTAAACACTTTTCTAAATTAGTCTTTCTTGTCTCTCTCGGAATTTTTCTCCTCCGCAGCGCACAAGAGAGATGCTGGTGCCAGTGGCCCTGCAAGGCAAGATGAGCTTTGCCTGCCCCCCTCAGTCTGACTCGCTACTTGGCCCCATTCCTGCCTCCCTTCACAGGCTGACCCAGTGGCCAAAAGGGGCTGCGGCTGCTGCCTACAGGGCAGAAGCTGGGAGGCAAGTTGCTGGCAGCAAGAGATTCCGGCTGCCTCTTTGCCCTGGGTCTCAGTGCGCCATGTCGGCCGCCAGCCACCTTGACCAAACCTCAAACCAGCTGGACTAGCCAGCTCACATCACAGTGAGTTGCTAGTGGCCCTGTCAGAGAAGAGCCCTCGGCAGCTGCAGAGGTGCTGCAGGTGCTGGAGGTGTCTTTCTGAAAGGGCCCATTTGTAAACTCAGCTCCTGAAGGCTGACTAGCTCAGTTGGTTAGAGCGTGGTGCTAATAACACCAAGGTCATGGGTTCAAGCCCCATGTTGGCCAGAGTTTTTTGCTGTGGTGACTACTTCTGCCCCTGCCAAACACACACTTTAGCTGCCTAAAGTAACAGAAGCAATGGAGACAGGCCCCAGGGAAAGTGCCTGCTATGGACAGGGAAGCAGAATCAGGCAAAAGGCTGAGAGCTTTGCAGGACTCAGGCCAGAGAACTGGTAGGAGGAGGCTCCAGCCTGCACAGACCCAGGAGCTACAAGGGCCTTGTCCTGGCCTGCTTTCCCCAATAGCATCTTCTCTTCCCTCCATTGTCCCCAATGGGGTGACCTGATGCCCAAATTCCTGCTGCTGCAGCTGCTGGCCCAAGGCTCCCTGTAGGGGAGAGGCTCCATATGTCCAGGTGATGGGACCATGTGCCCAGCCCATAGCGCTGCTGCCAACCACTGGTCACCTGCTTCAGCGGCCCAGCAGCCCCTCCCCCAAACCTGCTTCTGTGCAAGGCCACTCTGAACCCACACTGGCTCCTGCTCCTCTGACTTCTGCACTAGCCAGCCCACATCTCAGTGAGTCGCCTGTGGCCCCATCAGAGACGAGCTCGTGGCAGCGGCAGAGACGTCCCTGCAGCTGCCTGTGGGGTCTTTCCCAAAGGGCCCCTCGTGGGCTGCTGGCTCAGCTGTTTAGAGCTTGATGCTGATAACGCCCAGATCATGGGTACAAGCCCCATGCTGGCCACAGGGGTATCTGGTTTGGTGACCTGCCTTTGTGTAGCTGCCTGCTATGGACAAGGAGAAAGAAGCCCTGGGAGGTGAAGCAGCAGGAAGGAAGCAAGGAGCAGAGTGTCAGCTGCCAGCCGAGAGTCACAGGTGCCCCTCTGCCTCCTGGGACCACCCCTCCCTGAGCTGCCAGCCCCCTGTCTCTCACCGTGCGCCCCTTGGGGAGTCCACTCGCACTCCCATTGCCTGGCGGTGACAGAAGCGATGGAGACAGGCCCCAGGGAGCAGAGTTGCCCCCCTGGGAAAGTGCCGGCTACACAGGGGGAGAGGCAGCGGCTCCCTCCACATGGTCTCCAGCCGGCTCCCTGGGCGTGGGGCCTTGGCTGCTTCCTTGCTGGCCTAACAAGAGAGCTCTGTGCCCTGCCTCCATGAACTCCTCACAAAGCTGATTGGCTGGCTGAGAATGCCACTCAAGGGGACAATCGCTCAGCTGCTCCGTGAGTGACAGAGCAGAGTGATGGGAGGTGTCAGTGGAGCAGGTCACCAGCCCGGCCCCTGAGCTCAGCTCATGCAGGAGGTAGCCAGGCAGGAGTCAGAGCTGGGCAGGACCAGGCGACGGGAAAGGGGCGAGTCAGAGAACAGAGACAGGGGAGCAGTAAAGAACATCCACAAACCCAGCCTAACTCCTTGGCCAGCTGCTGCCATGCGAACCACAACTCCATTTGTAGCTAGCCCGCCGTGCTTTCCCCACCCAGCCCCACATCTCCTTAATGAGCCCTGGCCAGCCTTAGGCTGTCACTGGGGAGGCCTGAGTCAAGACAGTTCCCAGCAGAACCCAGCAAAGGTGGAGGGAAAGGCTGGTACTTGGGGGTGGGGCCGGGGGCTGTTCTGAAAGGCTGCAGGCGCCATTAGACCCTTTTCTCCTTCCCTGTCTCACCCCAGCGCTGAGCAACATTCAGTGTCGGTCTGAGCATCCGTCCTGCTCTGGGACGTGTCTCTGTGGCAGGAACCTGCCCAGGCGGCTCTCGCAGTGAGGCCCCTCCCTGGCAGCACCGAGCAGTGAGAGCTGAGTGAAGGGGGAGGCAGGCCCAGGGGGAGAAGGCTCCATGACTGTGTGAGAGGGAGGCTCTGCCCTGGCCAGTGGGGAATCGTTGCCTCTCCGAGGGGCCCAGGCCTGGTGGGTCATTTCCCCAGGTTACTGAGTGGGGGCTGGAGCCAGTTCTGTGTTGTCTCCTTCAACAACCAAAGCGAACCAATGGATCTTGTGCTGAGCTGACTCTGCGCTGGGCTAGTGCTGTGTGTGCCACAGAGCTTCCTGCAGTGCTGCCCATGCAGGAGAGGGGAGGGGCAGTTTGAGTCACCCAGATCTGCCCCTTCTGAAAATGGCAAGTGTTGTCTTAGCAGTGAGGGAGAGGTGGGAAGGAGTCTGAAGTAACCTCTTGGGTCACAGCTGCTGTAACGTGGCAGTGAGGCAAGAAAAATGACTAGGTAGTTGTCACGTGAAAGTTGAGGCTGGTTTCCTAACCCAGGCCACAGCAGTGAGAGTGCTGTATCCTAACCACTAAACCACCAGGGACACATGAAGTGTGCTTCTTTGTTCACCTCCACTAGCCTTTCACAGGCCATTTTCTGTCCACTTCAGGATGGGTGGTGGGGGGAGGGGCGTCCATTCTCCCTTGCCCAGTGGGGACAAGAACAACCACATAGTACATCAAAGCAGCCAGACTGGGCCATGCCAGTTGCCCAACTAGCCCAGGATCCTGTCTCAGGACAGCAGCCAAGTTCATTGTCCCGAGGGAATCCTCAGGACAGACAGTTATTAAATGATCCCTCCTGTCACCCATTCCCAGCTCCTGGAATACACCAGCTAGGGACACCTGCCCTGTCCATCCTGGTTAAATGCCATTCATTGTGGCCCCTCGGGCTTCCAAAGTTGAGCAGCTCTGCATTAAGGGTTCTTATTAATGTCAAGAACCTCAAGCAATGTAAAGCCAGAGTGTGATGGAACTGGAAAGGAAAATATTGCTAGTAGAAGGAACTTTTTCCAAGGGGGTACTTGGAGTTGGACCAAAGACTACTTGATCTGCCATCAAACACTCTACCACTGAGCTACACCCTTGCAAAAGTAGAGAGCTGCAGCCAGTGTTGGGAATTGGGTAGGGAACAAGAGGCTTTTTTGCAACACACCTCTCAGGTGGGAGGGACCCTCACTGACCCAGGATTGTGACTGGTGCTAACAAGGGATTTGCCCTGAAAGCAGCAGAGCTGGGGCAGGACAGAGACTTCTGAGAGATGAAGGGGCTGGAGGGAAGCCAGGAGAAGAGGCCAGCCTGAGAGTTGAGAGGCCCAGGTGCCCCCGTGGGCTGTCAGCTGTAGGTGCCATGGTGCAAGGGGCAGCACTCGGGACTCTGAATCCTCCAAGATGAATTCAAGTCTCAGTGGGACTGGCTGGGCTGGTTACTGCAAGGTCCTTGCGCTTCATGTGCTTTGGTTTCCTTGCTTTAGGGACAATGGAGACAATTTTGTTCCTCCTGCTGGGTGTCTGAGGCCACTAGAGCTTGGTCTCCAGACTGAGCAGGTGGGTGGGAGGGGTCTGATGCCGTCACAGCTGCAAGGCAGGTCACCCACCTGGCCCCTGAGCTCAGCCCATGTGGGCGACAGCCAGACAGTGTGAGTGGAACAGAGGGTTTGGGCTGGAAGGGGGGTTGTATATTTGGGGAAGGATCCTGAGTCCTGGCTCCCAGCCACGTGTCTTGGCACAAAGACCAATGGCCCCTGCACAAAGCGCATTGTGGGAATAAGAGTTGGGGCAGCAGGAAAAGAGCCAACCCCTCAGCACCAGCAAGTCAGTGGGAGAAGATGGGAGTGAATCCTGCTACCTCTCACTTGCAAAGGCAGCACTTTTCCAATGCAGCTAATTATGCCCCACCTGCAACCTGTCTCCAGTGCTCCTGCCACTGCCTGGCCCAGGAGGACTGGTGTCCAGCAGCTCTCTGCCCCAGCATGGCTGGCTTTTGGGGACAGCAAGTAGGAAGTGGGGCTACTGGACCCACTTAGCCCCCTGGCTGGCTCTGCCAGAGAAAGACACACAAGGATTTCCCCTAGCATTGATCCCACTACCTCTTACATGCTAACAGAGCACACTACCATTTGAGCTAATACCCCTGCTGCATTAGTAGGGGCCTTCTTGGAGACTCTTTCCTTCTCCACAGGGACATCTGCCTTCTAGGTTAGTTAGTTGTGGGAAAGGGGAAGGCTCCGAAAAGGCCACAAGGGCAACTCTCAAGGAGAGTCCCTGCAGCAAAGCCATGGGGGTCTCTGAGATGGCCCCTGCTCTGCAGCCTGTCCCACCTGGCCATTGTCATGGACTCTCTGTGAGGTCATCATCTCCCAACCTCCTTTAGCCAATAAGCTGAGGTGATGCAAAAGACCCTTGTGATGTCACTGCCACACTCACCCGTGCCCTACTGGGCTAATGTCCTGCCCCAGGCAGCCCCTTTGCATGGCTGAGCTGCTCCCAGGGGTGAAAGTGACACATTTCTTACAGGGACTGTTCTATTGAGCACCACCCTTCAGGTGGGGGAAGGCTCAAGGCAAGAAGTTGGGGGAGGGGTTGTAATAGGACAGTACCTGTAAGAAAATGTGGATTGGAGTGTTGGAGGCTCAGGGATTTGGGGAGCATGTGAGTGTGGTGGGGGGATCAGGGCAGGGGTAAGGATGTGGAAGGGTAGAGAAGTCAGGGCACAGGATTAAGGATGTGAGGGAGGATTGAGTCTTGTCACCTCCCTGGGAGAGACTCCTGGGGCATCCGTCAGCCACCCTGGCTGCCCGCTGCGAATGAGCAACCAGCTCTAGCAGTTAAAGTCTCGGATGGTATGAGGTCTCAGTGGTGACTAACCCATTTACCCATCCCTGTCTCTAGCTACATCCTGTTACTGGCGGGGGGGAGGTCAGGATTACCTCGGCGACAGAAATTGTGAGATGATGCCTGGGTAGTGATGGGTCAGGATCACCTTGGCGACAGAAATCACACCCCAACTCGCTCCGGCTGCCTGGTTGTGCCTCAAGCCCTCCTGCTCTACCCTTGCTCATGGTGCCCCAATCGGTGGCCCACACGAGCACAGGGGGGATGATTGCAGTGGTGCAACAGGTTTGGTTCGCCCCACATTTTCCTGCTGTGGCAGCACAGTACTTGCTCTATCTGTTTAGCTCATAACATTGGACAAAGGGTAAAAACTAAAATTGCAGCACCCTCCACCCCACACTGTGGGGACCCTTTGTGAATTTACAACTGGGTAACTCATTTAACAAGACAACAGCATTTACACTGTGTGTACCATCCACAGTCCAGTTGAACTACTTGTCTTGTGAAACGAGTTGCCCAGTTACTGTCTAAAGAAAGAGGCACTCCGAACCGGGGGAATTAATTCTCTGAGGAGTTTCTTGGCAACCATATGTTTATAAGGCATCAGCATGTTTATAAGGATAAGCTTCTACCCATCCCGAAAACATATTAATGATTACAAGAATGTACTCATATCCACAAGATGTAGGCATTTGTACAAAATCCATTTGTAAATTCACAAAGGGTCCCCACAGTGGGGGGGGGGGAGGGTTGCTGCAATTTTAGTTTTTCTATGCCACAATCAGCCCTGGGCTTACACACAGATGAGGCTCCAATCTCTCCAACCCTGAGCAGACGCACCCAGTTCCAAACAACCAGCCTTGAATCCCTGGTCAATTTATACTTTAGATCCGTGGACCCCAACCCGGTGCCCAGGGGCGCCATGGCGCCCGCCGGGCTCTTTACATGCGCCCGTGGAGCAATCTGGGCTGGCAGGTGCCAGCCCCGGGCTCATGGCCGGTCCCGGCCCCGGGGGCGCCGCATGTACCCTTGCTGGCTCCGGCGCCGGCCTTGGCCCCGCCCCCGGGGGCGCTGCGCATGCCCTTGCCGGCTCCGGCGCCGGGGGTGCCGCGCGTGCCCTGGCCACGGCCCCGGCCTTGGCCCTGCGGCTCTTACAGGGGGAGCACCGGCCCCAGGCGCGCGGCGCATGCTGGGGGGCGCCTTCCCCGGGCGCGCGGCGCTTGCCGGGGGGCGCGTGGCTATGGGGGGGCCCCGCCCCCGGGCATGCGGCTGGAGGGGGCCGCCCCCGGGCGGGAAAGTGTCCCCGCCCCCTGGCGCCCGGTGGGCGAACGGCCACACCCCCTGGCGCCCGCCAACCTGAAAAGGTTGGGGACCACTGCTTTAGATCTTACCCACAAAATCACATTGGACCAATCCTTTAGAATCTAAATGTTTATTAATAAAAGAAAAGGTTGAGAGTAAGGCAGTTAAGGAGAATACATTATATACATCAATCAGCAAGTTCTTGATGCAGGATCTTAGCGGAGATGTCACAAACTGCTAGCATAAAAGCCTTTGGGGTACATCGTATGTCAGTATGGGTCAGCAGTCCTTCCCGTGTCCCTGTCCTTAGCAACGCTGCATCTGGGATAAGTAACAAGACTGAAGACAAGATGGAGCCCCCCTCATGGCATTTGATATTCATTTCTGGTGTCTCCCAAGCTGGAGCTAGTTACATGGTCAAGTGACCTGTTTCATATGCCAGCAGACATTGTGCTCTGGCTGCTTTGCAGCTTTCCACACGCATTCTTCAGGTGTGTATTGGCCACTCTGAGAACCATTGTCCTTAGAGCTATACTGATTAGCATAGTCACTCATTGGACATTCCGTCCTCATGACAGGCAGTCCATACACAGCATCAGCAGAGCCCATAGTCATAACTCCACATACAAACTCGAAACAAGTACATAAGTACCATACATAGAATCAGCACAATATCAGCTTTCGTTTGACACCTCACACGGCCCACTTTGTACCAAATTTGGGGCAAACAGTTCCCATCATCACAGCAGTTATCTGTATGCTCACCTTAAAATCCAATAATGTGACAGGGGCCTCAAGATAGGGTTGGGGTCTTGAAGAAGGATCTAGGATGCAGAAGCAGGCAGGTGTCTGCCCTGGGGGAAGAAGCAATGTGTGGCCAGGAGAGATGGTGCAAGAAAAAAGGAGTGTGTCAGTGAAAGCTGGGGGTGCTGGCTGCTGGGGGGAAAGGGAATTGAGGAGATTGGGAGGGAGTGTCTGTGAAGGACAGCAAATATTACCTGGCTTTGGGCCCCCCTGAAGCAACATCTCCAGTCACACTGTCCTGGTCACCCCGGAGGGAGGCTCTACTGCTGCAGCAGCAGCCACACAGACTAGGACCAGCCCCAGACATCAGAGGCACCACTACTGCTCCCATTCAGTCCAGGGCTGGAGGTGTTACTGCTGCAGCCATGCAGCCCAGGACCAGCCCCAAAGGCAGCCCAGACATGGCCATGTGGCCCTGGAGGCCAGCAGTGCAGTGCCAGCAGTGCCTCTAGTGCTGGCCTCAGGTTGTTTGGCAAAGACTCAGCCAAGCGCTGCCTCCTCTCTCATGCCTACAAAGCACGAAGAGGGGTGGGGCTAAGCTCCTTCCCCCTAAGCACATGCTCATTTGGAGGTGGGGCCTGGCACTGCCTTGTGGATAGGATCAAAGTTTTAGGAAGGCTGGATTCTGCCAACTGAGAACATTTTGCTCACCACTACTATAGGGTTTCTCACCTATGTGGGTTCAACTATATACAACAAGGCTTGAACTCTCGCTATAGCATTTCCCAAAGTCAGAGCAGTTAAAGGATTTCACTCCTGTGAGAGTTCTCATGGATAACAAGGTGTGACCTCTGACTGCAGCATTTCCTACAGTGAGAGTAGCTGAATAGCTTGTTCCATATGGGTTTTCCTATGTCTAACAAGGGTTTTGGTCTGACTGAACCTTTTCCCACAGTCAGAGCAGCTGAAGGGTTTCTCTCCCGTGTGAACTCTCCTATGTCTAACAAGGTGTGAACTGTGACTAAAGCTTTTCCCACAGTCAGAGCAGCTGAAGGGTTTCTCTCCTGTGTGAACTCTCCTATGTCTAACAAGGGGTGAACTGTGACTGAAGCTTTTCCCACAGTCAGAGCAGCTGAAGGGTTTCTCTCCCGTGTGAAATCTCCTATGGATAACAAGCTGTGACCGGTCATTGAATCTTTTCCCACAGTCAGAGCAGCTAAAGGGTTTCTCTCCTGTGTGGGCTCTCCTATGGGTAACAAGGTATGACCGCCGACTGAAGCTTTTCCCACAGTCAGAGCAGCTGAAGGGTTTCTCTGCCGTGTGAACTCTCCTATGGATAACAAGGTGTGACCTCTGGCTGAAGCTTTTCCCACAGTCAGAGCAGCTGAAAGGTTTCTCCCCTGTGTGGGCTCTCCTATGGATAAAAAGGGTTGAGGTGTCACTGAAGCTTTTCCCACATTCAGAGCAGCTGAAGGGTTTCTCTCCTGTGTGGGCTCTCCTATGGTTAACAAGGTGTGACTTCTGACTGTAGCTTTTCCCACATTCAGAGCAGCTGAAGGGTTTCTCTCCTATGTGGGCTCTCCTATGCCTAACAAGGTTTGACCTGTGACTGAAGCTTTTCCCACAGTCAGAGCAGCTGAAGGGTTTCTCTCCTGTGTGGGCTCTCCTATGGTTAACAAGGTGTGACTTCTGACTGTAGCTTTTCCCACAGTCAGAGCAGCTGAAGGGTTTCTCTCCCGTGTGGGCTCTCCTATGTCTAAAAAGGTTTGACCTGTGACTGAAGCTTTTCCCACAGTCAGAGCAGCTGAAGGGTTTCTCCCCTGTGTGATCTCTCCTATGGATAACAAGGGTTGAGGTCTTTCTGAAGCTTTTCCCACAGTCAGAGCAGCTGAAGGGTTTCTCTCCTGTTTGGGCTCTTTCATGTTTAATAGGAGTTGCACAGTCACTCCAAGCACAAGTTGAATGTTGATGGGGGATTTTCTTTTGAACAGTTTCTTTGTTTGTTTTCAACCTTCTGCTCCTCTGACTGGATTTATCCTGTCCTGCTTCTGGATGGTTTCCCTGCTGCCTTTGTAGACTACACTGACTCTCACGAGTCTCCCCTTGCTTAGGACTCCGAGAAACATGCCCTTCAGATCTTTCCACTAACACCCCACATGTAGACATTTGGTCAGGTCCTTCCTCCTGAAGACTCCTTTCACTGTTCTCATTCAGCATCCCATCACCTGCTGGGATAGAGAGAGAAACCACACATAAGTCATTCTCTCTGCTGAGCTGAAAGAAAAAATTCTGAATGGTGAACAGAAAATGGGGGACAACCCATAACTCTTTCCCCATCAGGCACTCTCAGACTGGAGTTGAAGACAGGCTGAAGGGCCAGTCAGACTTGATGAAAACACACAACCAACATCTGCTATGAGAACACAGAAATTGGTTTGAGTCAGTTTAGCTGATTTCTCACCTGTGTGGGTGTCACTGATGATCTCCCCTTCCTCACAGCCTTGGAGAGCCGGGATCGGCAGCTCTTCCCCTCGCTCCACCCAGGAGAGCACATGAGCTTTGGAGACTGGAAATCCTATTCAGGGAGCAATTAACCAAGTGCTGACCTTGTTCACTAAGGTCTGTGCCATTCCTGCTTCCAAAGCCAGGATCTGAGTCTCCTACCCAGAGAGGCTCCTTCCCCATCTTCCAGAGACTGGTCTCTAGCTCGAACAAGATCCCAGGACACACTAATTCCATACTCCCCCTGTACAATTACCATGTTGGGAATAGCCCAGCTGACTCCTATGGGGAACTGAGCGCTCTGCTGCACTCTTACAGGATACAACTCAATCTCCTTTAGGGCCTGTTCCATACTTGGGCAGGACAGGAACACACTGCTTATAAGGGGAGAGCTCTAGGACTTTCAGGACTGACAGACGCCCCTAGCCAGGACTCATATTTCAGCTGACACGTCAGGTCTCTAGGGCTGGGAGGGAGAGGATCTAGCAGAGCTCTAGAGCCCTATGGGCTCTGCTCACAAAGCTCTTGGCTGGGGGATGGAATTGCCCTGCTCTTGGGCACGGGTGCTCTACTTGAGCCAGAAGGAGGCAGGGGAATTGTCTGATCAGGAAAATGAATCCTTGGCTGGCCACTTCAAGCCCTGCCTATGGCCCACACTCCTGATCCTGTCTGACTGTGCCATGGTGGGCCCTATCAGCGGCCCAGAACGCTGATAGGGCCCACCATGGCACAGTCAGACAGGATCAGGAGTGTCAGTCCTGCAGGCAGCCAGGGCAGTGCCCGCCTGTTCCTGTGGCCAGCCAAGGTGGAGACAGGATGGGCTGCTTCTCTGCTGCTTGTAGATGCTCCTGTAGCTCAGCTCCCCTTCTGCAGCCTTGGCTCTACTCTGCCAGCAGCAGCAGCCCTCTTCTTGTGGCCAGTTGAGCGTGCCGTTTGGTGCCTCTCTGGCTTGCACAGAACCTACCAGAGGCAGGGAAGGACTCTGAGTTGGTACCTTCCTTCCAGGGGCTCAGCACAATAGCACAAGGGGACCCTGCAGATGCTAAGAGCAGCTGCACCCAGCCCCACAACTCTGGTACCTGCCTGGGCCCTTCCACTAACACCTCCGGCCAAGGCACAACATGGGCAAGATGGTTGGAACCACAATGAGACCTTGGCTGTGGGAAGAGCAGCACCACTATTATGTCTCTGAGCCACCTCTCACGCAGAAGCCAGGATTACTGGGGCATATACTGCTTATATTGGGGGTTCGGGCAATAAAGGACCCTGAACCAAACCCAACCCAGCTGCTCCAGATCCCACCCACCTTTTGTTACACGAGGGGACAGGAATCCTCACCCAGCCAGCTCACAGCTTCGTAATTCTCCTGCATCACATCCCTGTAGAGGACTCTCTGGCCCGGGTCTACCAGAGCCCATTCCTCCTCAGAGAAATACACAGCCACCTTTATTGTTTGAAACAAACCCCATATTGAAACTGACTGAGCAGTGAAATCTGAGCCTGAAGGTGCCGTCCGTTGTGTGCTTAACTTCACCCCTATAGCATCACACCCTGTAGATCAGTGATTCTCAAAGTGTCTGCAGGTACTCATGCAGTGCCCCTGGGGCTCCTCACTGATCGGTGGGTGAGATTTAGGACAGTGTGCACCGTGGTCGCTGGGTCTGGTTGGTAACTTCAATGACAATCACATGAAGATGTTTTCACAGAAATTTTCTCATCATTTAAAGAATTTCCACCAGCAAACTCACCTTGTCTGAAAGCTCCCAGAGATTTTCCTCTTGTTCGTTCCAGTGCAGAGGGCAGAGTGTCTGGTGGGGAAGGGATAAGAGAGGTGAGATTCCAGGCTCTTTTATTTACAATAATGTCCCCATGCTGAACACTACATTTCACTTGTATCAGAGACCAGACAGACACACACTCAAGTGTTTAGTATGAAAAGGTCTGAAACCTTCTGTGTCCTATCTCGCTTGGGCACCTCCCAACAATGGAGCCAACATCTCTGCAGCCTCATCCCTGCCCCAGGAGACACAAACTGAAAGTGAGATTTACTTTTCCCTCCTCATCCCCTCCCACCTGGTTTCTCTCAGTCACTAACCACCTCTTGTCATAACCTAGAGCTGTGCTGGTGCGAAGACGTTGCCATGACATTAACTTTACCTATTTTGATACCTTGACAGAAACAGGAGGCTCAGAGATTGCAAACCCCTGGCTCTATTTGCAAGCAGTTGACTCTGTTTGCTCAGTGCCTCTAAGGAGAGCAGCATAATGGGGCCGTCACTCTCCATGTGGGAACTGAGACAGGGGAAGGTGGCTTCAGAGGCCAGATTCAATAGCTTCTAATAGTTAAACAACTTTCCCCTACTCCATCCCTTCTAAGTATCTTTGAATTCCCTCAGAGTCTCTGACAGCGCAATCGTTTTCTGGGAGAAAGCATTGACTTGTTCTTCCAGTTCAGGTGAAATCTCCTCTGGCAGCTGGTACTGCCCCGTCTCACACCTGGACAGAAACAATTCCATGTGATTCTATTTCATTTACAGATAATAAGATTTAGCTAGTGAGTCTCAGCTCTAACAGGCCTGGAGTTAGAATTCCTTGAATTCCCACAGCCTGAGAACAGGGGCAACACAGTCCATGGCCATGCAACCTTCCCCTGAAAGGTCCCACTGCTGTTCCTCACCTCTGGCCAAGAGAGACCAGCTGGGGACAAAAGTGGAATTGAGTTTCAATGGCCAATTCACTCTTTGGCCTCCAGGTGATGAGGGACAGGATGTTCCCAGGTGAAAGGCTGCAGGAATCTGCCCACTAGGAACCAGACTGAGACACCAGCTCCTCCCTCCCCTGCTCCTTCCACACAGGTCTCCAAACAGCCCTCAGGTAGCACAGACTCTGGGTCCCTGCTGCCCTGGTCTAAATGTGCCTAGTGCCCAGCAGTGACAAACCCATATTCCAGCCCCATAGTCCTGAGGCAGCCAGTCCCCAGGGAGGTGACAGTTCTAGGAAATATCTGAAGTCAGACTGTGCCCCTGAATGGGGAATTCCAGAGTCTGCTGTGCAAGGGTGAGACCCTCAGAATTAAGTGAGTCAGAGACATTTCTATCCAACATCTGGCTGTAGGGCCCTGGGGAGATGTGGTGCCAACATCAGCTCCAAGCTCTTTCCCTGCGCTGTGCAGTATGATAGAAGTGCGAGCCACCTACCTGCTCAAGGTGTTTCTTACGTCCTAGAGAAAAGAGACAGAAAAGAATCTCAGCTGCACTGGACATACACAGGGAAGGCATTTTGCACTGGACACACACAGGGAAGGCTCCCTACCAGCCCTGTGCAGCCCGTGGGGAAGTCCCTGAGTCAGCATATCCGGCTCTTAGCATTGGAGCAACTGGGGCGGGGCGGGGCGGGGCGGGGCGGGGGGGAGATCAGCTGGGCCAGGGCAGGGCAAGAACCACTCTTGGGCAGCACGGTGAACAGGGCTGGCCACTGACCAGGCTCCCTAACTTTAACCCAAGCCCCTTCCCTTCTGCCCCCCCCTGGTACCCAGTTCCTCCAGTGCCTGGCTGGAACGGCTGCCCCACTGCCAGCCCTGCTGCTTGGCATGGTGCAGTCATGGGGCCAAGAGCAGGGGAATCCTCAGTTGTGGAGAACAGATGGGGGCTGGATGGGGGGCCTGGAGTGCAGGGGGCAGGAGAGAGGGATGGACCAGAGGATGTCTGGCTTGGGGGTGGAGACACAGCTTCTCCCAGGGTCCCCTCAATGTATTGTTACCAGCATGGTATATCAATTGCAGGACATATTAATATGGCTTGGGTTTTTTGGGGGGGGGGGAGAAGGAGGTGTCTTTCAACTGTGTTTTCAACAACAGGGTTTCATGTTGATAAGCTGAATTTCACAAAACTGAAGATGTCCCTGACAGCGATAACAATCGTGAATAAATTGTACCAAAACACCAACATTAAGCCTGCCACTTGCAGAATCTAGTTTCATTTATAGATGTGGTACAAGAAGAATCAAATGACCCCTAACAAAAGATGGCCAGGCCCACTTTTGCCAGATGCTAAGCACTATACATTAAAATTGAACACAGCAATTGGAGCAAAAATGGTGGAAGCAGAATACAAGCCACAGTTCATTCGGCCATGCCAGAAAGGATGGAACTCTGTGTTCACGGCTGTGGAGAGAATTCGATGCATACTGAATGAACAAGAAAGGTCCATGAGAAATGTGTTCCCAGGTCTCCAAATTAGTATGCAAGAAGCAATTCTTCGCTTTATGCATTTCTTTTTGTTAAAAAACTCCCCCCCCCCCCCCATGATCATTCTGTATTTTTATTAACATTACGTATTGGCTGGTCAAAAGGCTGAATCTAGCAGAGCTGGTTTTATTGGCAGAATATGGCATGGTTATGGGCCCATTGGTGAAAGCACTAAATATTATCCAAGCACAGATAAGTACACTAATGGAATGGAGTGCAGCTGCGTAAATTATACCAGATTCAGGGGGTAGCAGAGATTTTTTTTTTTTTCAGTTTATCCTGTACAGACTAACAGTCTGGTAGCACTTTATAGATTAACAAAACATATGTGGTATCACGAGCTTTCGTGGGCACAGCCCACTTCTTCAGATGACTGGAGTTTTGAGTTTAGGCTGTGCAGAGCCAAAATAAATACGTCTGTACAGCCTAAACTCAAAACTCCGGTCATCTGAAGCAGTGGGCTGTGCCCACGAAAACTCATGATACCATCCATGTTTTGTCGTCTATAAAGTGCTACCAGGCCATTTCTTGTTTTTTAAGTTTAAATTATACTTGATGGTTTCAAAACTGCAAAGGAACAAGATGCCCTCTTGAGGCCACTGGTAGATGGGCTTCAGTGCACCATTCAGAAATGTTTTGGTGAAATAATTGAGGACCTGGAGCTAATAGCAACTGACATCTTGATGCCAAATATAAGGAGCACTTGGAACACGCATGAAACTGGGATTAGAAAAGGTAAGACTGTCATTTTAGACAAATGAAACTACAAAGAAGCTTGATGGGTATTTGGCGTCTTCAGGAGAGACCATGGAGATTCTGCATTCTTTTTCTAGAATTAAGGAGCTGTGTGCCAGGGCAAACAGACCTCTATCTCCATCAGCTGCCTGTGAGAGATTCTTTTGTGTGATGGACTCATATATTTTCATAGAAGAGCAAGGATAGGTAATTCTGAAAAAAAAAATGCTCCTATGGCTGAACAAACATTTTGGAAATTAATCATTACAATGGAAAAAAAAACACCGTGAATGTGGACAAAATAAATACATTTCTGTAATCTGACTCGTATTTAATTTTTCCCTCTTCATCTTTATAAATGAAGGCAGTGACTACTGTTAAATTCCATCATTGAAAAATGTATAGTATAGGTGTACATATAATATAGAATTATATTATAAGTGTTTATATAGGACATGTGATTGTGTGTGTGTTAGTGGTGACCTGCAAGAACTCGGGTGATTAAGCATAGGGTTCCATAGGAACACTAATTTTTACTTTTGCATACTTTCACTTTTAGGATACTTTTGTACTTTCACTGAAGTAGTTTTACAGAAGATGACTTTGATTTTTACTGACATTTGTTTCAAAGTAGCAGGACTGTGAGTTGCATTGCACAGAGCAGTGACAGTACAAGGCATTGCATTTGCACAGCAGAAACCAATGAAAATGGGCTGCAGAGACAGGAGAGCAATTCTGCGAGTCCCGGGAATGAGACAAGAGAAAAGTGAGGAGACTCCGTCCTGTCGTTAGCTCCCTTGTTACATTGCAAACACCTTTCAGATGCAGCTGCACAAACACACACTCGAGTGGGCCGGGCGCAGTGCGGGGGGGGGGGGGGGGGCTGCAGCCTCCTGAGCCTGCCCGGCGCCTCCCAGGTGAATAAGGGATTAAAATAAATGTTGAAGCAAATAAACAGGCCCCTGGCCAGGGCCACTCTGTGACTCGCGCCTCATCCCCTGGGGAAGCTGCTTTAAGCCCCCCCCCCCCCGCGCTGGGGATTTGCTCTCGGTGTTTACCTGCAGTTTACCTGGCGCCCCGCCCCCCACCAGACCTGAGTCTGGCCAGGCCCCGCCCCCTGCATCCGCCCCGCCCCCCGCCCAGTCCACGGGACACTCACAGCGCGCGGGCAGAGACGGCCAAAGGCTTCGCCAGAGCCGCTGCGCATGCGCAGTGCCCGGGAAGGAGCCCGCAGTGGCACCGCCTCTCAGGTGAGCATCCCCCGCCCCCCTCCGCGCGCCGCCCCGGGACCGACCAACCAGACGCGCTGGGCAGAAGCCGGGACTGGCCCACGTGGGCATCTCTCGGCCCCGCCCCCGCAACAAAGGGCCGGTCCCAGCGCCCTGCGCACGCACCCGCCGCAGCCTTCCCCCCCCTCCCACCGCCCGCGCGCCAGCGCAGCCACGTGGGGCCCAGAGCGAACCCTGCAACCCCAGCAGCGCGCGCCGGCCCCGCCCACCTCGGGACACGCCCCCGCTCCCAGCCCGGCAGGGAGGGAATCCCCCGGGTCGCTCCACGCGCTGCAAAAGCCCCGCCCCACCTGCGAGCCGGCCCGGGCTCCGAGAAGCGGAAGTAGCCTCTGGCCGGGGGGGCGGGGCCAAGCAGCGCCCGGTCTGAGCTAAGCCCTGGCGCTGGAGTCTGCTGGGAGTCACGGAGCTGCTGCGCATGCGCGGTCTGACGGGCCGCCCCGTTCTACTCCGCCGCGGTCGGGTTTTCGGCGGGTCCCGCCCATCGCTCCGCGCGCGGGCAGGGAAAGGGACCAGACTGCGCCGCGGTTACTGCGCATGCGCCGCGCTCCCTGAGCCGGGAGCCGTTGTGAGGGGCCGTTGGGGCCGTTACTCGCTGCTGGTGGGTCCGGCGCTGGGTATCGGGCCGCCCCCCCGCTGCTGCGGTCGCCCCTGATGCTCGCGCTGGCCTGGCGGGGGCGGGGCAGAGCGGGGCTGTGAGGGGGCTGCAGAGTGGGGGGCAGGAACCAGAGCTGTGGGGAGGGGCCCTGGCCTGAGGGGCGCAGCGATGGGGGGCGGTTCTGGCCGGGGCGGTTAGCGGGGGAGGCCCAATGGACCCTGCAGGGGGAGCGAAGCTTTTGGGGCTGGTTTGGTTTTTAATTTTGATGGGTTTTTTGTCCTCAGTGCTGGTGCCTCAACCCCGCCCCCCCTCCCCTTCCCCCCCCCCGACCTGCCCCCCCCCCCGGACCTGCCCCCCCACTGCTGAGCTCAGGACAGTGACACGGCCCCGGTCCCAGCCCAGCGGCAGCCATGGCTGCAGAGAGCCCCGTGGAAAGTGTCCGGGAGGAAGCGCCGCGTCCCGTCTGCCTGGAGGATTTCACAGCCCCTGTCGCTCTGCAGTGTGGGCACAATTCCTGCCAGGCCCCCCTCAGCCCTCAGGGCAGAGACACTGAGCAGCAGGGACCCCTCCGGCCCAACCGGCAGCTGGCAAACGTGGTGGAACTAGCCAAGCCGCTGAGTTACCAGGCAGCACAGAGAGCAAGATGGGACGGGGTGTGCGGGGAGCACCAGGAGGCTCTGAAACTGTTCTGTGAAGAGGATCAAACTCCCATCTGTGTGGTGTGTGACAGATCCCAGGCTCACACAGTGGTGCCCAAACAGGAAGCTGCCCAGGAGTACAAGGTACAGAGCGGCTGTCCAGTGTGATGGGAAATAACATTGGGTTTTAATTACAGGCTAATTTCACTGACTGTTACCGGCCACAGATGTGAACCAACCAGTGTAAAGCAGTGGTCTCCAGCCTTTTAAAGTATCACTCTTTGAATTTAAGTGCAATCCAGGATCTACCTCAAACCCAAATACCCTTGCCCCACCTCCTTTGTGATCCTTTTACGAGGCCTCGCCTCTGCTCACTGCATCCCTTCTCCCTCCCCCATCCTTTCTCCCTTTCATCAGGCAGGGGCAGAGGGTTGGAGTGCAGGAGGGGGTTCAGGCTCTGTAAGGGTATGTCTACACTACAAAGTTAGTTCGAACTAACGGACGTTAGTTCGAACTAACTTTCCTAGGTGCTACACTAGCGCTCCGCTAGTTCGAATTTGAATCGAACTAGCGGAGCGCTTAGTTCGAACTAGGTAAACCTCATTTTACGAGGACTAACGCCTAGTTCGAACTAGCTAGTTCGAACTAAGGGCTGTGTAGCCCTTTAGTTCGAACTAGTGGGAGGCTAGCCCTCCCCAGGTTTCCCTGGTGGCCACTCTGGCCAACACCAGGGAAACTCTATGCCCCCCTCCCGGCCCCGGACCCCTTAAAGGGGCACGAGCTGGCTACGGTGCCCGTGCCAGGTGCAAGCCTGCCAGCACCCAGCTAGCAGACCCTGCACCTGGCACGGCACAGAGCCACCCACCCGATGCCCCCCAGCCCACCCCCTCTTCCCGGGACCAGGCTGGCGGCTCCCGGGAGCTTGCCCTGGACCGCAAGAGGCGGGCACTTTCCTGGGCTAGTGCGGACATCGTGGCAGGAGAGCTGCCAGCCTGGCCACCCAGGAGCAGGTGTGCATGAAAATCAAGGGGGTCCACTGAGACCCCCGACCCTGAGCCCTGAGCTTACAATGGCCGTCCTGGGTCAGACCAAAGGTCCATCTAGCCCAGTAGCCTGTCTGCTGACAGCGGCCAACCCTTGGAACCCTGGAGGGGATGGACCGAAGACAGTGACCAAGCCATTTGTCTCGTGCCATCCCTCTCCAGCCTTCCACAAACTTTGGGCAGGGACACCACTCCTACCCCCTGGCTAATACCACTCCATGGACCCAACCTCCATGACTTGATCTCACTTCCCTTTAAACTGTGTTCTAGTTGTAGCCTTCACAGCCTCCTGCAGCAAGGAGTTCCGCAGGTTAACTATTTGCTTTGTGAAGAACAGCTTTCTCTTACTAGTTTCAAGCCTGCTACCCATTCCTTTCCTTTGGTGTCCTCTAGTCCTTCTTTAGGGGAACTCAGGAAGAACTTTTCTGAATGCACCCTCTCCACCCAACCCCTGCTTTTAGAGACCTCTATCCTGTCCCCCCTCCGTCTCCTCTTTTCTAAGCTGAACAGTCCCGGTCTCTTTAGCCTTTCTTCATCTGGGACCTGTTCCCAACCCCTGATCATGTTAGTTGTCCTCCCTTCTCCCAGCCTTTCTCTTCCCCTCTCCCACCTCTTTTTCCCAGTCTCCCCCAGTTTTTTTCAATAAAGACAGAGTCAATGTTGGAAGAAACGTTATCTTTATTTTGTACATCAATAAGAAGGGGGGCTAGGGAAGGGTAAGTGGAAGGAGGTGAGGGAGGAATGGGGTACGAGCCCCCGATGGGGACGACTGGGCTGGCTCTGCGGGCTTCTGGGGGTGGAAGCTCTCCTGCAGCCCCCCAATTACTCCCTCTCCCCAGATGGCAGCCTGTGGCAAGTGCAGCCGGGCTGATGGCCGAGTGGTGTGATGTGCTCAGTGTGGGCACTCAGGGCACTCCAAGCCAGAACTTCTTTGCAAGCGGGGCACCCCTTAGAACTGTGTGTCCGGGGTGGGGGTCGGGACCCTTTAAGCGCAGCCCTCGGCTAGCCTGAGACAGCATCTCCACGCTCTAAGTCCTCTTTTTATGCCCTGCCGGCACTGCTTCCGGCCATCCTTAAGTCCTGTTCAGAGTCCACTCAATGTGGACTTGCTAGTTCGAACTAGCAAAACGCTAGTTCGAACTAGTTTTTAGTTCTAGATGCGTTAGTTCGAACTAGCTTAGTTCGAATTAACTAATTCGAACTAAGTTAGTTCGAACTAGCGCTGTAGTGTAGACGTACCCTACGGGAGTTTGAGTTCAGGGGGCTCAGAGTTAGAGAAGGGACTTGGGGTACGGGAGAAGTATATGACTAGGACAGGGATACAGGCTCCAGCTGCACACTGCTCACCACAGGTGGCTCCTCTTGGTGGTGCAGTGGGGCAGAGGAAGGCTCACCCCTGCACCACTCTCAAAAGCAGCCTACAGACTCCCTCTGTTTGTGGAGATAGACTGCAGGGTGGGAGAAGGAAACAGCTCCAAGGCAAAGGGCAGGAGATGTGCAGCAGCAGGGAGAGGGGTTAGCTGAAGTGCTGCACTTGATAGCCTCTTAGCCAAACCAGTCAAGATCACCTGTCAGAGGCTCCAAGATCTACCTGTAGATCCCGATCTATTGGTTGGTGACCACATCTGTAAAGCCTTCATGATCCAAGTGATGCTGTAAAAAGTAAATGTTCTGGCTTTGTGGCAACTTATGTCAAGTCTTTACAGATACCTGATGTGGGAAATGTTTCTCTGAGGCTCTAAATCCTTAAACCCAGCCCTCACTGGTGGGAGGAGGGGTGTTTGCACAAGGGAAGGTGTTAATAATCAGAAAGGTTTAGATTACAGGAGCTACAGGCCACTCTGTCAGTGAGCTGCCTTGGGACTGGAGAAGAGGAGGTTACAAGCTGTTACTGATTGGATGAACTGGAATAATAGCTGTCATTTGCCTTATAGATCTGCAGTGACCTGCACAATACCCAGCACGGGAACGTCCCTGCTCTGAGCAGGTCACAGTCCAGTTAGACAAACTGTGGGAAGGGAAGGTGGGGCAGCAAGTTGCTCATAGTCGCCAGACACATCAGGGATAGAGTTCGGTCCTGAACCCTGGTCCAGTGGTTAGACTACACTGCTCCCTGTCCCTCAGCATCACTGAACAGTGCTGAAGTGTGGCTCTTAGGAGAGAAAGATGCCTTGATAAAGCCCTAGGCTCGGCAGGGAGAAGAGGTTTCCCACTGGGATGCTGAAGTTCTGTGCTGCTCCATGAGGGGTTGAACTCTGATGCAGCAGCTGGCACTAGATACGGTTGCTGGGCTGGATGCTGTGTGGGGCCCCGAGCGCCTTCACTCCACCCATAGCAGGGTTTCAGGAAGAACTGGTCCATACCCGACAGAACTGGGATTCAACTGCTTTGTAGCAAGAGTTCAAACTGGTTAACTGATGAGCTAATGTTTATCAGTGCCAATTACCGGTTAAACTCCCCACTGCCTCTGAAGTGCTCACTTGCCTCTGGCAGCTAACGTCAGTCTGCAGCTGCTGGGCATTCCCATTGGCCAGCAGTTCTTGTGGCCACCCTGGCAGACCTCGCAAGAGATCCCTGGCCCCAGGAGAGCCCATTTCCGCTACCAACCCTGCCGGTCAGCAGGTTAAAAAATACTGTCACTGATAAAATTATAATCTGTTACGTGATTAGTATTATTAACTACCTGCATCATTCTTTATGAAGGTGCCACCACCGATCTGTCCCCCATGCTCGTAGGTGTCCTACTGCGTCTGCAGTCTCCTCCTGTGTATTTTTCTATGGACAAAGCCATGTCCAGGGCTGAGTCCCTGCTGGACAAGGGCAGAGTTCCACAAAACTGGGACTCTCTTAAAGGCAGATAAATGGGCTCCCAACATCTAATGTGATTTGCCCTCGTGCTTATATCTGTTTCTTCAGGAAAAATTGGAGACTCATTTGAAGACTCTGAGGGAGGAGAGAGAAAAGCTGCTGAGAAGGAAAGCAACAGCAGAAGGGAAAAGCCAGGAGTATCTGGTAAGTGCTTGTGGCTATGGACCAGCAGGGACTGGCAGTGGGAGGGCTGTGTTAGGAGGCAGACTCCTATGTGGCCTTGGTGAGGTTCGGCTTGTTTGTGTTTCCCCTGGATCATGAATTGCTGGCTGAGATCCATGTGTGGAAAGGCCTTGAGCATCCGTGTCAGTGCATGAGTTAATGTCCAGCCTTTGTGGTTTTCCCAGACATCCTCCCCAAGTGAGCTGCATGTGTCCCTGAAGGACTGTCTGCTCACTTGGTGCATTTATATGTTTGCTTCTTTTTCCTCCCTGGGTATCTCTGTCAGGCTGGTGCTGAGTCCTGCCTCCTGGTGCTCTGGATATGAATTCCCAGAGCCCATGAATAACAAAAGATGCTGCCCATGACAGACATGGGAACATCCCGTTCAGAGGGACACGGGGCAAAGGAGATGCTGGGAGAGACGCATCTGCCTAGTAATCACAAAGAGGCAAACTTTAGAGTTTTCCAAGAAATTCTCCCTACTGCGCACTCTGCTCCCCGTAAAAGGGCCGTGGGCGCCATCCATGCCCCTGACCAGCCCTTTCCCTGTTTTCACACAGAAATGGACCCAAGCCAAGAGGCAGATGATTGTGGCTGAGTTTCAGCAGCTGCTGCAGTTTCTGGAGGAACAAAAGCAGCGACTCCTAGCCCAGCTGGAGAAATTAGATGAGGAGATTGGGAGGTTCCAGATTGACACTGTCAGGAACCTCTCCGTGCAGATTTCCCGTATCAGCGAGGGGATCGGCGAGCTGGAGGAGACCTGTCAGAAGCCAGTGAGTGAATTCCTGCAGGTGAGAATGAGGGACAAACATCCCAGCTCCTCACACAGCAAAGGGGGGTTCCTGAATCACAAGTGCTTGGTCCCCGTTGTCAGATCTCAGTGTAACACCTTGTGCATTGCTGCCATGTGAATGACTCTTGTGCTTTGTAGAGTTACAGGCACAGATCTATTAGAGATGGCAAAGCCCCATTAACTCAGGGGATCCATGTTCCTGGGGCCAGGGCAGGGCCTCTCTTCCCAGGTTTGCAAAATCCCTTCTCAGAGGTCCCCTGTGTGTGTCCAATGGGGCTGAGATTCTTTTCTGTGTCTTTTTTTCTAGGACGTCAGAAGCACCCTGTGTAGGTACGTGGCTCTCACTCCCCTCACACTGCACAGAGCAGGGAAAAGGCTTGGAGCGGATGTTAGCACCACATCTCTCCAGAGCTCTACAGCCAGATGTTAGACATGAATATCTCTGATGCATTTAATTCTGAGGGTCTCATCCTCGCACTTGAGACTCTGGAATTCCCCATTCAGGGCACAGTCTGACCTCAAGTGTTTCCTGGAGCTTAGAGCTGTCACCTCCTTGGGGATTGGTTGCCGCAAGACTGTGGGGTGGAACATGGGCTGTCACTGCTGGGCACTGTGCACATTCAGCCCAGGACAGCAGGGATCAAGAGTCTGTCCCACTCGAGGGTTGTTTGGAGACCTGTGTGGAAGGAGCTGGGTTGAGGGGAGCTGGTGTCTCAGTCTAATCCCTAGTGGACAGATTCCTTCAGCCCTTCTTATGGGAACCTCCTGTCCCTCAGCATCTGGAGGCCAAGGAGTGAGTTGACCATGGAGACTCTATTCCCCTTTACTCCCCCAGCCAGTCTCCCCAGGCCAGAAGTGAAGAACAGAAATGGGATCTTTGAGGGGAAGGTTGCATGGCCATGAGATGTGTTGTCCCTGCTCTCAGGCTGGGAGAATTGGAGGAATTCTAACTCCAGGCCTGTTAGAGCTGAGACTTACTAGCCAGAACTTATCAGCAGTAAACGACATACAATCACATTGAATTGTTTCTGTCCAGGTGTGAGATGGGGCAATTCCAGCTGCCGGAAGAGATTTCCCCTGAACTGGAAGAACAAGTCAGAGGGTTCTCCCAGAAAACGATTGCTCTGTCGGAGACTCTGAGGAAGTTCAAAGGTACCTGGAAGGGATGGATGAGGGGAAAGTGGTTCAATTATCTGAGACTATTGAATCTGGCCTCAGAAGCCAACCTTCCCCTGCCTCAATTCTCACGTGGAGAATGACGGCCCCATCAGTCTGCTTTCCTTAGAGACACTGAGTGAACAGACCCACCTGCTTGCAGATAGAGCCAGGGGTTTGCAAACTCTGAACCTCTCGTTCAGAGATCAAAATGGCTAACGTTATTGTGATGGCCACGTGTTCCACCACCATATGTCCAGGTTATGATAAGAGGCAGTAAGTGAGTGAGAAACCCAAGTGGAAGGGGATGAGGAGGGAAGAGTAAATCTCATTTACGGCTTGTCTCTCCTGGGACAGGTGTGAGGCTGCAGAGATATTGGCTCCATTGCTGGGAGGTGCCCGTGTGAGAGAGGAAATGCAAGTTTCAGACTCTTTCATACTAAATACCTGAGTGTGTGTCTGATAGAATTGAAATGCAGAGTTCAGGGTGGGACATTGTTGTGAATAGGAGAGCCTGGAATCTCTCCTCTCTTATCCCTTCCCCCACCAGACACTCTGCCCTCTGCACTGGAGAGAGCAAGAGGAAAATCCCTTGGAGCTTTCAGACAAGGTGAGTTTGCTGGTGGAAATTCTTTAAGTCATGTGAGAATTCCTGTGAAAACATCTTCATGGGATTGTCATTGAAGTTACTAACCAAACCCAGCGACCATGGTGCACAGAGCCCTAAATCACCCAGTGATCAGTGAGGAGCCCCAGGGGTGCTGCATGGGGACCTGTGGACATTTGGAGAAACACTGGTCTAGAGGTTTGTGATGCTAAAGGGGTGAAGTTAAAGCACAAAACGGACGGCACATACAGGCTCAGATTTCACTGCTCAGTCACTTTCAATATGGGGCTGGTTTCAAACAATAAATAGGCTGAAAGGCTCCTTCACCCAAATTCCCTCCTAGAACCCTCTATCTGTCCTGTATCCCAAACCGTTACCCCAAACATACTCCTCTTCCCAATGCCCGTCCCAGATCCTCCATTTCCTGCATTTATGTCATGGAAGAGTGCAGCTCTCAGCCACTTTCCATTTGCCCCCCCCCCCCCATGAAAAAGAATTACCCACCCTGTCGAGTGGATACGGCTCAATGGCTATGTCTAGACTGCAGGCTTCTTTCGAAAGAGGCTCTTTCGAAAGATCGCGTCTAGACTGCAGGCGGATCTTTCGAAAGAGAAATCCGCTTTTTCGAAAGAGAGCACCCAGCGAGTCTGGATGCTCTCTTTCGAAGACGGCCTCTTTACATTGAAGAACGCCTTCTTTCGAATGAGGAACTTTCGAAAGAAGGCGTTCTTCCTCGTGAAACGAGGTTTACCGCCATCAAAAGAAAAGCCGCGTTCTTTCGAAATAATTTCGAAAGAACGCGGATTGAGTCTGGACGCAGGGGAAGTTTTTTCGGGAAAAGGCTACTTTTCCCGAAAAAAACCCTGAGTCTGGACACGGCCAATGAGAGCCAGTAATTGAAAGCTGAAGCCAGACTATTTCAGACAAGAAAAGAGGCACAAATGTTTGATAGGGAAGAGGATTAGCTGCTGAAATGAACAAAGAACTGGTGGATTCTCCCATCTCTTGATGTCTTCAAATCACTGGGGGACTTTCTAGAAAATACACCGTTGGGGAAACAGAGCTTTGTGCCTGGGTAACCGGACTAAGTGTAATGGCTTGTGCCACTGAGGGGGTCAGACTGCATGCCTGAGGATATCTTCTGATCCCAGGAATCTTAAGATCTTAAAGCCCCTTCTGAAATGTCTCCACTTCACCTTCTCCCCCTGCCAGGCTGCAGAACACCGATGTCTGTCTCTAGCTCAGCCCCCAGCCCTCAGAGCCAGGGACAGGAAATGGCCATGGCAGTGCCGGTGAGCTTCGAGGAGGTGGCTGTGCATTTCTCCGAGGAGGAATGTGCTCTGCTGGACCCGGGCCAGAGAGCCCTCTACAGGGATGTGATGCAGGAGAATTATGAGGCTGTGAACTGGCTGAAGATTCTTGTCACCTTGGGTAATAAAAGCTCCCCTAGGTGGGCTCTGGAGCAGCTGGGTTGGGTTTGGTTCAATATCATTCATTGTCTTTGCCCTCAATGTCACAAGTATCTGCCCCAATAATCCTGGCTCTTCTGTGAAAGACTGTCCCCTCCGTGTCCCTTCCCAGGGAAAGCAGGTTGAGGGACTTAACAGTGAAGCTGCTCTTCCCACAGCTAAGGTCTTAGTGCCCTTCCCCCCATCTTGTCCATCTTGTGCCTTGACTGGAAGTGTGAGTAGAAGGGCTCAGGCAGGAACAGCAGGTACTAGAGGTCTGGCTCTTTGTCTGTCTGATCTTTGTGCCTGCAGGTTCCCCTTGTGGCAGTGGGCTGAGCCAGTGGAAGGTGGGTGCAGTTCCCGAAGTCTTTCCTGCCTGTAGCTAATCTCTGTGACATGCTGTTCTTGCCAGTGAGAGGGGCTGGATGCTGGGGCTGAGGGAGGATGGATGAGGCAGTTCACGCTCTGTGAGTATTTTGTCCGAGGTAGCTTTGTAGTAGAGAAACGTGAGCAGAGCTCTCCTTGCATTTCAGGCACAGGCTGGGTTTCCTTTCAAAAGTTCAGCTTCATTCTCTCTGGGGCTCACTTGCCTCTGTGTGCAGTGGAGATAAGTCACATCATCTGTGTTGTGTTTTTAAAGTGAAATATCTTCGAGTAGGGACTCTTTCTTCCTGTGTGAATGTCTGGCTTCGTGCTCAGGAAACCTGTGTTCAGTTCTCTGCCCATCACAATCTTCCTGTGTGACCTAAGACTCTCTGGCTGTGTCTAGACTGGCAAGATTTTGCACAAAAGCAACTGCTTTTGTACAAAAACTTGCCTGCTGTCTACACTGGCCGCTTGAATTTGTACAAGAACACTGACTATCTAATGTATGATTTTCAGCGTTCTTGCGCAAATATACCGACGCTCCTGCTCGGGAAAAAGCCCTCTTGCACAAATGCTTTTGCGCCAGAGGGCCAGTGTAGATAGGTAAAAACTGTTTTGCGCAAAAAAGCCCTGATGGCAAAAATGGCCACCGGAGCTTTCTTGCACCAAACCGCGTCTAGATTGGCACGGATGCTTTTGGCACAGATGCCTTGCGCAATCTAGACGCTCTTTTCCGCAAATGCTTTTAATGGAAAATTTTTCCGTTAAAAGCATTTGCGGAAAATCATGCCAGTCTAGACGCAGCCTCTGTGTGCAGTCACCTCTCTCTTCAATTGCTATTATAGAGTGTCCCTGTTTCTCAGGGCTGGGAAAGATACCTACATTAAAGAGGGATAATGCTTAGCTCCATATGTGCACCCCAATAGCACGGTGGGGTCCTGATTTATACCAGAGTTCCCAGGTGCTGCTGTGATTGATAATTTTGCTTCCCACAGCGACTGCAATGCCATTAGAATTGCTGCTAGGGCCACAGAGTGGTGTTATGGCTTTTCAGGGTAGCTCTTTCTGGAGCTCTGATGCCAGCAGCACTGTCAGAGCCTGCGGTTTATCCATGCAGCACAGCTCAGGGTTGCTGCTAAGAAAGATCCAGGCTACATTTGGAGGCTAAGGCACTCGGCCAAATTTATTGTGAAAAGGAGCACGGTGCTAGTGTCCCAGCTCCTCAGGCACAGGTATAGTGAGACTTGTCCCAACCCAATAACAGTACCAGTCAGTCAGCAGTGAGAATGCTGCCCCTCAGCCAGCATCAACATGCCCCTCCTGTGGCTTCTCTCATATGTTGACACAAACAAGATGTATGTTCCATGTGTTCTACCCCCTTAGCCTCCTGCCTGTTTATTTTGAACAAAACATCCGTATCTATTATCCCCTCATCCCACTCTTGTGCACAAGGGCCAGTGTCTTTCTGAGCCATCTCTTAGGACCGTGTTTGCAGCTACTGCGGAGATGTGTGTTGATTGGCCTCTTCCTGCTCAGGAATGTGCTTTCCTGGTTAGTTGGTACCAGTGCTCCACCATTCTGCCAAAGCCCAGCCTGTTCTAGTTCAAAAAGAATGGACATACACAGCTGCAATAAACCTTTTGCGAAGTGTGCTGGGTGCCACGTCAATGGGAATGTTCTGATGTGATGACTATGATTATTTTATTTAACAGCAGTAGCACAGTGATCTCCATGGTCATGTCACAGGTGGATCATCTGAACAGAAAATGCAGTTCCAAGAAGGGGTGGGGCCAAAGCTGAGGGAAACACGCTCACAAGGTGTAAAGGTGATAGATTCTGTGCAGCCCTGGAGGGGCACCAAATCACAGGCCACGCTGGCTACCAGAGCTGGACTGGGAAACCACACAAAGGCTGCAGCTGGCAGAGTAGAACGGAGGCTGCAAAGGGGGAGCTGTGCAACTGCTTCAAGCACGAGAGAAGCAGCACTGCCCGGCTCCGCCCTGGCTTGCTCCAACAGCCCAGCGCCACCCTGGGCAGCCATGGGAATGGCAACTGTTGTGGGCAGCTGGCAGGGCCCACCCAGAGACAGGCAGTTGGGATCAGGAGTGTGGCACATAGGCAGGACGTGAAGCAACCAACCAAGCATTCACTTAGATGCTCAGGCAACTTCCTCTGCCTCCTCCTGGCCCAAGTAGAACATCTGAGCCAAAGAGCAGGGCAAGCCCAGCCCACCAGCCAGAGGATTTGTGGACAGGCGTGGGAAGCTAGAGATCTGCTGGGTCCTTCATCTCCAAGTCCTAGTGACCTGCCATGTGGCAGCTGCTGTCTGAGCCCTACCTGGGGACCTTGGTGTCACACCTTCATGCGCTCACTAGAGCTCCCCTTCTGAGCAATGTGTTCCTGTCCAGCTGTGGGATTCCGGGCGGATGGACCGGGCTGTGAGGGGGGCTGAGTTGTACCCTAGAGAGTGCAGCAGAGCACTTAGCTGCTCTGGGGAATGAGCTGAGCCATTCCCAAGGTGGGGGAGTGATGCATCTTTACTGCAGGTGAGTGTGTCCTGGGATCTTGTACCAGCCAGAGCCCAGTCTCTGCAAGGTGGGGAAAGGAGCCTCTGTGGGTGGGTGACTCGGATCCTGGCTCTGGAAGCAATAATGGCAAAGACCTTAATGAACAAGATTAGCACTTGGTTCATTGCTCTCCAAACAGGGTTTCCAGTCTCTGAAACTGATGTGATCTCCTGGGTGGAGCGAGAGGAGGAGTTGCGGGTCCCAGATCCGCTGAGCTGTGAGGAAGGGGAGATCATCAGCAACACCCAGACAGGTGAGCAATCAGTTAAACTGACTCAGAAACCAGTGTCTGTCTCCTTATAGCAGATGTAACTTGTGTGTTTTCATGAAGTCTGACTGACTGTTCAGCTTGTCTTCAACTCTAGTCAGAATGTGGTGGTTTCTCTTCTCTGTGGAAGGGTTGTGAAGGAGGACAATCAACTCAGCTCATGATAATGTGACCATTATTTGAGCGTGTGTCCCCTTTTCTATTCCTCTTTTAGAGTTTCCTTGCAGTTCATCGTGGAGAATAACTCCTGTCTGGATCATTCCTCTATTCCAACAGGTGACGGGACACTGACTGAGAACCATGAAAAGAGTCTTCAGCATGAAGGACTGGAGCAAGTGTCTCCATGTGGACTATTATTGAGACAAACTGAAGGACATGTTTTCCAGATACGTGAGCAAGGAGAGAGCTGTGAGAGTCAGCATAGCTCTAAAAAGCAGCAGGGAAACCATCTAGGAGAGGGACAAGGGAACTCCAGTAGTAGGAGCACAGGGGAGAAAAGAAACACAGAAACCGTTCAACAGGAAATCCCCCATCAACAGTCACCCTGCACGTCTAGTGACTGTGAAACTCTTCCTGAACATCAAAGGGTCCATACGGGAGAGAAGCCCTTCAAGTGCTCTGACTCTGGGAAAAGCTTCAGTGAGCACTCACACTTTACAAACCATCAGAAAATACATACAAGAGACACACCCCATAACTGCTCTGACTGTGGGAAAAACTTCAGTGCAAACTCACACTTTGTTATCCATAGGATGGCTCACACAGGAGAGAAGCCTTTCAATTGCTCTGTGTGTGGGAAAAGGTTCAGTCAGAAGTCAAACCTTGTTACCCATTGGAAGAGCCACACAGGAGAGAAACCCTTCAATTGCTCTGACTGCGGGAAAAGCTTCAGTAGAAGCTCACACCTTTTTAACCATAGGAGGACCCACACAGGAGAGAAACCTTTCGATTGCTCTGACTGCGGGAAAAACTTCAGTAGTAGCTCATACCTTCTTACCCATAAGAGGAGCCACACAGGGGAGAAACCTTTCAGTTGCTCTGACTGTGAGAAAAGCTTCAGTCAGATTTCACACCTTGTTAGACATAGGAGGACCCACACGGGGGAAAAACCCTTCTACTGCTCTGACTGCGGAAAAAGCTTCAGAAGCAACACAGACCTTATTACCCATTGGAGGAGCCACACAGGAGAGAAACCTTTCAATTGCTCTGACTGCGAGAAAAGCTTCAGTCAGAAGTCAAACCTTGTTAGACATAGGAGGACCCACACAGGGGAAAAGCCCTTCTACTGCTCTGACTGCAGAAAAAGCTTCAGTAGCAACGCAGAACTTATTACCCATAGGAGGAGCCACACAGGAGAGAAACCTTTCAATTGCTCTGACTGTGGACAAAGCTTCAGTTTCAGCACAAACCTTGTTAGACATAGGATGACCCACACAGGGGAGAAAACCTTCAGCTGCTCTGACTGTGGGAAAAGCTTCTGTAGAAGCTCACACCTTCTTAACCATAAGAGGACCCACACAGGAGAGAAACCTTTCTATTGCTCTGACTGCGGGAAAAGCTTCAAAACAAACTCAAACCTTGTTACCCATAGCAGGATCCACACAGGAGAGAAACCTTACAATTGCTCTGACTGCGGGAAAAGCTTCAGTCAGTGCTCCTGCATTACTAGCCGTAAGAATACATAGAAGAGTCACCTTATAAAAGCTCTGATTGCAGAAAATGCTTCAAACACAGGTCAGACTTTGTTAAAGCTGCCTGGCCAGGTGGCTGTAGTCCCAGAAGACCCCTTGGGGAGCGCCTCCTGGGGTACTGACCTGGCCACTGCCACTCACCCTTCTGCTCTCTGGGGCTTCTCACTATCCAGTCCTGCTGGGGCAGCTCCTTAGTCTCCCCTGACCAAGGCCCCGAGCTGAGATTCCCGCCCCCACCCCCGCCTCTGAGCAGTGGTACAGATGCTGAACCTCTTCAGATCTGAGGAGAGAGCAGTTTAGGGCCCAGCTTCCTGGGATAGCACTCCCCAAATGGGATCAAACCCCAAAGAATGGGGTAAGCCCCATTTAGCAATGAAAGGGGGATGTGCACACCGATTGCTCCCATAGGTAGTAATTGTTTACACTGGGCTTGATAGTAAGTAAAAGTGGTTTTATTAAGTACAAGCTGTAGGATGTAAGTGGTGATAAGTGAGAACAGGCAGAGCAAAGCACATTACAAACTCAAAGGTAACAAAAAATGCTTTGTTAATGCTCCACTGAAACTTCAGTACAAACTTCTACAAACTCCCCCTAAAACCTCTTTTCCAGCTGCCCCTCCAAACCAGGGCTCTCCCCGACCCTGGGGTCTTTGGCTCCTTCCTTCAGATGCAGCCTAGCCAAAAGACCAAGTCCTCCAGGTGGATGTTATTTCCAAATAACGGCTTGCTGTGTAGACATGCACTGTAATTCCGAAATAAGGCTGCTGTGTAGATGCACCCCAAGGGTCACTGACCAGTGGCCTGGGCTCCCCATACTCAGGAATCCCAGTGTGGTTTCTGTGGTTCTAAGTCCGGCTTCTGAGGGCTGCAGGAGAAAGACCTGGTGTGGACAGGAAAATCCCGATGAACCTCCTGGCAGAGCGTGACTGGTCCCATCTCAGAGCACTGGTTCCGTCTCTGGGTATAGTTCTTGCTGGGCTTTTCTGGACTACTCCAGATCATTTGTTCAGGTGAACTTGTGTTTTTGTTTTAGTACAATGACATATAGAACTTTTAAACTAACACAGACATGTAATGAGGCAAGAAATAAAGCAGGTTTAGCCACTGCAGAAGAAAACGAGTAAGTTTATTTATTTCCTAGATTCTGAGGCTTAAAAGATTTCCTTATGTTTCACTCTTATAAATGTGAACGTGTTGAATAACCTACCCTGTGTTGTGGGTTTTCTCTCTCTGTGAAGGCCTTCGGGTCATGCACTTTGATCTCTGGTGAGTTAGATGTGCAGACAGCACAACACAAATGAGAACTTACCAGAATAAAAGCGGCAAGGAGTCCTGTGGCACCTTATAGGCTAACTGAAGTGATGGAGAATAAGCTTTCATGGGCAAAGACCCACTTGGTCAGATGCACTTCAGTTAGTCTATTAGGTGCCACAGGACTCGTCGCCGCTTTTGCAGATTCAGACTAACATGGCCACCCCTCTGATAATTTACCAGAATGTTCATTGTATTTTAACCATATGCTAGCCTTTTCCACAAGTTCTGTGTTCAGTTTAAGCAATGACAATGGTCAGTATCTCTCAGCAGTGGGGCTGGAGCAAAGGAAGATGGGGGGGCATGACACTTGCCCTGACACTGTGACATCCTCCCCCGCCCTCCAGAGATGCCCCTGACTGCAGGTTTCTAATCTCCCAACCAAAGCCCTCCAGGCCAGGTACAGCTGAGCTGGACCAGCTACAGCCTGGCCACCGGGCTGCTATCTCAGTGCAGACCTACCCAGAGTGATTCCTTTTGAGTGGTAGTCTCTCCACTTTCCAGCCCCCCACGTGTGAGTGCTGCTTTCTAGGGGTGCTTGGAAGAGTTGGGCTGGGGGCAGGGCCGGCCCGAGCCATTCTTGCACCTTGGGCAGCGGGCGCATGTTGCATGCACGCCTCTGCCCCAAGAAAGCAACCTATGGGGGCACCTGATGCAGCATCCCTTACCACTTCAATCAGGTGCTTCCATAGGTTGGCACCCATGCCTTAATCTAGCCCTGGCTGGGGGTGCAAAGTACCAGGCAGAGCGGGATGGGGTTTGTCTTTGTTTCTCCTTTGCGCATAAAGCAGGTGGTTTGTCCCACTCGTGAGCTATGTCTACACTCATGCCTTCTTGCTCAAGGGTTCTTGTGCAAGAAGTCTTGCGCAAGAAAACGTCCACACTGCCATGTGCGCTCTGTGCTTTTGTGCAAGAGCGCCCATGGCAGCGTAGGCGCTCTCTTGCGCAAGAAAGCTCTGATGGCCATTTTAGCCATAGGGCTTTCTTGCGCAAGAAATCCCTGCCGAGCATCCACACTGCCCTCTTGCGTAAGAGCTCCTGCGCAAGAGGGCTTACACCTGTTAAAAAAGAGCGTAGCTCTTGTGCAAGAAGCCCTCTCTTACCACGCCATACTGTAAATTTCCTTGAGCAAGAGCTGGTGGCCAGTGTGGGCGCTCTATGGATTCTTGCCAAGAACGGCTGTACTTGCTAAGAATCCGCGAATGTAGACATAGCCCTGGTGTCCTTTGTCCTGCAATAACTGGCTCCCACCATCTCATGGCTGCTGCCGGAGATCCCCAGCTGGGAACCCTTCTCCTGATCTGTGGGGCTTCGGTCGTTCTATGCAGGAAACCCAGGGCTGCATTAAGGCATGGGCTAGCCGGGCAGCTGCCCGGGGCGCCTGATATAAGGGGTGCTGTGTGCCCCTTACAGCTGATAACTGCCATCAGGCACCACGTGTCTGTATCGCAAGCTGCAGCAGCTCCCACCAGCCACCCTGCAGTGACCACCCAAGGCAGGGGCTGCGTTAACCCCCGCAGCGCTGGCCAGAAGCACCCTTCCCCTTGCGGCTGCGGGACCCTGCTTGGCCTGCTCCCGGCGGCACCAGGCTGAGCACCAGTGGCGGTGGCCGGGCAGCAGGAGGCATGTGCCTTGCTGCCAGCTCCATGCGCCTTCTCCCACGTTCCAGGTGGGGGCTGGGCCATGCATGTGCCTTTCCCCAACCCAGGGTGCAATTAAGCTGTCTGCCCAGGGCACCGGAATGGCTTGTTCTGGCCCTGAGGAAACCCTCTCCGAGGGGGAAGCAGGGATATTGCTGTGGTGTCCCTGAGAACAGTCAACCCACTCATCTGTTGACCCAGGGGACAGCAGCCTGTGGCTCATTTCCTCTTTCTCACCTGGGAGGGGACATGGCTGGGAGTGAGGGTGTCCTGTTTCTCAGGGAGCTCTGACCACAGGACTGGGACCGGGCTTGGCAGAAATCTTTCCCAGAGAGACACAAGCTGGAGAGATGTTTGTGGGGAAGCATTTTGTAAATGTCGATGGATGTAAACTGTTCCTGCAAGTGGGGGGTTTGAAGCTTTAATTTAAAAATTTCCTCTGTTCTGTTGTTTCTGCTCTGTGGTGTTATCCCATTTGTCTGCCATGCAAAAGGTCTGTGTCAAACCCAGGCGGAAAGAGCCCCCCTCTTTCTCCATTCAATTCCTTCTCTGCTCCCTCAGGCCCACTCCTGTCTCTCTCTCTCCGCCCCAGCTGCTTTGCTTTCTGCCCAGGTGTGTACCCTTCCCTGGCACTATAATACCATGGGAAGGGATCCTTTGCCAGCTTCTTAACTAGTAGCACATTTAGGGCATGTTTACACAGCAGGGCAAAAGTCAAACTGAAATACACAACTTCAGCTACTTATTTGTGTAGCTGAAGTAGCTTAACTTGGCTTTTGGCAGGAAGAGACCTTTCCCTACTCTTCATGAAATGGAGGTTACTGGAGTCAGAGTAGGAAGCCTGCCAATTTGTACTTAATTTGAAATAGCAGCTTGCTGTGTAGACAGGCACTTTATTTCCAAATAACACTCCAGTGTAGACATGCTCTTATTGTCCCATCACAGAGCTGATGCTGAAGGACAGGAAGCTACAGAGTGCTGAAGGGGACTAATCAGATACTGAAGTATTTTTTTCCCTCCCCTTTCTTTGTTGGGGGAAATTTGCTTCTGTTCTCCTATGAGGCTGGAGATGTCAGTTAGTGTCCTCCCTCCTACTAGAGAAATCAGAGACTTTTCCTACCTGAGAGCTGGAGAAAGCTAAGACTGAATGCCATGTAACTAAAGGGAGGACATTGTCTAGCATGGGAGTCAAGTGTTTGCCTAGTAAACAGGAGTTCTTTGGTTCAACGCCCAGTGGTACCTTGGTGTAGCCTTTGCTCACATTTTCTTATGTCTTCCTGGGACACAGAGGAGTCCTCCCCTGGCCACCCATGGAACTGCTAGTTCAGGAAAAGGCTGATTGGGGAGGAACATTGGGAAGAAGGAAACCACAAGCCTGGAGCGGGTACAGAGGCTCCTGTGACTGGTGCTGGCAAGGCAGGGCTCTTGCTGCAATTGCTGGGACAGAAAAGCCAGCAGCACCTGCCCTTGTGATTCCCTTGGGTGGGGGGGTCAGCACCCAGAGATCCTGTAAGTGCAAAGCTCCTACAGCTATAGTAGCTGCTCCAGTGGTGCAAAAGGCCTGGGCACAGTACTTATCAGGCAGTACTTGTGGGAGAAGTGCTGAGGTTGTGAGTTCAAACCTCCCCTGGAGTGATGGTTTCTACTCCCTGCTGCTCTGGCCCCTTCCAGTGAACGCTGGGGAGCTGGGATTCCAGTTCAGTGGAGGGTCTTTGTTGCCCATTTTCTCCTCTTGCCTTCAGCCATTGGAGAAGTTCATGAACAGAGACAAGCTACTTTGTCCCATTTCCCGCTTCTTTTCCTGGGCTGACCCAGTGGCTGAAAGGGGCTGCGGCTGCTGACGGGGGTGGGGAAGATGTGCAACAGGACCCTGGCCACCCAGCATTCACTCTGATGAGGCCATAATATGTGCAGTGGGAATTTTCACTTATCCCATCCTCTGGGGTGGAATCCCAGCTCCCCCAGCGTTCACTGCAAGGCCTGGGTTCCCAAAGGGGGGAGGGAGATGCCCCCCGGAGTGGGCATGAAGAAATTTCAGGGGGGGGAATGAGGTGACCCAGCTGTTTTTTTTTCTTTTGTTCCTCAACAAGTTTTGCTGCTATTTTGGATATTTGCTCAGATCCTTTGAGGCAGTTGCCAAAGTAGCTCAGTTGGGAGAGCATTAGACTGAAGATCTAAAGGTCCCTGGTTCAATCCCGGGCTTTGGCAGAAACCTTTGCCAATATGGCATAGTCTGTTTTGGCATCTCTCCATCTCTGGTAAGCAAACATCTGCAGTCAGAGTTCAAAGCTGAACCAAGAGGCAGGAATTACATCATAAAGATGATCATATTTCAGGGATAGAAACTAGAAAGGGGATTTCATGACACCTCAGAGGTTGTTGACACAGGAGAACAGAGCTCTTGGCTTCAGCTGCTCCCAGCCTTGCAACTCTGTTTTTAATTCCATGCCCCCAGAAAGGAACAGTAACAGAGCCTGCCTAGGACTAATTCTGAGGCTTCCCCATACAGAGGACACACTATTTCTGTTTTCTTAGACTGTAAGTTATTAAGTTGATTTAAGCAATTTCAAAATAGTTTCCAAGTATAGACATGCCCTTATAGTCCTGGTCTTCACAACATCCGCTGGCAAGGAGTTCCACAGGTTGACTGCGCTTGTGTGAAGAAATTCTTCCTTTTGTTTGTTTTCAACCTGCTAATATCATGGCGCACCCTTAGTTCTTCTATTATGGGAACAAGAAAAATACCTTTCCTTATTTACAGTCTCAACAACAGCCATGATGTATAGACCTCTATCTTATCTCCCCTTGTCTCCACTTTTCTAAGGTGAAAAGTCCCAGTCTCTCCTCATGTGGCAGCTGATCCAAACCTTTCATCATTTTTCTTGTGCTTTTCTGAAGTTTCCAATGGCAAGGTATGGTTTTTTGGGGGGCAGGGGATAAGGCAACCACATTTCCAGTCAGTGCTCAAGTTGTGGGCACCACGTGGATTTATAGAGATGTAATATGATAGTCACTGTCTTCTTGTCAAGGCCTTTTAAAATAATTTCTAACATCACATTTGTGGCTGCACATGGAGTGGATGTTTTCAGAGATCTCTCCAGCTGTGACTTGTTGTAGCATATTCGCTTTCATTTAGTATGTGTGTTACTAATTGTTTATACTAACTATGGCAGCTGATTCAAACTTTCATAATTTTTGTCATGCTTTTCTGGACTGTTTCCAATGCCAATGACAGCTGCCTGCATGAAGCCCTCCCCCCTCCTCCACTCAGGCTCTTATTTCCCCAGGCACCTGACATCTGCAGCCTGTGCAGAAAAGCAGCTACCTGGGAAATGTGCTGGGGTGTTGGCCAGGGCTCAGCCAGGTGAGTCTCCCAGCCAGAGCCTGCCTCTGGCACCCCAGCCCCTCCCTTCCCATGCTGAAAGAGCAAAGACTTGGCAGAATTCCTGAATATAGAGGAGGCTATTTCCCCTGACTGGGAGCCCAACCCCGGCCGCAGCAGTGGAAGTGCTCAATCCTAGCCACTTGACAGACACAAACCTGCAGTGTTGGCTCAGCTACACTAGTCATCCCAAGTCACTTTCTCTCCCTTTCAGGACGTGGGTCTGTTCTCGGAGAAGGCGCGTGATGCCAGCATAGATGCTCCCCAGCACTTCTCCCCTGGCTGCACCCTCAGGGCCGGAGATGTGGACCTGCCCCTCTGCATCATGGGGGATGCTGCCTGCCCTTTGCTCCCGGGCTGATGAAGCCCTAGACAGGACACGTTGCCTAAAGCCAGGAACGTATCCCAGGTGACAGCTCACATTTTCCTAGGTCCTCCTGGGACACAGAAGAGGCCTTCCCTGGCCACCCATGGAGCTGCTGGTTCAGGAAAAGGCTGATTGGGGAGGAACATTGGGAAGAAGGAAACCACAAGCCTGGAGTGGGTGCAGAGGCTGTTGTGACTGGCACTGACAAGGCAGGGCTCTGACTGCAATTGCTGGGACAGGAGAGCCAGCACCACATGCCCTTGTGATTCCCTGAGGGGGGTCAGGACCTAGAGAGCCTGAGGGTGCAACCTCTGCAGCTCCTGCGGCCATGGAGAGTGAGGGTCTGTGGGCAGCAGGTGCTTCTCACTTGTGGTTTCCTTCTTTCTAAAACTCCTCTCCAATCAGCCTTTTTCTGAACCAGCAGTTCCATGGGTGGCCAGGGAAGGCCTCTTCTGTGTCCCAGAAACACATAGGAAAATGTGATTAAAGGGTGTCAAAAGGCACCACTGGGAGTTGAACCCAGGATCTCCTGTTTACTAGACAGGTGCTTTAGCCAACTGAGCCATGGTGCCCTCCTCAGGAAGTCTGCTGAAACTGTTCTATTCCATGGTCCCAGACAACATCTTTGACTGCCAAAGTGCAGCCAATCCCCATTTCCCTCCAGCCCTGGGGGTGTCTGGCTCCCTAGGCACAGAAAGCTACAGCTCAGTCGGCAGAGGCTCTAACATGCTCATCTCCCCCAGCCGCTGGGGCTGTAGAGTGGCCTTTGCGGTTTGGCCCAGATGTGGGGAGGGAAAAGTACAACAAACATTAATCAGCTGGCTTATAAATCCCTTGGTCCTAGGGTTTGGGTTAGAGCCCCAAGGAGGAGGCCTGGCCTTCTTCAATTTGCTCCCTTTCTGAGGGCACAGAATTAACAAGAGAAGATTTCTTAACCCCACAGCAATCAGAGTTGGCCAAGGAGTTAGCAACAAATTTTTTGTCAACATTTAAGTAGAGGCAAGGAAACCCTCAGGGGTGTTTCTGTGTGTTTGTAGACCGAGGTTCATTCAAGTGGGGTTTTTTTTTTTTGTGGACCTGCCCCGACCGCACCCCTAGAGACTCTGGAACAAAGAAGACACATGAGAAGAACCCAACTTTCTTCCTTTTGCTGTGACATGGATGGATCTAGTTCAGGTTTCACTCAAGGGGTCCGTCTGCATGTGAAGTACCTGTGTAGGGATAACATATAAATGTATTAAAAATGATTCCCCCAAGTGGAAGTGACTCCCCATAATTTGTTCCCAACAACTTAAAGTGTTTAGATTTATTATTATTATTATTATTATTATTTGTTAAGATTGTTAAATGTTTAGATTTATAATTATTGCCCCTCTAGAATATAATTTGTTAGGAATGTAATATTAGGTCATGTAACTTAAAACTGTTAAAAATATAATACCATGTAGCCAGAAACAGCTCTTCTCTTTGTGTCCCAGGGCACACCCAAACTTATTGTTACACAATTGACGCCCATTCTCTTCAAAGCATTGTGAAGCAATTAACCCTAATCGCAAAGTGAAACATTGTAACTATAACAGTAACTAACTCAGCACTCAGAGAATGTTTTAAGAAATGCCACCCAGAAACCTGTGACTTTTTGTAACTACAACATCTTGTATATGTAAAGTTATTATTATACAAAATACTGTATGGGAAACATTAATTAGGGAATGTATGTAAGAGAGAGAGAGATTGCTTGGACGATGAATGAATGGTTTTGAGAGGTGCCAGCCTGAGAATGCAGCAACAAAGGGCTGAAGAAGGCGTCAGGTGCCAGGGCAACCAAAAGGTGTCAAGTGGAGAAAACCAAGTACTGGAGGCCCACCCTATGAGATCACTGATGAGCACCTGACAGCCACCCTGAACGTGATGCAGCAATTCCCATAGACTGGCATAGGAAGAAATTCCTATAAGAACTGGACTAAAAGACTATGGAGTCAGAGTCCAACGTTCTGCTGCCAGCCCACCAGGAGCTTCAGATGTGCATCTGATCAGGACTTCGCTCCCCACTACCCTCCCTTGTGTACAGAGTACCTGGCCAGTATTCTGTCACAAGCAACTTCCAGGCTGGTAACTATAACAACTACACAGAACCTGGATGAATGATTGAATGAATGTTTATATATATATATATATATATATATTTATAAGGGTTAAGTAGTGATAGGAATAAGTAGTTAAACAACGTTGTTTGCTTCTATCTTTTCTTTATTCTTTATTTTTATCTTTACAATAAATGTGGCTTTTTGCCTTATCCCCCTCATAAGATCCTGCTTGCTTTTATTGGTACAACACCTGTGACAGCACCTGTGCGCCTCTGCCCCTCATCAGCAATGCCATATACTTGGGGGAGCACATGCCCCGAGACTTATAGAAGGGACAACCTGGACTAGCCACCCTTAGTCAGGCTCCCTTTGATAGCTCAGCTGGCAGAGGAGAGGACTGTAGTGTGTGTTTGGCAAGTGATCCTTAGGTCGTTGGTTCAGCTCGAAGGAGTGATTGTTTTCCCTCCAGCCTGGCCTTAGCAGAAGGCAATCAAGGTGGTCACCTTGGGTCTATGTCTTCAGAGCTCTCCACTGCAATTGACAGAAAGATTGTGGGTATGAGCTGCCAATCACATTTCTTGGGCTGCGCAGGTTCTGTCCACACACAAAAGTTCTTTTGGAACAATGGCCGTTATTCCACAACAACAATGCAAGAGTCTACACAGCAATTCTGTTATTATGAAATAATTCTAAAGAAACAGACGGCTTATTCCAACTTCTGCAAACCTCATTCTACGAAGAATAACTCCTGTTCCAAATTAGCTATTTTAAAAAAAGGCCTGTGTAGCTGCACCACCGCTGCTAGTTTGAACTAGCCCCTCCCCATGGCATTCTGAGTTATTCTTCCTGGGGCTGTAAATCGAGGTAGCTCATCTACACTGGGGAGCCTGCCTCGGTCTAGTCTGAGGTTTCCCTGCAGTGTAGACCTGCTAGTTTGAAATAAACTATTTTGGAATCACTATTCGAGACCAGCTTATTCCAAAATAAATGTGCCGAGTAGTCGTAGCCAGAGTGATGAAGCAGCAGGAGGGAAGCCAGGAGTCCAGAGGCCAGCCTGAAAACAGTATTCCATATGGCTACACACACAGATTTGTTGCTCAAAGCTGGAGCTGCTGTGGAAGGAGGTGGAGCTGCAGAAGCTGACGGGGGACAATCAGCGGGTGAAGGGTTATTTTTTCTCCTCCCTGGGCTGATGTGGCAAGAACTGAAGAGAAGAAAATCCTCTTCCCTTCTCCTCAGAAGATAGAAAATGCAGCTTCCTCCCCCTCACTGGTTCTACTAAAGCTGGACCCCAGGACTAGACTTTTTCTTTCTAAAACCCTGATGAAAGCTGAGAGTGAATTGCTTGTAGACTTAGAATGTGAGTTAAAGAATGGGGCTTGAACACATGAACCTGAGATTAAAAGTCACATGTTCGGCCAACTGAGCTAGTCAGACTTTATGATGCAGTGTTCCCCCATCACAGGGCCATCTCTCCAGTGACAGGTAAAGAGGCCCGTTTCAGGATTTCTTTTAGCGCAGCAGCAAGGGGAGATGGAGGAAAATCGACCCTTTTTCCAAGCTTTGTTCTCACAGCACTAAGTGCGCTGCAGAGAAAGCCCTTGAGTGTTAAAGGGCGTCGGGGAGCCCAGAGCAGAGGGATCCCCTCGACACACACACACAGTCCCAACCCCAAGACTCCCCCAATCCCGAATCCTGTGCCCTGACTTCTCTACCTTCCCCATCCTCACCCTGTCTTGCACAAGAGAGCGTCCACACTGCCATGAGAGCTCTTGCACAAAAGCACAGCGTGCATGTGGAAGTGTGGACGTTTTCTTGCGCATGACTTTGTTGCACAAGAACCCTTGCGCAAGATGTTCTTGCACAAGAAGCCACGAGTGTAGACATAGCCTTAGAGATATATCTAAAAGGAGATGTTAATACAAAGTTATATGAGAGTGATAATATTACAGGGAATTATCCACAGTTGTCTGTAGATGCAAATATATATGCAAATATCTTCTTTCACACTGATGGGCATGAATACAAAGATTAAGGCAAGACTACACAACACACAGGCCCTATGTAAATCAGTTCTGCTGATGTTAATAAAATGCAATATTTTCCCCATTTCCAACCATATCACAGCAGTTTAATGAGCAAGGGCAGTCCAGGAATTTAACTACTAAAACACATCTCAGCAGAAATTGCGGAAGAGGCTCTTGCACAAGAAGGAGCTGTCTACGCTGCCCCTTCTTGCGCAAGAAAAACGCTTTTGTGCAATGCCGTTATATCTATTACCTTTCAGGAAGAACGGCATTGCACAAGAGGGTTTTTCTTGTGCCAGAAGGGGCAGTGTAGATGCTCCTTCTGGCACAAGAGCTTCTTCTGAAACAACTGGTGGCTCATTAGGTATGCAAATGATGCTCAGCGATATTCCATGCTTAGCCTCATTTGCATATTACTCGCACAAGAAGCCGCGAGTGTAGACATAGCTCTAGGCAGGTTAGGCTGAGATGGGAGGAGGCACCGCTGGGGTTGAGGCTCCTCAGTGGTGCCTTGACAGGGACCAGGGCATTGCAGCCACATAGGCCAAGGCCAATGGCAGCACCTCCAGCCTCTGGGACGTCTGTGGCCTTTGCTGCAAGGGGACACAAAACCAGGTAAGGTTCCCCCTGATGCCCAGATCCCCCAAGACCCGGCAGCCCCAGCTTGCTCCAACACCTTCCGTTCTCCCCACCCGCTCTCCTGGCCACACATGGCACTTCTTGGTGCTTCTCAAGCCAGGCCCTGCAAGGAGCCACCAGGTCAGGAACCAGCCCTTGGAGCTCGGCTTGCACCGGAACCGGCAGTTTCCCACCATGTCTCCCTTGAGAAGAGGCGACTTGTTCCCCTTCTTCTACCTCACGTCTCCCTTGTTTCTGTTCCTTTCTCCCAGAGCCCCCTTCTTCTCCTGGGCTGCGAGGAGCATCACTGGGATGGTTTCTCATATCCCAGCACTGGGCCATCTCTCCGGTGACAGGAGACGGGGCTGGTTTCAGGATTTCTTTTAGCGCAGCAGCAAGCAAGGGGAGATGGAGGAAAATCAACCCCATTTGCAAGCTTTGTGTGAAAGAGGGGTGTGAGCTGGGGAGCCTGCCCCCCCAGAAGGGGCATTTGGGTGCACCCAGGAGCAGCAAGAATTCAGTCCCTCAGGCCAGTGCATTGGGGACAATGTGTGAGCCCTTCCATGAGCATTTTCTGCTCCCACTGGGGAAGGCAGCTGGGCAGGACCAGCCTGCAGCCCACGTCCCTTTCAGCCCCAGGTGCAGGAGGTAACAGAGAGGGGAGGAAAGACCATGGCCAGAGCCTCCTCCCAGCAGTCTGGCCCTGCGCAGAGTCTGTGCATGATGGAGCCTCTCCCAGCAGGGCTACGGCCTGTTCCCTGCAAAGTGCTCAGCTGGTTCATTTTTTGCAGGCCCATTGTATGTGTCCCTGTGGCTTCATTTACAGTTTTCAGTCTTTACATTTGCATCCCTTTTTGGAAAGAGGGTGCAAGTGTAAACATACCCTACATAGCAAGAGTTGGCCTCCGGCAGTTGAGCCTGGCAATGTCCCTACTGCGGGAACCCAAAGGGAGCAAAGAGCAGAAGTACTGGTGGGGTGCCCTCTGAACTTGATTTAGTGAGTGTTAGTTGGACTAGCTAAATTAAACTTCAGAAGATTGATTGTGGCCATTCCTCCCCCACTGGGTGTGATTCTTGTTCTTCTGCACAGCATAGCCCAGGTAGACCAAGGACCTTCAGATCACACCCTTGCTTAATTGATGGGAATAGAAACCAGCAGATTTGAACTTGTTTCAGTTGAGATGGGTTTAACTGGTTTATGTGCATTGATCCAGGAACACATTAGGGGTTTGTAGTAATTTTAAGAATCTCTGCACAGCAGAAATCCAGAATGTGATGCAACTGGAGATGCAAAGGTTTCAATGAAGCCGATCAACTTTCAGGGGGCACTTGGAGTTGAACGAGGAACCACTTTGCCTGCAGTCAAACACTTTACTACTGAGCTACACCCCCGTTACACTTGCTTGTTTGCATCCAGTGTTAGGAAATTAGCCGCTGGCAGCACTGTCTGCAGGAGCAGGTGGTGCCTTGCACACATGGTGGGGGGAGGACGGCCCTCTATGGGGTCACACATGTGTGGGGTCCCCCAACCTACGATCAGCATGACACGTCATGATAGTGCATCATCCCCTGTGCTCCCGCCTGCCCTGTGTGTGTTGCAACCTCACAGCACTCACCTGATGTTCCCTCCCAGGTGCCTGAGGACATTTGGGAGGCCTCCTGCATCTGGGGGACCGGTTCCAGGGTGAGGGTCACAATGTTCCTGGAATCCTCCTTCTTCTCATCCTGGAGCTGCTGGTCAACAGGTTTGTCGTCCTGAAGCTGCAGCCGCTGCTGCCCAGGTGTCTCCATCCCAGACTCCACAACTGTCCCTGGAGACAGGGGTTCTCCAACCCCCAGGACTTGGTCCAGTTCCTCACAGTATGCACAGTGCTTCGGAGCTTCCCCAGTGCGGGAACTGTGCTCACGGGCCCTCACATACCCCTGCCGCAATTTCTTGACCTTGGCTCTGGGGTGGGTGGAGGTGGCCTTTCTTTGCAAGGCCATCATCCATTCAGCCATAAATATCTGCATTCCTCTGCCTGGACTGCAGGGCCTGCAGAGACTCCTCCTTGGACCACAGCTTTATCTCTGGCCCAGACCATGACAGTGCCCGGCACTTGCTGCCACTGGCTTGGTCCTGTGATGTGTCTATGGAAGGGCCAGAGGGGTCTCTGGGGGCTTGTGCCTGTGACATAGCTCTCTGAGAGGCTGGAAGCGCTCCATCTTAGCCAACTGGATAGTGAAATTATACTAAAATAATTGGTTAAGGTAGAACTAAGCGGTACTTGAATTTCTCTTTATAAACTGGGGTCCAAGAAGGAGACCAGCAAGATGAAGAAAAGGGGAGAAGAGAAGAGGAAGGAAAAGGGAAAGGAAGACCAAGAAGGAGGAGGGAAGACCTTGAAGCAGAACTCACCTCCAAGGCAGCCTAACAGCAGAACTGCCAGGACTCCTCTGCACAGCTGTTGCAATGGTTTGCTGTGTGAACTCTGTGGCAGGTGACATTAGGGCTGTGCACTGGGATTATTTACCAGTTTCCCTGGCTTCATTATTCCCAGAGCTGTGATGGCCGAGTGGTTAAGGTGTTGGACTTGAAATCCAATAGGGTTTCCCTGTGCAGGTTCAAATCCTGCTCACAGCAAGGTCTGTGTTTTGCCCACACCTCTTCCTCAGGCAGCAAGGGCCTCTGTGAGTTACCAGCAGTGGGGCTGTTACTGTTGGCATCAGGACTGGATTAAGGGGTGAGCTAGTGGGGCAGCTGCCAGCAGGCACTGCGTGCCTTGCTCCTGGCAGACTACAGCAGCTGCCCTGGGACTGGAGCTGCATTAACCTCCACAGCACCTGTCAGCAGTGCCCTTCCCCATGCAGCTGTGGGGCTCTGCATGGCCTGCCCCAGGGGACCCTGGGTTGCATGCCAGTGGTGGTGGCAGGGCCAGGCTGGGCAGCACAAGAGCATCCTGCTACCACAAGCTCCACGCATGGAGCGGGAGGGGCTGTATATGCACTGTGCACCCAGGGTGGAGCCGCACATGCACCATGAGCCCGGGGGCAGTGCCACATGCCCGGAGCACTAGAATGGCTCAGGCTGGCTGTGGTCAGCATCTAACTAATTGCACCATTAGGCCATGTCTTCACTCGGGTGGAGATTTCTGCTGCAATCCATCTCCCAGAGTTTGATTTAGCAAGTCTAGATAAGACTCTCTAAATCAAACCCAGAGGGCACCTGCACCAATACACACTGCGCCTGCTCTTTGCTGCCATCCTCCTTCCACTGTTAGGACACCAGCAAACAGTAAAACCTACTCCAGATATGTGTTGGGATATGGTGGAAAGAAGAGACACATTGGCCTCACCACAAGGCACCCCCGGGAGTTGAAACCAGGATCTTCTATTTACAAGGCAGGTGCTTTAGCCAACTAAGCCATGGTGCCCTCCTTGAAAGCAGCCCTCAAACTGTTCTACTTTATGGTTCCAGAGAACATGTTCCCATTCCAAAGTGCAGCCGCTCACCGTTCCCCTCCAGCTCTTGCCATGACTCAAGGCCTGTGCAGCCCAAGACACTTGATTGGCAGTCGGTACCCAAAACCATTTTGTCAATTGTAGCACCAGGCCCCAAAGGGACAGACCCAAGGCAGCCACCTGGTCCTTTGAGCTGGAGTTGAATCAGTTGAATCAGCAACCTAAGGACACTTGCCGAGCACCGGCTACAGGCCTCTGCTCCGCCAGCTGAGCTATGGAAGGTGCCTGGAGCAGGCTGCTTTGCCTATGTTGGAAGAGCAAGAGCAGGGAGAACAGCCCCTTCCTAGCCCAGCCTCCTCCCCCCCCCCCCAATGCCAGCCCCGTGCTCAAGGGCTTTGGAAAGGGGCCTCGCCAAAGTAGCTCCCCCCTTGCTCCCACTCAGCCTCTGCCAGAACTGCCCCTCCTCAGGCTCTGCCTTGTCACCTTGTCACCAGACAGACCCTGCTCTGTTCCAGCCCCCTCACCCTGAGTCATTCCTGGAGCTGGTGGGACTAGACAGCTGCTGTCCTATGGGATGTGACACTTCTTGGGGAACCATCACCCAGTTCCCATGGGCTTCCCAATCACCTCTCCGAAGGTCATAGTTCCATACTCCAGGTGGGACTTGAACCCACAACCCCTGGCTCCAGAAGCCAGCACCTTGTCCATTAGGCTGCTGAGGCCAAACAAGAAATGAAGAGAAGGGACAAAAATTCCCTGTCCCAAAGGCTCACCCCTCACATTGGCTGGGCAGACACGTCCCTCCCCTCTATCCCAGCAGACACGTCTGCAGCCCCTGGCAGGGAGGCGCCTGGGCAGGTCGCTGGCAGAGCTGAGCCCGGGCTGGCAGCAGTGCAGGCTGGTCGGCCACAGTCCTGGGAGAGCAGCTGGGGGGCTCGGCTGGGGGGCGACGGGCCCGTGTGCTCTGCTGCTCACTGACGAGCTGGCTGCCCAAGTGTCCACACAGACGCTTCTTCAATCCCCACCCCCCTCAGCCGCCCACCCCCAGCCTCTTCCAGCACAGCCTGCCCCACCCCCCACAGGGCTTCCACAGGGGCCTCTGTCCCAGGGGGAATGGGGAGCCCCTGCCCCCGGCACCCACCCACCCTGCTGCTGCTCCCCCCAGAGCAGAGGATTCACCCGGTACAAGTAAGTGCCTCTGTCCCCCCTGACCCCGGCTCCTGGGTTCCCTCCTGTTTAGCTGCCTGGCTCCAGGTAAGGTCACATGAGACTGCTCATATCACCCCCTCAGCACGGAGCCCTGGGCAGCCGCCCTGCTCGCTCAGGTCTCAGGCTGGCAGGGCCTGCAGGGATACTGGGTTTGAATGACAAGGTGTTGGAGCAGCTATTAAAAGGCTTCTTCCTTGGCAGGGGCATTGTGCTTGTGGATTGGCTGTTTTTTGGATGCCTGGTGCTTGCACATGCAGCTGGGCTTTAGCAAATCAGAACGATGCGAGTCGTGAGTAACCCAGCGCCTCTGGAAATGGGAGTGGAGTAAAAAGTACAATATTGTCTAAAAAAATAAAATAACTTGAATAAAAATCAAAGTGTGACCAAAATAAATTACTTGAGTAAAGTACAAATACCCAAAAAAGGTTTTGAGTAGTGTGATCAAGTATTTCTACTTTATTACTTTCCACCTCTGCCCAGCAGGCAGGGGTTCTTGGCCCCTTGCTGGTCTGAGGACTGGCAGTTTGTTACCACTGACTTAGAGGAGCCCCAGGAACTGCAGTTTCAGGAAGAAACAGCAGGGGCTCGTCTACACTGGCCCCTTTTCCGGAACGGGCATGTAAATTTCACCAGTCGTCGTAGGGAAATCCGCGGGGGATTTAAATATCCCCCGCGGCATTTAAATAAAAATGTCTGCCGCTTTTTTCCGGCTTTTAAAAAAGCCGGAAAAGAGCGTCTACACTGGCCCCGATCCTCCGGAAAAAGTGCCCTTTTCCGGAGGGTCTTATTCCTACTTCAAAGTCGGGGCCAGTGTGGATGCTCTCTTGTTTAAGAAAGCTCCGATGGTTCGATGGCCATTTTAGCCATTGGGCTTTGTTGCACAAGAAATTAACGTTGCTGTCTACACTGGCCCTCTTGCGCAAGAATACTTGACAAGAGGGCTTATCCGTGAGTGGGCGCGTCAGAGTGTTTGCGCAAGAACCACTGATATTGTACGTTACAAACTCAGTGTTCTGACGCAAATACTCGCAGCCAGTGTAGACAGGCGGCAAGATCTTTCGCAAAATCTTGCCAATGTAGACATAGCTGAACTGCTCTGGTCCTGATCCTGATGTTTTCATGCTTTTCTCTCACCTGCTGCTGGGTCTTTTTCCATTTGCTTCTCACTCTGGATTTAGCCAGACCCTTGGATCTGCCTCATGCCTTGTCCCCCATCTGTTCCCTAGTGGCCCTGCGGGAGGCAGAGATTAGCCGCAGCCCAGTGTTAATTATCCCTTGGGTTAGTGTCTTTCTCCCATAACGTGTAGCTAAGATATTTGTTAGTAACTGGCAGGCGCCGCGGGGGGCTCACCCCCGAACAGAGACACACGACCTCAATATTGGGGCACAAGACAAAACTCACCTGCTCCTGGAACAGGAACACTGACGAGCAGCGAGGCCCCTCCCTGGCAGCACCGAGCAGTGAGAGCTGAGTGAAGGGGGAGGCAGGACCAGGGGGAGAAGGCTCCAGGACTGTGTGAGAGGGAGGCTCTGCCCTGGCCAGTGGGGAATCGTTGCCTCTCCGAGGGGCCCAGGCCTGGTGGGTCATTTCCCCCGGTTACTGAGTGGGGGCTGGAGCCAGTTCTGGGTTGTCTCCTTCAACAACCAAACTGAACCAATGGATCTTGTGCCGACCTGACACTGCGCTGGGCTAGTGCTGTGTGTGCCACAGAGCTTCCTGCAGGGCTGCCCACATGGGAGAGAGGAGGGGCAGTTAGAGTCACCCAGCTCCACCCCTTCTGAAAATGGCAAGTGTTGTCTTAGCAGTGCCAGGGAGGTGGGAAGGAGCCTGATATAACCTCTTGGGTCACAGCTGCTGTCACATGTGACACTGAGGTGAGAAAAGAGACTAGTAAGTTGTCACATGAAACTGTTACCCACCAGTTCTGTGATTATTGGGGAACCAGAACATGGTCGCCTGTCAGCCTTGTGCTCTTGGGGAGTCAGGGAGTGATACTCATGGAAAACCATCCCCCTCCCTCAGGCCTCTGCTAGAATCAAAGACAAAGCAAAGAAAAGGCCAGGGAAGACACACCTAAACTGCTTCAGACAAGGGTGATACAATTAAGGAAACACCCCAGCCTCATTTACATTAAAGATGGAACAGAGGGACATCTCATTAGCATACAGAATGGAGAGCAGCTCTTCCAAGGCAGGAACCGCACTGAACTATGGGACACCGAAAGCAGAGAAGCACTGCCTGATGGGAAATCCCTGCTCCAGATGCTAATGAACCTAGGCCTGCTCACACCCAAATTAGTCATTATCAGACCAATTCTAGTAACGATCCTATTGACATCTAAAATACTGAAACTGCCAAGTTGCATTGTGAGCTCGTTCAAGGAACATCCCCCATAACCAGGTGTGATCAGTCTCTATTGTCTCCCCTCTTTCTCTTTGAACTATCCCTATAAAACTCCTATCCTTGCCCCAAGAAAACTGTTCTGATACCTGGACTTAAACTGCATCAGTTCCATTGAGACTTCTTCATCTCCTGTCTGATCGTGCTGGGGGCTCTGTCCTGCTTTTCTCCTGCCCTCTGGACCCCCGGCTACCATCATCATCTGGGAACCCCGATCAGTGCAAGCTCCGTGGAGTGGTGAGGTGTCTCTCTCTCTCTCTCTCTCTTTCTCTCTCTCTCAACTATCTCTCTAAGCATAGCCTCCTGACTCTGCCCTGTGTAAACTGTTATATGGTTACCTAACATTTGTAAGCAGCTTCAATTTAGATTTAATATTGTAATTGTTAGATTTAATATTGTAACTGTTTGATATCTATTCACTACTCAGAAATAAATCACTTTCATTGTTAAGCTGGTTGCTTCTCTCTCTTTCTTTCTCTTTTGCTCACTCTTCCTTAAGGGGTGTTGTTTTGGCTTCCCCATTCGCTCTGCAACAACGCTTCTTGTACCCAAGCAAAAGATCCCTGTAGTGCCCAAAATCCTGTGGGGTTTGCTCATCGTGTGGTTTACCTGTGAATGACTGTGGTGTGAAAGTGGGGATAAGGGGTGCTGAACCTGGGGGCTTATGAGGATGGCAGCTTAAAGTGCTGTTTAATCCAGCCCACGGAGTCCAAAGGCACATGAGGGTGCAGTGTGGCATTGCTGTGAAACCCAGCCAGCTGAGTCCAGGGACATATGAGGGGGTCAGCTTGTGAGTGCTGAGTACCCAGTCCTCTCAGACGTGCTCTGTTAGTGGGGGTGAGTGTCTGTGTGTGTTGCTAAGGTGGGAAGAACCCCATCCTGAGGAACCTAGTTCCTGCAGGAGAGCTCCAGTGGGAGGGGGAATTGGCAGCAGGGAGAATTCAGCTCCATATGAGAGCCCAAGTAAGCACCAACAGCACACTGATAGAACTGTTAACCTTCCCCCAGTCCCATAAGGGTAACCCTGATAAATGAGCATACCCCAGAGTATTGGGCAAATCTGGTAACAAAACTGTAGGCTGGTTTCCCTGACTGGGAATTGAACCCAGGCCACAGTAGTGAGCGTGTTGGATCCTAACCACTAGACCATCAGGGACACGTGAAACATGACTTTTTGCTCACCTACACCAGCCTTTCACAGGCCATTTTCTGTCCACTTCAGGATGGGGGGCAGGTCCATTCTCCCTTGCCCAGAGGCGACAAGAACAGAAACCAAACAGAACATCAAAGCAGCCAGACTGAGTCATGTGAGTTGCCCAACGAGCCCAGGATCCTGTCTCACGACAGCAGCCGATTTCATTGTCCCGAGGGAATCCTCAGGACAGACAGTTATTAAGTGATCCCTCCTGTCACCCATTCCCAGCTTCTAGAATACACCAGCTAGGGACACCTGCCCTGTCCATCCTGGTTAAATGCCAGTGATTGACTTTTCCTGCATTAAATTATCCAGTTCTGTTTTAGACCTCCTTGTAGATTTCACCTTCACAACATCCTCTGGCAAGGAGTTCCACTGGGTACAAAAATGTTTCCTTTTGGTTCATTTTTAACTTGGTTTCTGGGCTCCCTGAGGCCCTTTCACACACAAGGGCTTTCTCTGCAGCGTACTGGGGGGAGAAACCCCTGAGCCAGTGACACGGACTGACCTGGGCGCAGGCCAACAAGGGGGATTTCAGTGAAGCTACATGTGAATGGATCCATCTAGTAACCCCTGCCAGCCACACACACAAGGGAGGGGACTTTAGCCAAGGAAGCAAGGACTCTGAGGGAGGGTTGGAAGCGAAGGGGATTAATCAGATGGACGGGAGTTTCCAATGCTGGGCTGTGGCTAAGGTGGATGAGGGGATGTCACAGGGCACTAACACGGCAAGGGGACCAGAGAGGCCCTGCTGCACCGAGAGACATGGCAAAGCCTGGGATTGAACCAGGGACCTTTAAATATTTCATCTTAGGCTCCCCACACTGAGCTACCCATAAACCCCTCTAGCTGGTTATTAACTGTCCGGGATGTCTGGCAGCCGTGTCACTAACATGATGCCGTCGTGCCCGGCCCAGGAAGGCGCGACTGGTGTTTCCTGCCACCTGCAGTTTGACTGGCTCCTTCCCCCCATTCCTGCCTTAGCTCCCGGGCTGACCTGGCAGCTGAAGTGGTCGGGGGCCCAGCAGCCTGGGCAGGGAGTCAGGTGGCCAGACCCTGGTGGCAAGAGTCTTGGTGCTACTTGTTTCCCTGCCCCCTCTGGTGCCCTCACTCCCCACCCGCAGCCCCTGCTGCCTGCCTGGGTCCCTGTGCTGTGTCAGACGCTCAATGAACCCTCCTGTTTCACACGGGCTGGGAGTGGCTCTGGGCGAGGGCACAGGGCTGTGTCATTCCCTGTGGGAGCGGGAGGCCCCCGGAGCCCAGAGCGAGTGGACTCCCCAAGGGGCGCACGGTGAGAGACAGGGGGCTGGCGGCTCAGGGAGGGGCGGTCCCAGGAGGCAGAGGGCACCTGTGACTCTGGGCTGGCAGCTGACACTCTGCTCCTTGCTTCCCTCCCGCTGCTTCACCTCCCAGGGCTTCTTTCTCCTTCCCTGTCCATAGCAGGCAGCTACACAAAGGCAGGTCACCAAACCAGACACCCCTGTGGCCAGCATGGGGCTTGCACCCACGACCTGGGCGTTATCAGCATCAAGCTCTAAACAGCTGAGCCAGCAGCCCACGAGGGGCCCTTTGGGAAAGACCCCACAGGCAGCTGCAGGGACGTCTCTGCCGCTGCCATGAGCTCGTCTCTGATGGGGCCACGGGCGACTCACTGAGATGTGGGCTGGCTAGTGCAGAGTCAGAGGAGCAGGAGCCTGGGTGGGTTCAGGGGGGCCATGAGCAGGAGCAGGTTCGGGGGAGGGGCTGCTGGGCCACTGAAGCAGGTGACCAGGTGGTTGGCAGCAGCACTGTGGGCTGGGCACATGGTCCCATCACCTGGACATATGGAGCCTCCCTCTGTGGCTTGGGCTGGAGGAGCCTTGGGCCAGCCACTGCAGCAGCAGGAATTTGGGATCAGGTCACCCCACTGGGGACAATGGAGGGAAGAGAAGAGTTTTCCCTGCCATTAGGGGAAAGCTGGCCAGACCCTTTTAGCCACTGGGTCTGTGCAGACTGGATCCTCCTCCTACCAGTTCTCTGGCCTCAGTCCTGCAAAGCTCTCAGCCTTTTGCCTGTTTCTGCTTCCCTGTCCATAGCAGGCAGCTAAAGTGTGTGTCGGGGGGGGGGGGGGAGGGGAGTAGTCACCACAGCAAACAATCACATGGCCAGCATAGGGCTTGAACCCATGCCCTTGGCGTTATTAGCACCACGCTCTAACCAACTGAGCTAGCTGGCCTTCAGAAGCTGAGCTCACAAATGGCCCTTTCAGAAAGGCGCCTCGTCTCTGACAGGGCCACTAGCAACTCACTGTGATTTGGGCTCACTAGTCCAGATGCTTTGAGGTTTGGTCAAGGTGGCTGGCGGCCGGCATGGTGCACTGAGACCCAGGGCAAAGAAGCAGCTGGAATCTCTTGCTGCCAGCACCTTGCCTCCCAGCTTCTTCCCTGTCGGCAGCAGCCGCAGCCCCTTTCGGCCACTGGGAAGAGAGGCAGGAATGGGGCCAAGTAGCGAGTCAGGCTGAGGGGGGCAGGCAAAGCTCATCTTGTCTTGCAGGGCCACTGGCAACAGCTTGTCTCTTGTGCGCTGCTGCTGAGGAGAAAAACACCCTGAGAGGGACCAGAAAGACCCATTTAAAAGATTGTTTTGGGGGGGGGGGGGCACCTGCTAGCGCCAGGGGGCAAGAGTCAGAACCTGGCAGCTCCTGGGGACCACACAAGAGACCACAAGGGTAAGCAGCAAGCTCCAGGCAGGTTACGTTTTAGGGCCCAGCCCATCTCAGCCAGGCAGACCATAGCATCAGACTGAGCTCCAGGGGCATCAGACACCCAGCAGGAGGCACAGAACTCTCTCTCTGGGGAGCCTGCAGATAAGGAGCCCAAAGCTCATAAAGTTGGAGGGATTTTTTGCAAAAAAGAAATCTCTGCTGTCTACACTGGCCCTTTTGCACAAAAGTCTTTTGGAAAAAGACTTTTGCCCGAATGGGAGCAGCACAGTATTTCCGCAAAAAGCACTGATTTCTTACCGTAGGGAGTCAGCGCTTTTGCAGAAATTCAAGCGGCCAGTGTTGACAGCTGGCAAGTTTTTCCGGAAAAGCAGCTGATTTTCCGGAAAAACTGGCCCGTCGAGAGACAGCCCATGGAACCTACATGAGCCAGTAGTGATTCAATTAGGCTGAACTGGAGTTCTGGCTCATGGCCACTGGGACCAGCTTTGCTTGTTTCCTTCCACCCAGAGCCCCCTTCTTCTCCTGGGCTGCAAGGAGCCTCCCTGGGATGCCCTGAGACAGGCACAGGGCTCTGCCTCCCCATAACCAGCCCCTCCCCACCCAACCGGCTTTGGCAGAACAACCGGCTTTGGCTAGCTAGACTGCTCCCTTCTTACACACTTTGAAATGTCCATTCCTAAACAGGACTGTGTGGCCTAAAAGAAAAGGCATCTGACTTTGGGTCAGAAGACTGAAGGGTTGAGTCCCTTTGCACTTGTGTTGACTGTGCTTGTGGGTTCTGGTGTCTTATGCTTGGAATTGTTCTCTGTAACAACGTGTGTCCATTGGAAGGCCTCTAGCTATTTGGCAGATCTAAACTAAAACCTTCTGCAGGCAGAGTGGCAGCAATTAATTATAATGCCTGAGCTCATGTTCCACCTAAATGGCATTTCAATAGGGTCACACTAGGCTGTGACCAGGGGGTCTGATCCTATTGACCCCACCGTCACCAAGTAAGAAACAGATCCAAGGGTGGGTAGAGAGAACTTAGTTAACAGCATTTGTTCAGAAAAAAAACTGCTTAGCAATAGTTGTGTTTGTGCAATTGGCATTCTATGATTATCATCCTCACTTTCCTATTGTTTGTCTGTGGGATCACTGTCTGGTTTGTAACTGTTTCTGTCGACTGTATCATTAATGTTGCTGGGGGAAAATCAACAAAGGCGGTGCAGTATGATTGGTTAGGTAAATCATAATAGTATGTTAGCTTTGGTTAGTAACATTATACTAAAATAATTGGTTAAGCAGGACTAAATTATCACTATATAGATAAGAAGAAGGAAAAGGGGAAACGAGAAGAGGAAGAAGGAGGAAAAGGGAAAGGAAGGGAGAAGACCAAGGAGGAGGAGGGAGACCTGGAAGCAGAACTCACCTCCAAGGCAGCCTCAGACCAGAGCAGCCAGGACCCCTCTGCATGACCGTTGAAATGGTTTGCTGTGTGAATTCTGACAGGTGACGTCAGGCCTGGGCACTGGAATTATTTACCAGTTTCCCTGAGCTACTAAGACTCAGAGCTGTGATGGCCGAGTGGTTAAAATGTTGGACTAGAAATCCAATAAGGTTTCCCTGTGCAGGTTCAAATCCTGCTCACAGTGAGGTTTGTGTTTTGGTCACACCCCTTCCTAGGGCAACAAGGTACCCAAACTATGAGACTCCTGAGAAGAACGTGCCTGTCCCAGCAGAAGGGACACATGGGCTATGTCTACACTTGTAGCTTCTTGCATGAGTAATATGCAAATGAGGCTAAGTGTAGAATATTGCTGAGCCTCATTTGCATAGCTAATGAGCCACCACTTTTTTCAGAAGAGACTCTTGCACCAGAAGGAGCATCTACACTGCCCCTTCTTGCGCAAGAATAACCCTCCTGCGCAACGCCGTTACACCTATTACTTTTCACTAAACACCATTATCAGACTACCCGGTGCACATTCCTACCTTCCTTTGTGCACACAACATACAAGGGGCTCTAATTACTGGCCACCTGCCTTTCACACAGATCATTGATCCTCGTGACTTTCAAGTACATTCACATGGCAGCTGTTTAAACATAATGTGCTTCTATTGCATGATCAGCACCAGAGTCTGGGAGTTAAGGAAGGGCGCCACCCAGCATGGGGCTTGAACCCAAAAGTAGCTCAACCTACACACAAAAGTAGCTCAAAGCTGGAGCTGCTGTGGAAGGAGGTGAAGCTACAGAAGCTGACAGGGGACAATCAGCGGGCGGAGGGTTATTTTTTCTCCCCCCGGGCTGATGTGGCTAGAACTGAGGAGAAGAAAATCCTCTTCCCTTCCCCTCAGAAGATGGAAATTGCAGTTGGTTCTCTCTTTGGTTCTACTAAAGCTGGACCCCAGGACTAGACTTTTTCTTTCTAAAACCCTGGTGAAAAATGAGAGCCAATTGCTCACAGGCTGAGAATGTGAGTTAAGGAAGGGCACCGCCCAGCATGGGGCTTGAACCCATGACTCTGAGATTAAGAGTCTCACGCTCTACCAACTGAGCTAGCCAGGCTGTGTGGGAAAAGATTCCTAATATCCCATCTCACGGTAACAGGAGCCAAGTGTTCTCCACTGCCTGCCTCAAGGCTCTTTCTTGCCCCTAATGTGGGGTTCTGGTCTGTGGAGAGGTTTGAACTCGAACCCCACTCCCGACACACCCACTTCTTTCCCCACAAGGAACGGCCCCATTTCCATCTCTCCAGGGACAGGAGAAGGGCTCTGGCCTGTTCTCTGCAAAATGCTCAGCCTGTTTCATTTTCTGCAGGAACGAGTGGGATCCATGCGCCCTGTTCCCCAGTGAGAGGTATGTGTCCTCTCCCCCCTTTCCACAGACACAGCAGACCAGGGGGCTATGAGCCTCCAGAGGCCCCTTCCTACTTGGCCTCCCACAAAGCTGGGGTGAAAAGCTGCTAGACACCAGCCCTCCTGGGCCAAGCCATGGCAGAGGTAGCAGGATTCACTCCCATCTTCTCCTGCCTGTGCCCTGATGCTGAGGGGCCGGCCTCTTTCCTGCTGCCCCAACTCTTATTCCCACAATGCACTTTGTGCAGGGGCCATTGGTCTTTCTGCCAAGGTGCGTGGCTGGGAGCCAGGACCCTTCCTAAAATATACAAATCCCCCGTCCCCCCCCAGGGGCCAGGTGAGTGACTTGCCTTGCATATGTGACAGCATCAGACCCCTCCCACCTGCCTGCTCAGTGTGCAGACCAAGCCCAAGGGTAGCACCTGGGTTGTGTGTTACACAAAAGCCTCTTGTTCCCTGCTCAGTTCCCAACACTGGCTGCTGATGCTAACTTCCATGGGGGTGTAGCTCAGTGGTAGAGTCTTTGACTGCAGATCAACTGGTCCTTATCTCAACTCCAAGTGCCCCCTTGGAAAAAGTTCCTTCTAGTGTAAACATTTTCCTTTCCAGTTCCATCATAATCTGGCTTTACATTGCTTGAGGTTCTTGACATTAATAAGAACCCTTAATGCAGAGCTACTCAACTTTGGGAGCCCTGGCAGCCATAATCAATGGCATTTAACCAGGATGGACAGGGCAGGTGTCCCTAGCTGGTGAATTCCAGAAGCTGGGAATGGGCGACGGGAGGGATCATTTCATAACTGTCTGTCCTGAGGATTCCCTCGGGACAATGAAATCGGCTGCTGTTGTGAGACAGGATCCTGGGCTAGTTTGGCAACTGGCATGGCCCAGTCTGGCTGTTCTGATGTTCTGTTTGGTTTCTGTTCTTGTCCCCTCTGGCCAATGGAAAATGGAGCCTCATCCTGAAGGGGACAGAAAGTGGCCAGTGAAAGGCAAGGGTAGTTAAGGAGAGACTCACGTTCATGTGTCCGTGATGGTCTAGTGACTAGGATTCAGCATTTTAACTACTGAGGCCTTGGTTCAGTTCCCAGTCAGGGAAACCAGCCTCATCTGTATTAATGAAATCTGTCTGGTCTTTGCCCTTTTCCATCACAGGAGGGCCAGTGGCTGAGGGAGGGGAGGGGCTGGGGTGCCAGAGGCAGGCTCTGGCTGGGAGACACTCCCAGCAGCCAAGCACATTTCTCAGGCAGCCCCTTCCCTGCGCAGAGAGCACAGGTCACACGCCTGGGTGAATAAGAGCTTGTGGGGACTGGCCAGGGCTTCAAGCAGGCAGCTCCCATTGGCCACACACAAGCTGGGAGCAGGGACTAGGCCTGAAGCCTTTTCCTCTACAGCTGAGACACACAAAGGGCCCAGCAGCCCCTTCTCTCAGCTGTGCGTGGGGGCAGGGCGAGCAGGGAATCTGCCTGAGGCTTCTTGCTGCCATGTTGGGTGGCTTCATGGGCTGGATCCAGCCCGCTGGCCTGTATTGCCCAGGCCTGGCGTAGAGGGACCCTTGGCTCTGGGCTGTGGGGGAGGGGCGCTGTGGAAAGGCCAGTCTGGCCTTCCTGGGCAGGGCATGACGACATGCGGCCAAACATCCTGGACAGAGAATTACAGGCCACACAGGGCTCTTATCACAGCCAAAGTAGCTCAGTGGGGAGAGCGTTAGACTGAAGATCTAAAGGTCCCTGGTTCAATCCCAGGCTTTGGCATGCTCCAATAGGGGCTAATTACTTCAAGTTGATGGTTTTGCTTGGAGCTGTTATCACAACCTGCACTGCAGGAGAAAAGGGGAGATGAGCTGCATCCTGGGGCTCTTCCTGCTTTCTCTTGGCCCTGGGTCTCTATCCTGCCACAGGGCAGGCACAAGGGCTACTGTTGGGGGGAATCAGGTGACACCACAAACAACACTCCCTGTTGGCAGTGCTGGAACACGGCACCACATGAGCATGTTGCTAGCACCCATGTCTCCCCCCCCCAGGACCACTAGAGATGTCCTTGCACCCTGGGGCTGTCTGTCTGGGCCATGCACTCACACACACTGGCCCCTTCCTTTCTAGGACAGGGCTCCTGCTGTTCCTTGCTTTACTCAACCTGGGAGTTGGGCTTATCCCCAAGCAGCAGGGGCTGTGTTTACCTGGGGAGACACAAATAGCAGCAGAAACCCCTGTTCCCACTTTCTGCTTGGCTTTGAACCAGGAGCCTTTTGCACATTAAGCAAACACGATAACCACTACCCCACAGAAAGAGAAACATGCTGGTCAGTTTTTTTCTGTACATAAACTTGGACAAATATTCTGTTACTAATTCTTTGCCCAAGGCAGAGCAAGAGCAGGGAACAAGACCCCCCTCCCCCCAATACTTCTCTAGACCCTTTGCTCCCAACATGGGGGGGCTGTGTGCCTCGGGAGGAGTGACCCACATCATATCCCCAACATTTCTGCCCTTCATGGATGGACCTTTGGGGGAGGCCCAGACGCTCCATCCTCTCACTCAACTCCTATCACACACTGGAGCAGGGCAACCCCCAGGGGTAGGGCTGAGCCATGGGGTGCTGGGCAAGGGGCAGAGGCTGCAGGAGCTGAGCGTTTCCCTAGAGCCCAGGGACCCATAAGGAGGCACCATGCTCTGTGTCTCTCTCGGAAGGCACAGAAAGGGATTGACTGGGGACAGGGAGAGTGTCTATGGGGTTGTGCAGTTTGTTGCCCTGGTTAGGGCGTGGCCAAAACACAGGCCTCACTGTGAGCAGGATTTGAACCTGCGCAGGGAAACCCTATTGGATTTCTAGTCCAACGCCTTAACCACTCGGCCACCACAGCTGTGAAGTCAGCAGTGCTCCAGGATCAGGGACAGTGGTAAATAATCCCAGTGCCCAGGCCTGACCTCACCCACCCCACATATTACACACAGCAAAAATGGCTCCAGAATAGGGCAAGCTTGGGGGCTCATTGCTGGGCCCTGGGGTGAAGCATTAAACTAGCTCCCTCCTGCGGGGCCTGTGAGTGTTGCTGTCCCTGCTGTACAGACAGGGCCATGGAGACAGGGAGATATTCACTGAATGGGCCAAGGTCACCCAGCGAGTTAGAGCCCAGCTCTGCCCCCAGCTCCCTGCCCCACCCACCGATGTGCTGACTCCCTGGCTGCCAGGGGGCTGTTTGCATTGGCCTCTTTTGTTTTCTTTTCTGCTGGGAGACATTGGGACAGTTGGCCAGGGCGTCCCGCAGTTGCCATCTCCCTCTGTGCAGGGGCTGTCCAGAGCCCCGACTAGCAAACGCTGACACTGCTGTTAGGTCCAGACCAGAGGGGAGTGTTTAAGGGTTATTTCAGAAGAAGGGTTTTCTCCCCAAATAACTGCATCTAAACGGTGTTTTTTATTTCATAATATTTTGAAACAGCACCCGGACACGATTATGCAAATAGAGCGCGGGATATTTAAATCTCGGTTTCATTTACAATTTTGAATGTCTCCATTTGCATCCCTCTCCTGAAGGAGACTGCAAGTGTCAACATGTCCTGGGTGTTGCAACCTCCCAGCACTCACCTGATGTTCCCTCCCCGCTGCCTGAAGACGTTTGGGAGTCCTCCTGCGTCTCCTGGAGCTGCAGGTCATCAGCGTTGTCATCCTGAAGCTGCAGCTGCTGCTTCCCAGGTGTCTCCATCCCAGACTCCACAACTCTCCCTGGAGACAGGGGCTCCCCACACCCCGGGATTCGGTCCAGTTCCTCTCAGTATGCACAGTGCTGCGGTGCTTCCCCAGAGCGGGACCTGCCCTCACGGGCCCTCACATACCCCTCCCGCAATTCGTTGACCTTGGGTCTGACTTGGTCTAGGATGCAGGAGGGGGGAGGTGGCCTTTCTCTGCAAGGCCATCGGCCATTGGGCCATATGTTAGATAATTTCATGGAGGTTAGGTCCATAAAAGGCTATTAGCCAGGGGATAAAATGGTGTCCCTGGCCTCTGTTTGTCAGAGGCTGGAGACGGATGGCAGGAGACAAATCGCTTGATCATTGTCTTCGGTCCACCCCCTCTGGGGCACCTGGTGCTGGCCACTGTCGGCAGACAGGACACTGGGCTAGACGGACCTTAGATCTGACCCAGTACGGCCGTTCTTATGTTCTTATGTTCATAAATGTCTGCATTCCTCCTCCTGGACTGCCGGGCCTGCAGAGACTCCCCCTCGGATCACAGCTCCAAGAGGGTCTTTATCTCTGGCCCAGACACTGACAGTGCCCAGTGTTTCTGCCCCTTGCTTGGTCCTGTGATGTGTCCCTGAAGGGGTCTCTGGGGGCTTGTGCCTGTGACATGACTCTCCGGAAGGCAGACGTGCTCGATCTTAGGCAAAGGACCCAGAAACAACACTTTACAGCAACAAACACAAGGACGGCTCTTGGTCCGCATCCCTGGGCCACACAGAGTATCCAGAAGTCACTTCCCCACCTCTCCCTTGGCTGCTCTAGAGCTCAGCCCAAAGTCTGATAAACTCTACTCTCCCACCCAACAACCTCTGGGACTCCTCTTCCGCCCAGCTCCTTAAACCATGAAGAGTGCAGGGCAGCCACTACCCCAGCGTCACCACTTCTGGTCTTTGCCTAATGGCCAAGAAGTTCTGCTTTACCCAAACCACACAGGCACCCTCTTGCCTCCAGCTAGCCTTATTTTCCCAGACACTTCCAAGGCAGGCATTGGTGGTATAGTGGTGCGCATAGCTGCCTTCCAAGCAGTTGACTTGGGTTTGAATCCCAGCCAATGCAATGTAAAGAGGGAGCATCAAATCTCCTTACTGAGGTTTTACTTGAACCCTGAAAAACAGGCACAAACGGGTTCTGCAGCTGGGGGCTGCCTCTCACCCCTCTTCATCCTCTCCGAGATCCTGCACAGTAATCTGGTTCCTCCCACACATACCTCTGCTGTGACTCCTTGATCTTGTCTCTGACTTGGTCTAGGATGTGGGGGTAGAAGGGAGGTGGCCTTTCTTTGCTAGGCCATTGGCCATTTGGCCAAAAATGTCGGCATTCCTCCGCATGGACTGCAGGGCCTGCAGAGACTCCTCCTGGGACCACAGCTCCAAGAGGGTCTGTATCTGTGGCCCAGACAATGACAGTGCCTGGAGTTTGCTGCCCCTGGCTTGATTTGATTCCCAGCGAATGCAAGGTGGGAAGGGAACAGGCAGCCTCCTGGGGGAGATCTTATTTAACCCTGAGCAACAGGCACAAGTGGGTCCCACAACCAAGGGCTCCCTCTCACCGCTTTTCGTTGGGAGCAGCTCAAAAAAAAACTAATTTGGCTGTTGTGGGGTCTGCATGGGGCTTGTACCCGTGACCTGGGCATTATTAGCATCAAGCTCTAAACAGCTGAGCCAGCAGGCCTATGAGTAGCCCCACAATAGAGGGAAGAGAAGAGTTTTCCTGCTATTGGGGGAAGCCGGCCAGGCCAAGGCCCTTTTAGCCACTGGGTCTGTGCAGTCTGGAGCCTCCTCTTACCAGTTTTCTGGCCTATTTCCTGAAAAGCTCACAGTCTTTTGCCTGTTTCTCTTTCCCTGTCCATAGCAGGCAGCTAAAGGAGGGAGACAGGGGTAGAACAGTCACCACAGCAAACGTATCTGTGGCCACCACAGGGCTTGAACCCAAGACCTTGGCATTACTAGTTTCATGCATTAAGCAATTTTACTAGCCAGCCAACCCAAACACAGCTCACAAATAGCCCTTTTAGAAAGGCGTGTCCGGCAGCTGAAGGGCTGTCTCTGCAGCTGCCAATGGCTCTTCTCTGACAGGGCCACTAGCGACTCACCGTGATGTGGGCTGGCTAGTCCAGCTGGTTTGACATTTGGTCAAGATGGCTGCTGGCTGGCATGGTGCACTGAGACCCAGGGCAAAGAGGCAGCTGGAATCTCTTGCTATCAGCATCTTACCTCCCAGCTTCTTCCCTGTCAGCAGCAGCCACAGCCCCTTTCAGGCTCTGAGACAGCCCAGCAGTTCCATGGGTGGCCAGGGGAGGCCTCTTCTGTGTCCCAGAAGGACCTGGGAAAATGTGAGCAAAGGAAGCAACAAGGAACCACTGGGAATTGAACCCAGGATCTGCTGTTTAGAAGGAGCAAGCTAAGCCATGGTGCCCCCCTCAAGCTGTTGGGTGAAACTGCTCTGTGGTCCCCGACAACACCTTTGACTCCCAAAGTGCAGCAATTTCCTTCCAGCCCTGGCTGTGTCTGCGGCTGAGCCGCACAAAGGAAGATACAAGATCCCTGCTGGGGTCTTTGCCGGATGAACATGCCTGAGGAAAGAAGCTGGAAGCGCAACAGACACACAAAAGGGGACGTGGGACAGTTTGAGTAGCACACGAGGCTGGTGGCGCAGCTCAGCCAGGGACCTTATCCACTCACAGAGTTTCACAGCTTCTCCACGCCCCGAACCCCACCAGGCAAACTGCTTTGCCCGCACCATGCTCAGGGCCTGGGGATTTTCTGTCCTTTTGCCAGACCAAATAACTAGCCCTGTGCTCCTCTGGAGTCTCTGCCTTTCATGGGCCTTCTCATCCTCAGACTCCTCTTTGTCTCCAGACAGACTCTGCTCTGCTACATCCACCTCTTGCTGTCTGTCACTCCTGGGCCTTCTAGAGTAAAATGTGCCCCTTCATTCTGACTTTGAATACCTGGGGTTTTAGGAGCCAGATCTGCACCTAACACAAGCTAGTGAGGAGTCTGGACACCTTCTGCAGAGAAGGAGACAGTAACTGCAGAGCATCCTTGCCAACTATTTCAGAGAGCAGAGAAATGCAAACTCTTTGTCAGTGAAAGGAAACTGTCACCCCAGGTGGGACAATCCCTGCCTTAGGAGGCCAGTGCCTTGTCCATTAGGCCACTGGCAACTGGGGCACACAGAGAAGCCTGGCAGGGAAAGAAATTCACCCTTCTAAATGTCCCTTCTTCAACTTTTAGCTCCTAATGAATCCCCTTTGAAGAAGCCAGATACACAGGAAGGGCTGATCACACCCCTCTGAAAATCAGCTTTCCATGGGTATAGGCAGCTGGCTCCAAGTCATGGGCCTTGACATCTCGTCTCCCTCCCGAATCCAGGGACGTGTCTCCCACCGCTGCAGCCTCCTGAGGCTCTATGGCCGTGTCCGTTCAGCAGGGACAGCAACACTCACAGCCCCACAGGAGGGCCCCTGGCCTAGCAATGTGGCCCCCTGAGCAGCCTCTGATGTTCCCTGCTTGAGCCCCAGAACCAGCCCTGAGTGACGGGGAAGAGGGGAAGCAGCTCACACATGCCAAGGGGCTGGCCAGGGGCAGGACATGAGCCTGCAAGGCAGCAGTGACATCACAAGGAACTTTTACAGCACCTCAGCTCATTGGCTTGGAGGCAGTGACCTCACAGAGCAACCATGGCAACAGCCAGGTGGGACAGGGGCAATCTCAGAGACCCCCCATGGCCTGGCTGCCTGGAATCTCCTTTGTGAGGTTTTCCCTTGAACTCACCTCTAAGGCAGCCTCAGACCAGAGCGCCCAGGACCCCTCTGCATGACTGCTGAAAGGGTTTGCCGTGTGAATTCTGTGGGTCAGGTGACGTCAGGCCTGGGCACTGAGATTATTTACCAGTTTTCCTGGGCTGCTGTTATTTAGAGCTGTGATGGCCGAGTGGTTAAGGTGTTGGACTAGAAACCCAATAGGGTTTCCCTGCGTAGGTTTGAATTCTGCTCACAGTGAGGTCTGTGTTTTGGCCACACCCCTTCCTAGGGCAACATGGTACCCAAACCCTGAGAAGAACATGCCTGTCCCGTCAGAAGGGACACCTGCAGAAGGCAACAGAGGCTACAAAAGCAGGAGAGAACATGGGTTGCAGGGTCCTGCCTAACAACAGGAAAACCAGTCTGGCTTTCAGCAGAGCCAGCTCCCCATGGACACTGCCAGGGGGCCAAGCAGCTCCAGTGGCCCCTCCCTCTCCCCAAAAGCCAGCCCTGGCTGGGTAGAAAGATGCTGGGCCCAGAGGCCTCCCTTCACCTGGCAGAGGCAGAAGTGATGGAGACAGGCCCAGGGGTGTGTGGGCTACAAAAGCCTCTTGTCCCCTTCTCAACTCCTAACAGTGCAAACATCAGGGAGAGTAGCTCAGTGATAGACTACAAATTATATGAGCGTTACTTCAAATCCAAGGCTGTGTCTACACTGGGCCACTTATTCCGGAAAAGCAGCTGCTTTTCCAGAATAACTTGCCAGCTGTCTACACTGGCCGCTTGACCACTTGCTTTTCCGGAAAAGCAATGATGATCTACTGTAAAATTGTCAGTGTTTTTCCGGAAAAACTATGCTGCTCCTGTTCGGGCAAAAGTCCTTTTCCGGAAAAACTGTTCCGGAAAAGGGCCAGTGTAGACAGCCCAGTAGTCTTTTCCGCAAGAAAGCCCTGATTGCGAAAATGGCGATCGGTGCTTTTTTCCGGAAAAGCGCGTCTACATTGGCCATGGACGCTTTTCCGGAAAAAGTGCTTTTCCGGAAAAGCATCCTGCCAAAGTAGACGCGCTTTTTCCGGAAATACTTATAACGGAAAACTGTTCTGTTTTAATCATTTCCGGAAAAGGGTGCCAGTGTAGACGTAGCCTTAAGGGTACGTCTAGACAACATGCCTCTGTCTCTGTCCAGCTGGCCGGCCGTTAGGGGAAACTTCCTGTAAGGCGAGCAGGGTGGCTGAAGAGGGGCATCAATGGCCTAGGAAAGCAATGTGCTTCCCGTGAGATGGCAGAAAAAGCAAAAGAAAAGAACCGCCCCCCCGTGGGCCGGGCCAAGCCAAGCCTGAGCATAGAACAGGGACCAAGCAGAGAAAAACACAGAAAACTAGCAATGCTCGGCACAGAGAAAAAAAGGAGTGAAAACAGAAGCAGCAACATTCCCTCTCCATTTGTCTTGGTCATCTGTCAGTCTATTTTTCACAGCAAGCGCCAGGACAAAGCACAAACGCAGATCCTCGCTGCCACAAATAATGCAGTCAAGTTTGCCACACTTGGGGAAATTACAGGGATCAGCACAACTGCAGTGCAATGGATGAGCCTCACCCTGGGAAAACCACCTTTGTGATCATGATATCTTCCCTACCAGGTAAGCATGAGTTCCACGTGCACAACCACCGCCTGCCCCCCACCGTCCAAACTCTTTCACATCATGGGGGATGCCACCTCGTGCACCCACACTGCCGTGCCCCAAATGCTCCCCTACTGCCCGCCCCTGCCTCCAAGCCGCCCCCAACACCCACATCGAGCCCCGCTTGCCCAACGTGGGCCCCGCTCGCCAGCCCGCTTCCGCTCCCACAAGTCTCCGCTCGTGCCCACATCTGCATACGTGCTCAAGCCGCTCCGCCTCTCCGCTTGGGACATGCCCCCACCTGACTTTCTGCCTGGGCCCGGCACTCTCTCCCCTCTCCGGCCTGAGCCCCGCTTCGGCGGCGAGGAGCCCGGTGGCGCTGCTGCACCCTGACTCTCGACCCCGCTGGCGCTTTCCCCGGCTGCGGGCCGCACACCCAGCAGGGGCTGGCTCGGGCAGGAGCCGCCACTCGGGAGGCACCGGGTCCGTGCGGCTTCCGCTCTCGCCCCGACACCCCTGGCCCAGCCGGGCCTGTCGCCCTCCGGAGCCGGGTGCATCCGGACTGTGTCTACACTGGCCACTTATTCAGGAAAATCAGCCGCTTTTCTGGAATAACTTGCCAGCTGTCTACACTGGCCCCTTGAATTTCCGGAAAAGCACTGACGATCTACTGTAAGAAATCCTTTTTCCGGAAAACTGTTCCGGAAAAGGGCCAGTGTAGACAGCACAGTAGAAAATGGTGATCAGGGTTTTTTTGTGGAAAACCGCATCTAGATTGGCACGGACGCTTTTCTGCAAAAAGTTCTTTTGCGGAAAAGCATCCTGCCAATCTAGATGTGCTTTTCCGAAAATGCTTTTAAAGGAAAACTTTTCTGTTAAAAGCATTTTCGGAAAATCATGCCAGTGTAGACGTAGCCAAGCAGTATGCAGGTAATCAAATCGTTGAGACAATGCCATTTCTGGTTGAAATGGCAAGACACTGTTTTTCTTTGTGATACTGTCTGATATCCCTTTTGTGTGCATTGATTCTTTGGCGAAGCATCTGAGACATTTGTCCAGTTATATACATTATCTTACCCAGTACAAAGATAGCTTCCCCAATTATCACCTCTAATATCATTAGCTCACAGACATTTACCTCCCCCCTCCCATCTCTCCTCTGTTCTGAAATTTGATTTGTCTTTTTTATAGGTGTTCACTTTTTTTGATTGTATCCCTGGGCTACGTCTAGACTGGCATGATTTTCCACACATGCTTTTAATGGAAGGCTGTGTCTAGACTGGCCAGTTTTTCCGGAAAATCAGCCGCTTTTCCAGAAAAACTTGCCAGCTGTCTACACTGGCAGCTTAAATTTAGGCAAAAGCACTGACGATCTCGCGTAAGATTGTCAGTGTTCTTGCGCAAATACTATGCTGCTCCGGTTTGGGCAAAAGTCCTTCTGCGCAAAACTTTTGAGCAAAAGGGCCAGTGTAGACAGCCCAGATTTGTTTTCCCCAAAAAGCCCCGATCGCGAAAATGGCGATCGGGGCTTTTTTGCGGAAAAGCGCGTCTAGATTGGCACGGACGCTTTTCCGCCAAAAGTTCTTTTCCACCAAAAGCATTCTGGAAAATCATGCCAGTCTAGACATAGCCCCTCTTGTTAGCACTGCATAGTTCTATTTTTTGTTTTAGCTAGGCTAGACTAACACAACTACTACTATTAAAAAAAGGTAGCACACCATAAGGTACAACAACATTTTCAAATAAACACAGGCACCTACAGGTCTCACTACAAAAACTAATAGTTCAGTTCTGTTTTTTTACATGATTGGGTAGCTTCACTGGAGTGAAGCCTCAAAAAATTGAGTGCAAACTCATAAATGCTCCTCTCCACAGAAATCTTTACTAAAAGGCAAAAGATTTATACAATTTGAAGAGAAACCAGAATATACCACAGATGCTGCAGAGGCGCTGCCAGAAAATCGGCATCTGTTTCTCAACTCACGGTGGCTACACGGGACCGTCTGCAAATCCCCACCCCTTCTGCAGCCTGTTGCTCTGCCACGCTGATAGCCCGAGTTTTGCGTGGGAGCCAGGGGCTTTAGGAGCAAACTCTGCCCCATGGCGAATCACTGTGCGCAATGCATCGTGGGTATGTAAATGAGCACCCCTGGGTACACCCGAGCGCACGGAGGAGCCCAGATCTCCGAGCTGTTGCTGCAGCCCCTAGCTCGCTGCCGTGGGCCAGGCTGGGCAGCTGCTGCTGGTCTCACCACTGTTCCAGGCGCAGACCGCGTGCTGGTTCCCCGCGGGCCCTTCGGCCAGTAGCTTGGGAGTGCCAGGCTCCACGCTGCCCTCAGGAGGGGCAGGCGGGCTTGGGGATTTGGTTGCTGCCGCGTGTAAGGGCCGGGGCACGAGCCGCTGAACTGCCCTGGGGGAGGGTGGGTCAGCCACGGAGCCTACAGAGGATCCAGCCCGCCCCGCGGCAGCAAAGTCGGCGGCTTGTCCCCAGTCTCCAACGCTGCAGCTTGCACCCGCGGCCCTTCTCCGTAGCCCACCCGCTGTGATCGAGCCAGACCCTGGGACACCCGAGTGCGATTCTCCCCCGCCTGGGCCGGCTGGTACTGCCCCCGGTTTGCTCGCGCTGTTTAAACACCTCAGTCTCCGCCCCTAGGAGTTTCCGCTCCCTAAAGGAGCTGGGTTGGTTCCAACCTTCTCAGGAACGTTCACAGCACGGAACAGAACAGGAACAGCCGCGCTGGTGATGAAACCCTGGCACGGGGTCTAGCGCGGGGTTTGTAACCCCCTCGTCTGGGAGCGTCACTGGAACAATTCTCTGACACGCTGTGCTTCTATTGCATTATCTACACAACGAGTTTTCTCAGCAAAAAAAGGTGCTAATTAGGGTCTCATTTGCATGAGTCATTATCTTATTTGCATATTTTCTGGCAAACTGATTTTGCGCTGGGGTTGTTGTGCAAAAACAAGCAGTATGGAAGTTTTCTTTTTGCACAAAACCCCCTTTTTCTGAAAGATCAATATACCTCTTTTGGGGGGGCATAAGAATCTTTTGGGAAAAGGGGGTTTTGTGCCAAAAAAGTGTTCACACTGCTTGTTTTTGCACAAAAATCCCATTGGCAGAAAATATGCAAATGAGATGGTGACTCATGCAATTGAGTCCCTCATTAACATATTTTTTAAGGAGAAAACTTCTAGTGTAGATGTAGCCTCTGTGGCTACGTCTAAACTGGCATGATTTTCCGCAAATGATTTTAAGGAAAAGTTTTTCCATTAAAAGCATTTGCAGAAAAGAGCATCTAGATTGGCACGGACACTTTTGTGCAAAAGCACCTTTTGCAGAAAAGCGTCCATGCCACTCTAGACGCGGTTTTGCACAAGAAAGACCCGATCGCCATTTTCGCCATCGGGGCTTTTTTGCACAAAACAGTCCTGAGCTGTCTACACTGGTCCTCTTGTGCAAATACATTTGCGCAAGAGGGCTTTTTCCCGAACGGGAACAGCATAGTATTTGCGCAAGAACACTGACAATCTTACATTAGATCGTCAGTGTTCTTGCGCAAATTCAAGTGGCCAGTGTAGACAGCTGGCAAGTTTTTCCGCAAAAGTGGCTGCTTTTGCGGAAAAACTTGCCAGTCTAGACATAGCCACTGAGTTACCAGCAGTGGGGCTGTTAGTGTCGGCATCTAACTAATTGCACCATTAGGCCACGTCTTCACTCTGGTAGAGATTGCTGCTGCAATCCATCTTCCAGAGCTTGATTTAGCAAGTCTAGCTAAGCCTCATGAAATCAAACACCTAGGGCACCTCCTGCTCTTTGCTATTATCCTACTCCCACTGTGTGGGCACCACCAAGCTCAACTGAAGGTAAAACCAACTCCAGATACATGTTGAAGAATGGTGGGAAGAAAAGACCCATTGACCTGGCAACAAGGCACCACTGGGTGTTGAACCGAGGATCCCCTGCTTACGAGGCAGGCACTTTAGCCAACTAAACCATGGTGCCTTCCTTGAAGCAACCTTAAAACTGTTCTACTTTATGGTGCCAGACACCCCCTTCCCATTCCAAATTGCAGCCATTCCCCATTCCCCTCCAGCTCTTGCCATGACTCAAGGCCTGCGCAGGCCAAGACATTTGATTGGCAGCTGGAACCCAAAACCTTTGCGTCAATTGTAGCACCAGGCCCCAAAGGGACAGACCAAAGGCAGCTGCCTGGTCCTAAGGCCGGGCCTGCAGCCAGGGGGAGGGAGAAGAATCTCTCCTTTCAGCTGGGGTGCGTCTACACTGGGCCACTTATTCCGGAAAATCAGCCGCTTTTCCGGAATAAGCCGCGAGCTGTCTACACTGGCCCTTGAATTTCCGGAAAAGCAACGATGCTGTACTGTACAAAATCAGCCGCTATTCCGGAAACCGTACGATGCTCCCGCTCGGGCATAAGTCCATTTTCCGGAAAAGCTTTTCCGGAAAAGGGCCAGTGTAGACAGCTTTTCCGGAAAAGCAGAAAAAACGAAAAAAAGCGGTTTGGACGCTGGGAGACCCCGTAGGAGCCGCGGACTTCCTGGTAAGCCCGAGCTGTTAAAGGGCTCTCAGGCTGCTGGGCGCACGTGCCAGGAGCCTGTCTGGGTCAGCTCTGCCGCCTGCTGTGCTGCCCAACACTTTTTTCCTTTCGGCTCACCGCACCATGGCAGCTCCTGCTGGAGAGCCCCCTGGACCCCCAGCGGAGGAGGCCCCCAGGGGCCGCAAAAGGCCGGCCCCATCCTGGAGCCCCAGGGAGCTGGAGGCCCTCATCGAATTATGGAAGGAGGAGGAGGGTCTCCACGATCTCCATTCCCGGTGCCGGAACGCTGATCTGTACACTCGGCTTGCGCAGAACCTGGCCCAGCAGGGACACCCCAGCCGCAACTGTGAGCAGGTCCGCTCCAAAGTCAAGGAGCTGCGGCTGGGGTATGTCAGGGCCACTGAGGGCAGGGGGGCAGGACCCGACGCCTGCCCATATTTTGCGGAGCTCCACTCCTTTCTGGGAGAGCCCGCCCCTCAAGCCCCACCGGTCCCCGTGGACACCTGCCAGCGGCCACCTATTAACCGTCCCACCGAGCCGGAGGAGGCAGACGACAGCGGCAGTGCATCTGGGGAGGAGGCCAGCGTTGCCACCCAGCAGGCCCCCTCCAGCAACTCCTCCGAGGACGGGGAGGAACCCACTGGTGAGTCTGTGCAGTTTGCACTCCCAAGGGTGGGGGGCGGAGGGCGGGAGGTGGGGAGCCAGGTGCCCGGAGGGGGGAGGGGGAGAGCATGTCACTCAGGCCACGTGAGCTGCACGCTGCGTAGCATGAGGACAGCAAGCAGCAGGTGCAACCACATGCAGCCTGGTGACCGAGCGGCACGTGACCACGGCAGGCAGCTGCAGGCCACGCCTGGGACCCTGCTGCTCACACACATTTGGCGGGACCAGGGGGAAGGGTGGATGCCGGACGGAACTGGCCAGGGCCCCAGGGACTCAGCCCAGAGCCCGCAGCTCCAGCAAGGGTGCAGACCAGAGAACGGCACACTGTCCCATGCCTGGCTGTGAGGCACAGCCAGCTTCTATTGGGTAGACCGCAGCGTCACGGTCCTGTGACCGTGGCCCCCACCAAGCCCCTCACCTGCTCCCGGTGCCTTGGCTGGTTCCCCAAGGGAAGTCCCCACTGGGGCCACACATGTTCCTGGGCTACCGGGCTTGCGGGAGGGATCGTGGGAGGGAGAAGGGCCCCTGAGTTGTGCTGCAAGGATGGGACATCCCCCCACCCCCCAGTCACCCTTCTGGTTCCGTCCAGGAGATATCCCACACGAGGGGATCTGAGAGCCCAGACCGCCTCTGCCAGATGTGCTCCCAGGCACTGCGTGGGGATGCATCTCGCTCCCTGTCAAACAGCAGTGATTAACCCAAAAGCTTTTCACAGTCTCCACCGGCAGGGAGTTCCACAGGTGAACGCTGCGCTAACACCCTCCCGCCCTGCATGGGGCCAGGATACAGAGCGGTGCTTACAATACCCTGGAGGGAGGACCCTACTCCAGGGGCAGGCAGGAGGGGAACCGAGTGGGCCCAAGCCACACAACTGTGGGGTCACCTGGGTTCAGGGGTGGAGGGCATGCGGTGTGGGGACAGTGGACGGCCTGCCTGACTGACCCATCCTTTCTTCTCTTCCTTGCAGCGGGACCCAGCACCAGACCCTCCATTGCGGCAGCAGCGCCACCCCCAGCAGGCCAACCCCGGAGGCACAGGCTCCGCCAGAGGGACCAGCTGCTTCGGCGCCACGTCCATGCTGTGGAGGCAATCCAGGCCTCCATCGAGGAGCGGGTGCAGGGGGACCTGCAGTGGCGGCAGGATGCCTGGGCTGCCTTCCTGGCCGAATGCAGAGGGATGCGCACCACCATGGACACTCTCACGGCACATATTGTGCATGCCATTCACTATGGCATGGGCGGAGCCCAGGCCCCCGCCATCCCTCCCGTAGCACAGGTCATGCCCCCTCCCATCCCAGCTCCTGGCCCTGTTCCTGCCCCTCCTCCTATCCCAGCTCCTGGCCCTGTTCCTGCCCCTCCTCCTATCCCAGCTCCTGGCCCTGTTCCTGCCCCTCCTCCTGACCCTGTTCCTGCCCCTGTTCCTGCCCCTGTTCCTGCCCCTGCCCCTGTTCCTGCCCCTGTTCCTGACCCTGTTCCTGCCCCTGTTCCTGGCCGTGCCCCTGTTCCTGGCCGTGTCCATGCTCCTGGCCACCTCCGCGTGCAGCCTGCCCCGACGCGGTCTGCCCAGCGTGGGCAGGCTGGCCCCCGGAGGAGCGTTCGCAGGGGCCGCCCATCCCAGTAACTGCCTCCCCCCGTCCCAGTTGAAGGTCTCCCCCTCTCCTGTCCCAGTTGAAGGTCTCCCCCCTCTCCTGTCCCAGTTGAAGGTCTCCCCCCCCCCTTGTAAATAAACAGATCTCTACTTTGCTGTTCATTCGTGTGTTGGGTATTGTGTAACTCTAGGGTAGTGTACAAAATGATGTGAGATGCCAAGTAGCCACTTAAATGTAACATGGTGGCAAACTGTGGAGAACGAAATCTGTACTCTATTCACTGGGGGGGGGGGGCTTCGTAAGTGGTCAGTAGTTTGTGGCGCAGAAATAAATGATGACACTTTTCAGTAACAGGTAAACCACAAAATATTATTAACATAGATTACAAACTAGCAAGAACAGTTACAAGATGCACACAACAGAGATTATTAAACAAACTCTAGGCACAGGGAGGACGATTGTGGTGTTGCTGGCCACCTCGATCCTTTGGTCCTTCCGGGCCTCAGGAGAGGAACAGCCAGGAGATCCCTCGACGGATGATCGTGCTGTTGCTGGCCATGTCAGTCCTTTGGGCCTTCCGGGCCTCAGGAGAGGAACAGCCAGGAGATCCATTGAAGATGGCACTGATGTGAGCCTTCGACACAAGTCCCAAATCCTGTTGGCTGTTCCTCAGGACGGCGATGGTGGCCTAAACCCTAGCCTAACTTAAAAGACAAACCCTAACTACGCCCGACGCACCCGACAAACAGACTCGATGACGGCCGCGATGTGCTGTGACCCGACGCTTTACTATACTATTGGGGGGGGGAGGTAAGGGGAGGAGGTGGGGAAGGGTAGGAGCTGGGACAGAGTACTCTGGGGTGACCCAAGCGACCCTGCTAGGGGGCTTGGGCAAACATCTCCACCAGGGCCTCTCTAATGCGCACCGCCTCCTGGCGCGCCTGGCGGATGGCAGCTGTGGCGGGCTGGTCCAAGGTCTGTGCCTCAGCTGCCACCCATGCAGGGAGGAAGGCCTCCCCACTGCGCTCCACAATATTGTGGAGCACGCAGCACGCGGCCAGCACTTCCGTTGCATTCTGCTCACCCATGTCGAGACGGGTGAGCAAACAACGGAAGCGGCCTTTTAAGCGACCAAATGCCAGCTCCACTGGGTTTCGGGCCCGGTTGAGGCGGTTGTTGAACCGGGCCCGGTTCTGGTCCGGCTGCCCCGTGTAGGGCCGCATGAGCCAGGGCATCAGGGGGTAGGCCGCGTCCCCGATGATGCAGATGGGCATCGGTACATCCCCAACAGTCAAGTCCCGCCGGGGGAAGTAGGTGCCCGCCTCCAACCTCTGAAACAGTCCAGAGTTCCGGAGGATGCGGGCGTCGTGTGCCCGGCCGGACCAGCCGCCGTAGATGTCCAGGAAGCGGCCCCGGTGATCCACGAGGGCCTGCAGGACGATGGAGCAGTACCCCTTTCTGTTCATAAAGTGGGCTGCTCGATGCTCTGGGGCCCGGATGGCGATGTGGGTGGCGTCCAGGGCTCCCCCGCAGTTGGGGAACCCGAGGGCAGCGAAGCCGGCCATGGTCTCATCCACGTCGCGCAGGCGGATGATTCTTGGCAGCAGGACGTCATTGATGGCGTGGACAACCTGCAGAAGGGTGCAGAGAAACACAAGGGAACACATTACATACAGCCAGGGGTGAGTGTGCGCTCCCTTGGGTCCCCCCCCCCCTTGATTCCCTCTGTCCACACACACACACACACACACACACACACACACACACACACCAGGGCCCCCCATGTCCCCCCCCACCAGTGGGCCTGTGCAAGGGAGGGATGGCCAAAACCCCTGGGCGACCCAGCCTGGAGTCTTGGCTGTCCCTGGGCCTGGAGTGGAGCACCCTCCCCCCATCCCACTCCCCCTGGGACTTACCTGGATGACGATCACGCCAACGGTGGATCTTCCCACCCCGAACTGGTGTGCCACCGAGCGGTAGCTGTCCGGTGTGGCCAGCTTCCACAGCGCGATGGCAACCCTCTTGTTGACGGGGATGGGTGCCCGCAGCCGGGTGGCGGTTCTCTGTAGCGCGGGGGTGAGCCAGGTGCACAGGGTCAAGAAGGTCTGTTTTCTCATCCGGAAATTCCGGACCCACTGCTGGTCGTCCCATAGTCCGAGGACCACACGGTCCCACCAGTCGGTGCTGATGTCCAAACTCCAGAGTGGCCGGTATACAGTGGGGTGCTGATGAGACAGAGTTGCCAGGGCCTCCCTGGTGAGGTCGTCCAAGGCGATCTCTGCCTCCTGGTCCATGAACAGCATGGCACCGGCCTGCAGCACGAGCTGCAGCCAGCGGAACAGCACCAAGAGGGGCCCGACCAGGCACATGGCCACCCGTGGCTCCATAGTACACAGAGCTGGGCAAAAAAATAAACCGCAGAGAAAAGCAGTTGGGGGCCAAAGGGGGGGGTGTCCCCAAAAGTCAAAGGGCACCCACAGACCTGCGAAGGGTGTCAGTCCCTGGAAGAGGCCCCAAGGCACGGGAGCAGGAGACCAACGGCTGCCCGGCGAGACCCCTTTAAGCACGTGTCTGAACGGCGCTCTGGCCCCGCCCCCGGAAAGGGCTGGTGGCCTTTGCCCTCTTCAAAATGGCTCCGGGCTTTCTGCTTTTCCGGAAAAGCGCATCGTTATCGCGGAAACTCCGTGGCCAATGTAGACGCTCCTTTTCCGGAAAAGCTGAAAACGGAATGTATTCCATTTTAAGCATTTCCGGAAATTCATGCCAGTGTAGACGTAGCCCTGGAGTTGAATCAGCCACCTAAGGACACTTGCCGAGCACCCGCTACAGGCCTCTGCTCTGCCAGCTGAGCTATGGAAGGTGCCTGGGGCAGGCTGCTTTGCCCAGGTGGCCCTTGGACGAGTGCCAGGGCAGGAGCCCCCCGAAGGGGCCGGCCTGCCAGGGGAGGGGCAGAGGAACCCAGCAGCACAGGGGTGTCACAGGCGCTTCACCCGCAGAAGGACCCTTGAGTGATCCAGGCAGAAACGCCGCGTCTCGCTCCCTGCAGCTCCCCTTGCTGCCCTGGCAGGCGCTGCCCCTTCTCCCACTGGCCTGGGCCTGGCCTCCCTCCCCGCCCGGCACCACAGAAAGCCCCTTGGTGTGAGCCTGGGCCAGCCAGAGGCCTCAGGCCTGTCCCCTCTGAGGGGCTTGTGCCTCGGCCTCCTCTGCCCTTGGTGCCGGCTCTCCCGGCTGCCCCTGAGCGCTGCTGGCCAAAGGAGGCAGCAAGGCAGGAGAGGGGAGGAGCAAGTCCCGCTGAGGCCGACAGCTCGGGCTCAAGCCTCCAGCCCCAGCACAAAACCTTCAGCCGGGCCCGTGTGGCTCCCTCCTGCCCCCGCACACGCTCACAGGGGGAAACGTGCCCCATGTTCCATCCCCGCGCCAGGCCTGGGCGACGGGCTCAGCCCTCGAGCAGCCCACAGGGCCTGTGAGGGACGGACTGAGAGCAGGGCCCCACTGACACCCCCCGTCCTGCCCCACTGGCCTGCGTGTGGCGCTGGCACGGGACAGGCAGGAACGGCAGCCGGGGGGAAAGCAGCTTGGACTGACGGGCGAGTCTCACTTGCTGACCAGCCTCCCGGGCCCTGGGCTCTGGGGCCAGCCCCCCTGTGGGTCAGAGCCCCCCGGCCACAATGCTACTCCAGGGGGCCTGGTTCCAGGGCCTCCTAATCCCAGGACCTGGCGGGCTGGAGGCCTTTACCCTGGAGTCTCAGAGCTCCCCCAGTGTCGGCTGCCAGGAGGGGGAAAGCTTCTCCTCAGGAACCTCTCCCAGGGCAGTGCCCCCAGCCCAGTCCCTGCCCATTGCGGGGGCAGATAAGAGAGACCCCCCCCTTCTCCAGGAGCAGCCGCCCCGGGGCTGTAGGAGGAGAATCTGGCCCAGGGCTGTTCCCAGCAGAGGGGGTTTGCTCCCAGCCTGGGTCCAGTGAAACTGCTCCCAGCACGTGCGAGGTTGGGGGACCAAGCAGATCAGTTTTGCAGATATCTACACTTATTTGCATAATGCGTATGCAGATATGCAGGGCTCGGCACTTAGGGCAATCTGCCCGTGGTGAGTAGACTTTAGCCCGGTGCGGCGCTCAGTGCAGTCTGTGCATGCGCAGTGTGCGATTCTGCGCGGCTGGCGAGCGGGGTTCGCAGCCCCTTGGCAAGCCCTGCAGACATGGAACTGTAATGCTACTGGTCTGGCAAAAGTTTGTGAATGGGTTTGGCTGTCCATGCTGTAAAAACAAAGGCTGGAAATATTGGCTTGATCCATGGGGGGCTGGCCCAATGCAAGGTGGGGAAAATACTGGGTGAAAGTCTGTGTGTGTGTGGGGGGGGGGATTTTTCCCACCAGGACTTTGTCCCTCGGAATCCCCGCAGAGGTTGGGTTTTGTCTTGTTTGGTTTCCCTTTTCCCTGCTTCCTTCCTCACTGGCACGGAGGGGGCGGCTCTCTCAGCCTCTCAGTGGGAAGCCCTGGCACAGAGATGGGATGGGCAGATGCTCTGAGAGGCAGTCCCTGGGCTGTTTGGAGAGAGAACTTTCCCCCTTCTGGATTACTTCATTCCACTAGGATGGCCGAGTGGTTAAGGTGTTGGACTTAAAATCCAATAGATGTTTGTCTGGGTGGGTTCAAACCCTGCTCCAGGTAGATACTTGATTTGGAGAAACAGTAATGTGGGTGGGGTTTTGTCCTGCTGTTAGGAGGGGGACTGGATTTCAGCTCCAAAGGTCCCTTTGGTGATGTCTGCAGTGGCAGTTTCTTGTGCAAGAAACATCCATGCTGCCATGTGTGAGCTGTGCTTCTGAGCAAGAGCATCCATGGCAGTGCTGATACTCTCTTGTGCAAGAAACCCCTGTCCTGTGTCCATACTGCCTTGGGTCACAGCTGCTGTAACAATAAGGTAAGATGAATTAATAGACACACATCAGGTGAAAGCCAATGTGCCCCTGACTGGGAATTGAACCCAGGCCCCAACAGTGAAAGTGCTGAATTATAGCCACTAGACCATCAGGAACACATGAATAAGCCTTCAAAGTAGGAATAAGAGATCCTCCAGAATAGGGCTTTATTCCGGAGGATCGCGCCAGTCTAGACGCTTTTTTCCGGCTTTTCCCCAAGCCGGAAAAAAGCGGCGGCCATGTTTATTTAAATCCCGCGGGGGATATTTAAATCCCCCACGGATTTCCCTATTCTGAAGTTGAAAATTAGCATGCCCCTTTCGGAAAAGGGGCCAGTGTAGACGTAGCCAAGGTGTTGGAGCAGCTATTAAAAGGCTTCTTCCTTGGCAGGGGCATTGTGCTTGTGGATTGGCTGTTTTTTGGATGACTGGTGCTTGCACATGCAGCTGGACTTTAGTAAATCAGAAGGATGCAAATCGTGAGCAACCCAGCGCCTCTGGAAATGGGAGTGGAGTAAAAAGTACAATATTGTCTAAAAAACCCAACTTGATTAAAAGTCAAAGTGTGACAAAAATAAATAACTTGAGTAAAGTACAAATACCCAAAAAAGGTCTTGAGTAGCGTAATCAAGTATTTCTACTTAGTCACTTTCCACCTCAGCCCGGCAGGCAAAGCTTCCTGGACCCAGCTGGTCCACAGACTTACCCCTGACTTAAAGGAGCCCCAGGAACTGCAGTTTCAGGAAGAAACAGCAAGAGATTTTGATTGGGTGCCAGGTGCTCCACATGCTAATCAAGAGGCATATTTCTGTAAAATGGGACGAGGAGCATATTCTAATATGCAGATTTCTAAATCTGGTGGAGCGTGTTTGAATGGGACAAGCACTTTGCTGAGATTATTTCTGTTCTTTAGTTTTTTAAGTGTTGTGTGAAAACATTCCCCATGAGGAGAAAGTGAATGCACATGAGGGTGGGTGTGTAGCGAACAGGGCTCGCCTAAGACTATACTTTCAGGGATCATTTCTATAGTCGGTAACTAGAAAAATGCACCTGAAAGTGGTTGGTCTTGCTAACCATGAGGATGAGTGATAGTGTTTTCTTCTGAACATGAAATGAGCAGACAGTGTTGCTTTAATGTTATTGCTGTCTGCTATTGATGATTGTTCCTTTTTTCCTGTTGAAAAGCTGGAGGAAGAGAGCACAGGCTGAGTGGCTGGTTACTGTCAAAAAGTTCAAAATTAGTTTTGAAGTAGAGAGAAGGAGGGATTTCCCTTTATCATCCTGTCCTGGCTTTTCTTGAGTTCCTGGTTTTACTTCTACTACTCTGGTCCTGATCCTGGGCTATGTGGACATTGGCACGATCTTGCACAAAAGTGGCTGCTTTTTTGTGAAAAGCGCATCTAGAGTGGCACGGACACTTTTCCGCAAATGCTTTTAACGGAAAACTTTTCTGTTAAAAGCATTTGCGGAAAATCATGCCAGTCTAGACGAGGCCTAGGGGTGCGTCCTACAGCTCAAAATAAGTGATGCAAATTATGTAGTTTATTTCGAGTCAATTTTGAAATAACTTATTTTGTAATTCGGTGCTGACTACACAGCGCTTATTTCAAAATAAATCGCAATTCTGAAACGCCCCTCCCTCCTTGTGCCATGAGGTTTACAGGGACGTTGGAATAGCGAGCCCGTTATGGTTTGAAATAAGGGGCTTGCTCTTAAGACGCATCTGTGTGATATGAGCACCACGTCCTAAACCTTCGAGCTAGCCGGCCCACGGGTGTCAGTCTCACAAGTGGCCCTTTCAGAAAGGAGCCTTGGGCAGCCACAGGGATGTTGTGGGCTCTGGAACAAGGTAGGTGGGGCAGGAAAGGCTTTTGCAAGCAGAGGAATTAGCTCAAGTGGTAGAGTGCTTGCTTAGAATGCAAGAGGTAGTGGGATCAATGCCCACATTCTCCAACTGCAGCTTAGTTTTCACCCCTTACTTTCAGTGGCCCTGTTCTCCTGAAAAAAAAAAAGACTTGGGTCCCCTTTCTTTCCACCCAGCAATTGCCATGCTGCAGATATAGCAAGACTACCACTCTGTGGTGCAATGGAAAGCCTGTTGGACTTTTAAGCCACAGTGGTTAATATAAACCAAGCTGATCATTCAAAAGTTATAGGTTCAAATCCCACCAGAGTCATTTTAGGTGCTTACTGATTCCCAGGGTTCAGCTTTTACAGAACAGGCAATCCTTAGGCTCACACCGGAGTGGGCTTGAGTCCAGACAGTTCCCAGTAGATCCCAACGGGGGTGGAGGGAAGGGCTTGTACTTGGGGTTGGGCTGGGTGTTGTTCTGAAAGGCTGCAGGTGCCGTTAGATGCTTTGGTCGCTCCCTGTCTCCTACGAGCACTGACCAACACTCAGGCTGTGTCTACACCTCACTGTTCTTCTGAAAAAAGCTACGCAAATTGCAAACCCCAATTTGCGTAGCTTTTTCTGCTTCTTTTTTCAGAAGAGGCTTTTCCAACATTTGGCCTGTCTACACTGGGCCAAATGTCAGAAAAAAAAACAACCTTTTTTTTTGGAACATCTCTTCATAAAATTCAGAAGAGCAGATGTGTTCTCTGGACTAAAGGGTTGTGTTTCCGGAAAAGGGTGCCAGTGTAGACGTAGCCCAGGAGATTTTGATTGGCTGCCAGGTGCTCCACATGCTAATCAGGAGGCATGTTTCTGTAAACAGGGACATGGAGCATATTCTAATATGCAGATTTCTAAACCTGGTGGAGCGTGTTTGAATGGGACAAGCACTTTGCTGAGATTATTTCTGTTCTTTAGTTTTCTAAGTGTTGTGTGAAAACATTCCTCATGAGGAGAAAGTGAATGCACACAAGTGTGCATGTGTAGGGAAGGGGGAGCTAATAAGACTGTACTTTCAGGGATCATTTCTATAGTTGGTAACTAGAGAAATGCAGCTGAAAGTGGTTGGTCTCGCTAGCCATGAGGATGAGTGACAGTGTTCTCTTCTGAGCATGAAGCAAGCAGACAGTGTTGCTTTAGTGTAATTGCTGTCTGTTGTTGATGATTGTTCTTTCTTTCCTGTTGGGAAGCTGGAAGAAGAAAGCACAGGCTGAGTGGTTAGCTACTGTCAAAAAGTTCAAAATTAGTTTTGCAGTAGAGAGGAATGGGCATTTCACTTTATTGTTTTGTCTTGGTTTTTGTTTAATTCCTGGATTTACTGGTAGGCTACATCTACACTTGTATGACTTTGTGCAAATATTTTTAACGCAAGAATTTTTCCATTAAAGCATTTGTACAGGAGAGCATCTCTACTGGCATATGCTTTTGCGCAAAAGCATTCGTGCCAGTATTGATGCTCTCTTGTTTAAGAAAGGTTTGATGGCCATTTTAGCCATTGGGCTTTGTTGCGCAAGAAATTAACGTTGCTGTCTACACTGGCCCTCTTGCGCAAGAATACTTGACAAGAGGGCTTATCTGTGAGTGGGCACGTCAGAGTGTTTGCGCAAGAACCACTGATTTTGTATATTACAAACTCAGTGTTCTTGCGCAAATACTCGCGGCCAGTGTAGACAGGCGGCAAGATTTTGCACAAAATCTTGCCAATGTAGACATAGCCGAACTGCTCTGGTCCTGATCCTGATGTTTTCATGCTTTTCTCTCACCTGCTGCTGGGTCTTTTTCATGTGCTTCTCAAACTGGATTTAGCCAGCCCCTTGGATCTGCCTCATGCCTTGTCCCCCATCTGTTCCCTAGTGGCCCTGCGGGAGGCAGAGACTAGCTGTAGCCCAGTGTTAATTATCCCTTGGGTTAGTGTCTTTCTCCCATAATGTGTAGCTAAGATATTTGTTAGTAACTGGCAGGCGCCGCGGGGGCTCACCCCCGAACAGAGACACACGACCTCAATATTGGGGCACAAGACAAAACTCACCTGCTCCTGGAACAGGAACACTGACGAGCAGTGAGGCCCCTCCCTGGCAGCACCGAGCAGTGAGAGCTGAGTTGTGGGGGAGAGGTAAAAACAGGGGGAGAAGGCTCCATGACTGTGAGAGGGAGGCTCTGCCCTGGCCAGTGGGGAATCGTTGCCTCTCCGAGGGGCCCAGGCCTGGTGGGTCATTTCCCCAGGTTACTGAGTGGGGGCTGGAGCCAGTTCTGTGTTGTCTCCTTCAACAACCAAACTGAACCAATGGACTAGTGCTGTGTGTGCCACAGAGCTTCCTCCAGTGCTGCCCACATGGCAGAGAGGAGGGGAAGTTTGAGTGACCCAGCTCTGCCCCTTCTGAAAAGGGTAAGCGTTGTCTTAGCAGTGCCAGAGAAGTGGGAAGGAGCCTGATGTAACCTCTTGTGTCACAGCTGCTGTCACATGTGACACTGAGCTGAGAAAAGTGACCAGGCAGTTGTCACATGAAACTGCAGGCTGGTTTCCCTGACTGGGAATCGAACCCAGGCCACAGCAGTGAGAGTGCTGGATCCTAACCACTAGACCATCAGGGACACAAGAAACATACCTCTTTGCTCACCTACACTAGCCTTTCACAGGCCATTTTCTGTCCACTTCAGGATGGGGTGGCAGGTCCATTCTCCCTTGCCCAAAGGCGACAAGAACAGAAACCAAACAGAACATCAAAGCAGCCAGACTGAGTCATGTGAGTTGTCCAACTAGCCCAGGATCCTGTCTCACAACAGCAGCCAATTTCATTGTCCCGAGGGAATCCTCAGGACAGACAATTGTCAAGTGATCCCTCCTGTTGCCCATTTCCAGCTTCTGGTATACACCAGCTAGGGACACCTGCCCTGTCCATCCTGGTTAAATGCCATTGATTGACCTTTCCTGCATTAAATTGTCCAGTTCTGTTTTAGACCTTCTTGTAGATTTCACCTCCACAACATCCTCTGGCAAGGAGTTCCACTGGGCGCAAAAATGTTTCCTTTTGGTTCATTTTTAACTTGGTTTCTGGGCTCTCTGAGGCCCTTTCACACACAAGGGCTTTCTCTGCAGCGTGCTGGGGGGAGAAACCCCTGAGCCAGTGACACGGACTGACCTGGGCGCAGGCCAACAAGGGGGGTTTCAGTGAAGCTACATGTAAATGGATCCATCTAGTAACCCCTGCCAGCCACACGCACAAGGGAGGGGACTTTAGCCAAGGAAGCAAGGACTCTGAGGGAGGGTTGGAAGTGAAGGGGGTTAATCAGATGGACGGGAGTTTCCAATGCTGGGCTGTGGCTAAGATAGATGAGGGGTGTCACAGGGCACTAACACAGCAAGGAGACCCGAGAGGGCCCTGCTGCACCGAGAGACATGGCAAAGCCTGGGATTGAAAAGTATTTTATCTTAGGCTCCCCACACTGAGCTACCCATAAACCCCTCTAGCTGGTTATTAACTGTCCGGGATGTCTGGCAGCCGTGTCACTAACATGATGCCGTCGTGCCCGGCCCAGGAAGGCGAGACTGGTGTTTCCTGCCACCTGCAGTTTGACTGGCTCCTTCCCCCCATTCCTGCCTTAGCTCCCGGGCTGACCTGGCAGCTGAAGTGGTCGGGGACCCAGCAGCCTGGGCAGGGAATGGACTCCCCAAGGGGCGCACGGTGAGAGACAGGGGGCTGGCGGCTCAGGGAGGGGCGGTCCCAGGAGGCAGAGGGCACCTGTGACTCTCGGCTGGCAGCTGACACTCTGCTCCTCGCTTCCCTCCCGCTGCTTCACCTCCCAGGGCTTCTTTCTCCTTCCCTGTCCATAGCAGGCAGCTACACAAAGGCAAGTCACCAAACCAGACACCCCTGTGGCCAGCATGGGGCTTGCACCCACAACCTGGGCGTTATTAGCATCAAGCTCTAAACAGCTGAGCCAGCAGCCCACGAGGGGCCCTTTGGGAAAGACCCCACAGGCAGCTGCAGGGACGTCTCTGCCGCTGCCACGAGCTCGTCTCTGATGGGGCCACGGGCGACTCACTGAGATGTGGGCTGGCTAGTGCAGAAGTCAGAGGAGCAGGAGCCTGGGTGGGTTCAGGGGGGCCTTGAGCAGGAGCAGGTTTTGGGGGAGGGGCTGCTGGGCCACTGAAGCAGGTGACCAGGTGGTTGGCAGCAGCTCTGTGGGCTGGGCACATGATCCCATCACCTGGACATATGGAGCCTCCCTCTGTGGCTTGGGCTGGAGGAGCCATGGGCCAGCCACTGCAGCAGCAGGAATTTGGGATCAGGTCACCCCACTGGGGAGAATGGAGGGAAGAAAAGAGTTTTCCCTGCCATTAGGGGAAAGCTGGCCAGACCCTTTTAGCCACTGGGTCTGTGCAGACTGGATCCTCCTCCTACCAGTTCTCTGGCCTCAGTCCCACCCCACCCAATCGGCTTTGGCAGAACAAAGGGGGGGGGGGGCTAGCTAGACTGCTCCCTTCTTACACACTTCAAAATGTCCATTCCTAAACAGGACTGTGTAGCCTAAAAGATAAAGCATCTGTTTTTGGGTCAGAAGACTGGGCTCACATTCCATCTAAATGGCATTTCAATAGGGTCTCACTAGGCTGATCCTATTGACCCCCACTGTCACCAAGTAAGAAACAGATCTAAAGGTGGGTAGAGAGAACTTAGTTAACAGCACTTTGTCTGGCAAAACACTGCTTAGCAAGAGTTGTGTTTGTGCAATTGGCATTCTATGATTATTGTCCTCACTTACTTATTGTTTGTCTGTGTGATCACTGTCTGGTTTGTAGCTGTTTCTCTCTGCTGTATCATTAATGATGCTGGGGGAAAATCAACAAAGGCGGTGAAGTATGATTGGTTAGGTAAATCATAATAGTATGTTAGCTTTGGTTAGTAACATTAAACTAAAATAATTGGTTAAGCAGGACTAAATGATCACTATATAAACTGGGGTCCAAGAAGGAGACCAGGGAGAAGAAGGAAAAGGGGAAACGAGAAGAGGAAGAAGGAGGAAATGGGAAAGGAAGGAAGAAGACCAAGGAGGAGGAGGGAGACCTGGAAGCAGAACTCACCTCCAAGGCAGCCTCAGACCAGAGCGCCCAGGACCCCTCTGTACGACCGTTGAAATGGTTTGCTGTGTGAATTCTGTCAGGTGACGTCAGGCCTGGGCACTGGGATTATTTACCAGTTTCCCTGGGCTACTAGGACTCAGAGCTGTGATGGCCGAGTGGTTAAGGTTTTGGATTTGAAATCCAATAGGGTTTCCCTGTGCAGGTTCAAATCTTGCTCACAGAGAGGCCTGTGTTTTGGTCACACCCCTTCCTAGGGCAACAAGGTACCCAAACTCTGAGACCCCTGAGAAGAACGTGCCTGTCCCATCAGAAGGGACACCTGGGCTATGTCTACACTTGTAGCTTCTTGCATGAGTAATATGCAAATGAGGCTACATGTGGAATATTGCTGAGCCTCATTTGCATAGCTAATAAGCCACCACTTTTTTCAGAAGAGACTCTTGCACAAGAAGGAGAGTCTACACTGCCCCTTCTTGCACAAGAAAAACCTTCTTGCGCAAGGCGATTACACCTATTATTTTTCACAAAACACCATTATCAGACTGCCCGGTGCACATTCCTACCTTCCTTTGTGCACACAACATACATGGGGCTCTAATTACTGGCCACCTGCCTTTCACACAGATATTTGGTCCTTGTGACTTTCAGGTACATTCACATAGCAGCTGTTTAAACATAATGTGCTTCTATTCCATGATCAGTACCAGAGTCTGTGGGTTAAGGAAGGGCACCACCCAGCATGGGGCTTGAACCCATGACCCTAAGATTAAGAGACTCAATCTCTACCAACAGAGCTAGCCAGGCTGTGTGGGAAAAGTTTCCTAATATCCCATCTCAGGGTAACAGGAGCCAAGTGTTCTCCACTGCCTGACTCAAGGCTCTTTCTTGCCCCAATGTGGGGTTCTGGTCTGTGGAGAGGTTTGAACTCGAACCCCACTCCCGACACACCCACTTCTTTCCCCACAAGGAACGGCCCCATTTCCATCTCTCCAGGGACAGGAGAAGGGCTCTGGCCTGTTCTCTGCAAAATGCTCAGCCTGTTTCATTTTCTGCAGGAACGAGTGGGATCCATGCGCCCTGTTCCCCAGTGAGAGGTATGTGTCCTCTTCCCACTTTCCACAGACACAGCAGGCCAGGGGGCTATGAGCCTCCAGAGGCCCCTTCCTACTTGGCCTCCCACAAAGCTGGGGTGAAAAGCTGCTAGACCCCAGCCCTCCTGGGCCAAGCCATGGCAGAGGTAGCAGGATTCACTCCCATCTTCTCCTGCCTGTGCCCTGGTACTGAGGGGCCGGCCCCTTTCCTGCTGCCCCAACTCTTATTCCCGCAATGCGCTTTGTGCAGGGGCCGTTGGTCTCAGGACCCTTCCCCCAATCCCCCCTCTGAGCCACTCACACTGTCTGGCTGCCTCCAGCACAGGCTGAGCTCAGGGGCCAGGCGCGTGACCTGCCCTGCAGCTGTGATGGCATCAGGCCCTTCCCGCCGGCCTGCTCAGTCTGGAGATGGAGCTCCAGTGGCCTCAGACACCCAGCAAGAGGAACAAAACTCTCTTTGTTGAACCTCAGGGCACAGAAGCCGAAGCACCTGAACTTTGTAACAACCAGCTGAGTCTTAATAGGTCCCACTGAGATTTGAACTCAGATTGCAGGATTCAGAGTCCTGAGTGCTGCCCCTTACACCATGGGACCTGTGGTGTGACAGTGCAGTGGGCACCTCTGACTCTCAGCTCTCAGGCTGGCCTCTGCTCTCCTGGCTCCCTCCAGCTGCTTCATCTCCCAGGACTCCCTGTAAGAAATGTGTCACTTTCACCCCTGGGAGCAGCTCAGCTATGCAAAGGGGCTGCCTGGGGCAGGACATGAGCCCTGGAGGGCAGGGGTGGGTGTGGCAGTGACATCACAAGGGCCTTTTGCAGCCTCTCAGCTTATTGGCTAAAGGAGTTTGGGAGGTGATAACATGACAGTTCCAAGCAGGCCCCACTGAGGATGGAGGGAAGGGCTGGTTCTTGCGGTTGGGGCTGGGCGTTGTTCTGAAAGGCTTCAGGTGCCATTAGATCCTTTTATCCCTCCCTGTCTCCTACCAGTGCTGAGCAACACTCAGGCTGTGTCTGCCCTACACTGCTCTTCTGGGAAAAGCTACGCACATTTCAAAACCCAATTTGTGCAGCTTTTTCTTCTGCTTTTTTTTGGGGGGGGGAAGAGGCTTTTCCGACATTTGGCCTGTTACACTGGGCAAGTCACACAAGGGAGGCAGCAGGCAGAGCCAGCCCAATGCACCAGCCTTCCAGGGCAGGGGAGGCCAAGGCACAAGCAGCTGCCTGGCCTAATTTATCTGGCTTCCCCAGGTTGGTACCCAGGGGCATTATCAGCTGAGGTTACCCCCTCCCCCCATCACATGAGCGCTGGGCTCATCAACAGGCTGGTCAGCAGCAGCTGCAGTTACCTGGGCACTGCAATAAGAGAAGAGGCTGTGTTCCTGCCTGGCTTTGAACCAGGGACCTTTTGTGTGTTAGGCAAACATGATAACCACTACACCACAGAAACACATTTCAAGCTGTGGGACTTGTCTGACTGTTCTGTTCCTAGCTCTTTCTAACACCCTGCTCTGCAGGGGAGGGGGATGCTCCTTGTGAACACTCCACCTCTTGTTCTTGTTCTCAGGGAAGTGCCTAATTTCCTCACCAGCCCCTTGAGATTAGTAGCTCAAAGCTGGAGCTGCTGTGGCAGGAGGTGAAGCTACAGAAGCTGACGGGGGACAGTCAGCGGGCGGAGGGTTATTTTTTCTCCCCCCTGGGCTGATGTGGCTAGAACTGAGGAGAAGAAAATCCTCTTCCCTTCTCCTCAGAAGATGGAAATTGCAGTTGGTTCTCTCTTTGGTTCTAGTAAAGCTGGACCCCAGGAATAGACTTTTTCTTTCTAAAACCCTGGTGAAAACTGAGAGCCAATTGCTCACAGGCTGAGAATGTGTGTTAAGGAAGGGAACCGCCCAGCATAGGGCTTGAACCCATGACCCTGAGATTAAGATTCTCATGCTCTACCAACTGAGCTAGCCAGGCTGCCTGCAAAAAAGTTCCTAATATCCCATCTCAGTGTAACAGGAGCCAAGTGTTCTCCACTGCCTGACTCAAGGCTCTTTCTTGCCCCTAATGTGGGGTTCTGGTATGTGGAGAGGATTGAACTCGAACCCCACTCCCGACACACCCACTTCTTTCCCCACAAGGAACGGCCCCATTTCCATCTCTCCAGGGACTGGTCCGTTCTCTGCAAAATGCTCAACCTGTTTCATTTTCTGCAGGAACGAGTGGGATCCATGCGCCCTGTTCCCCAGCGAGAGGTATGTGTCCTCTTCCCCCCTTTCCACAGACACAGCAGGCCAGGGGGCTATGAGCCTCCAGAGGCCCCTTCCTACTTGGCCTCCCACAAAGCTGGGGGGAAAAGCTGCTAGACCCCAGCCCTCCTGGGCCAGGCCATGGCAGGGGTAGCAGGATTCACTCCCATCTTCTCCTGCCTGTGCCCTGGTATCCCCCAGGTGTCCATATTATTCACTTACCTGTGGGCTTTGGGCACCTGCCCCATCAAACCTAGTTTAAAGCCTCCTCACTAGGTTAGCCAGTCTGCACCCAAATACTCTTCCCTTCCTCCACAGGTGAACCCCAGCCCTGCTGAGCAGCCCTTCCTGCAACAGCATCCCATGGGCAAGGAAGCCAAAACCCCCTGCCCACGGAGCTGTAGCTTTCTGTGCCCAGGGGGCCAGACACCGCCTGGGCTCAATGGCTGGAGGGAAGTGGGGAACGGCTGCACTTTGGGAGTCAAAAGTGTTGTCTGGAAACATAAAGAGTCATTTTAAAGATACTTCAGAGGAGGGCACCATGGCTTAGCTTGGTAAAGCACTTGCCTCATAAACAGGAGATCCTGGGTTCAAGTCCCAGTGGTTCCTTATTGTAACCTTTGCTCACATTTACTTATGCCCTTCTGGGACACAGAAGAGGCCTCTCCTGGCCACCCATGGAACTGCTGGTTCAGGAAAAGGCTGATTGGGGAGGGGTCTTGGGAAGAAGGAAACCACAAGCCTGAAGCCCCTGCAGAAGCTGCTGGCACTGGCAAGGCAGGGCTCTGACTGCAATTGTTGGGACAGGAGAGCCAGCACCACACACCCTTGTGATTCCTTCAGGGGGTCAGGTCAGGGCCTAGAGAGCAACCTCTGCAGCTCCTACCGTCATAGAGAGTCAGGGTATGTGGGCATCAGGTGCTTCTCACTTGTTGTTTCCTTCTTCCAAACACCCATCCCCAATCAGCCTTTTCCTGAACCAGCAGTTCCATGGGTGGCCAGGGGAGGCCTCTTCTGTGTCCCAGAAGGGCATAAGTAAATGTGAGCAAAGGCTACAACAAGGCACCACTGAGACTTGAACCCAAGATCTCCTGTTTACAAGGCAGGTGATTTAGCCAGCTAAGCCATGGTGCACTCCTTGAAAAGGGTTTTGAAACTGTTCTACTTTATGGTGCCAGACACCCCCTTCCCATTCCAAAGTGCAGCCGTTCCCCATTCCCCTCCAGCTCTCGCCATGACTCAAGGCCTGCGCAGCCCAAGACATTTGATCCAAAACAGAACTGGATAATTTAATGCAGGAAAGGTCAATCAATGGCATTGAACCAGGATGGACAGGGCAGGTGTCCCTAGCTGGTGTATTCTAGAAGCTGGGAATGGGTGACAGGAGGCATCACTTAATAATTGTCCGTCCTGAGCATTCCCACTGGGCAAAGGAATTGGCTGCTGTCATGAGACAGGATCCTGGGCTAGTTGGACAACTGGCATGGCCCAGTCTGGCTGCTTTGATGTTCTGTTTGGTTTCTGTTCTTGTCCCCTCTGGGCAATGGAAAATGGACCCGTGTCCTGAAGGGGATAGAAAGTGGGGTAGCTAAGGAGAGGTCCATGTGCATGTTCATGTGTCCCTGATGGTCTAGTGGTTAGGATTCAGCACTTTCACTTCTGAGATCTGGGTTCAATTCCCAGTCAGGGAAACCAGCCTCATCCGTATTTATGAAATCTGCCATGTCTTTGCCCTTTTCCATCACAGGGAGGGCCTGTGGGCTGAGGGAAGGGAGGGGCTGGGGTGCCAGAGGCAGGCTCTGACTGGGAGACACTCCCAGCAGCCAAGCACATTTCTCAGGCAGCCCCTTCCCTGCGCAGGGGGTACAGGTCACACGCCTGGGTGAATAAGAGCTTGTGGGGACTGGCCAGGGCTTCAAGCAGGCAGCTCCCATTGGCCACACACAAGCTGGGAGCAGGGACCAGGCCTGAAGCCTTTTCCTCTCCAGCTGAGAGACACAAAGGGCCCAGCAGCCCCTTCTCTCAGCTGTGCGTGGGGGCAGGGCGAGCAGGGAATCTGCCTGAGGCTTCTTGCTGCCATGTTGGGTGGCTTCATGGGCTGGATCCAGCCCGCTGGCCTGTATTGCCCAGGCCTGGCTTAGAGGGAACCTTGGCTCTGGCTGTGGGGGAGGGGCGCTGTGGAAAGGCCAGTCTGGCCTTCCTGGGCAGGGTATGACGACATGTGGCAAAACATCCTGGACAGAGAATTACAGGCCACACAGGTTGGTTACAGCAGCCGTAATAGCTCAGTGGGGAGAGCGTTAGACTGAAGCTCTAAAGGTCCCTGGTTCAATTCTAGGCTTTGTTATGCATTAATAGGGGCTAATTACTTCAAGTTGATGGTTTTGCTTAGAGCTGTTCTCACAACCTGCACTGCAGGAGAAAAGGGGAGATGAGCCGGCTCCTGGGGCTCTTCCTGCTTTCTCTTGGCCCTGGGTCTCTATCCTGCCGCAGGGCAGGTACAAGGGCTACTGTTGGGGGCAATCAGGTGACACCACAAAAGACACTCCCTGTTGGCAGTGCTGGAACATGGCACCACATGAGCACGTTGCTAACACCCATGTCTCCCCCCACCCCCCCCAGGACCACTAGAGATGTCCTTGCACCCTGGAGTTGTCTGTCTGGGCCATGCACTCACACACACTGGCCCCTCCCTTTCTAGGACAGGGCTCCTGCTGTTACTTGCTTTACTCAACCTGGGAGTTGGGCTTATCCCCAAGCAGCAGGGGCTGTGTTTACCTGGGGAGCCACAAATAGGAGCAGAACCCCTGTTCCCACTTTTTGCTTGGCTTTGAACCAGGAGCCTTTTGCACATTAAGCAAACACAATAACCACCACCCCACAGAAACATGCTTGTCAGTTTTTTTCTGTACATAAACTTGGACAAATATTCTGTTACTAATTCTTTGCCCAAGGCAGAGCAAGAGCAGGGAACAAGACCCCCCCCCAATACTTCTCTAGACCCTTTGCTCCCAACACGGGGGGGGGCGCTGTGTGCCTCGGGAGGGGTGACCCACATCATATCCCCAGCAATTCTGCCCTTCATGGATGGACCTTTGGGGGAGGCCCAGACACTCCATCTTCTCACTCAACTCCTATCACACACTGGAGCAGGGCAACCCCCAGGGGTAGGGCTGAGCCATGGGGTGCTGGGCAAGGGGCAGAGGCTGCAGGAGCTGAGCGTTTCCCTAGAGCCCAGGGACCCATAAAGAGGCACCATGCCCTTTGTCTCTTGGAAAGGCGCAGAAAGGGATTGATTGGGGACTGGGAGAGTGTCTCAGGTGTTGTGCAGCTTGTTGCCGGGTGGGGGCTGTGGCCAAAACTCAGGCATCGCTGTGAGCAGGATTTGAACCTGCGCAGGGAAACCCTATTGGATTTCTAGTCCAATGCCTTAACCACTCAACCATTACAACTGCAAGCACAGCAGTACCCTAGGGCCAGGGAAACTGGTAAATAATCCCAGTGCCCAGGCCTGACCTCACAGAATTCACACAGCAAACCTGGCTCCCCGAGCACAGGAGGAGTCTGGGGGCTCCTTGCTGGGCCATGGGGTGAAGCATCAAACCAGCCTCCTCCTGTGCGGCTGTGAGTGTTGCTGTCCCTGCTGTATAGACAGGGCCATGGAGACAGGGAGAGATTCACTGAATGGGCCAAGGTCACCCAGCGAGTTAGAGCCCAGCTCTGCCCCCAGCGTCCTGCCCCACCCACCGATGTGCTGACTCCCTCGCTGCCAGGGGGCTGTTTGCATTGGCCTCTTTTGTTTTCGTTTCTGCTGTGAGACATTGGGACAGTTGGCCAGGGCATCCCCCTATTGCCATCTCCCTCTGTGCAGGTGCTGTCCAGAGCCCCGACTAGCAAACGCTGACACTGCTGTTAGGTCCAGACCAGAGGGGAGTGTTTAAGGGTTATTTCGGAAGAAGGGTTTTCTCCCCAAATAACTGCATCTAAACGGTGTTTTTTATTTCAAAATAAAGTATTTTGAAACAGCGCCCGGATGCGATTATGCAAATGTAGAGCAGGATATTTAAATCCCGGTTCCATTTACAATTTCGAATGTCTCCATTTGCATCCTTCTCTTGAAAGAGGGTGCAAGTGTAGATATGTCCTGTGTGTTGCAACCTCCCAGCACTCACCTGATGTTCCCTCCCCGCTGTCTGAAGAGTTCTGTCGACAGAAGGTGTTATTGCCTGTAGGGTTGCGTCTAGACTACAGGGTTCTGTCAACAAAGCAGCTTGCTTTGTCGACAGAACTCAATGTGTCTGGACGCTCTTTGTCGACAAAACCCGGTAGTCTAGACGTACCCTGAGAGATAGTGAACCTACTAAAACCAGCCTGATCTAGCTTTTCTGCTGCAAGGATGAGACTAACACCCATGTAACTAAGTTTATCTCTGCATATTAAGATAAAAGTAGCTTTAAGCATTAAGCCAATTGTAACGCTGTCACTAGCTTATGTGATGTCTATTCTATTTTGTGTGCAACCATGAATGTATATAAGGTTACCATGGACATTTGATTTTGGAAGTCTTTCTTTTGAAACTTCCCATAGCTCTTAATAAAAGTGTTTCTCTCCTTCCAACCCTGAGTCTGGATTTCCGTGACACCTCAAACCAGCTGGACTAGCCAGCCCACGTCACAGTGAGTCACTAGTGGCGCTGTCAGAGAAGAGCCATTGGCAGCTCCAGTCATCCCGGCAACTGCTGGAGGTGCCTTTCTGAAAGGGCCATTTGTGAGCTTAGTCTGGGCAGGCCGGCTAGCTCAGTTGGTTAGAGCGTGGTGCTAATAACGCCAAGGTCATGGGTTCAAGCCCCATGCTGGCCACTGAGATGTTTGCTGTGGTGATTGTCCTCACCCCTCCTTTAGCTGCCTGCTAAGGACAGGGAAGCAGAGACACACAAGAGGCTGAGACCTTTGCAGGAAGCAGAGCAGAGAGCTCATAGGAGGAGGCTCCAGCCTGCACAGCCCCAGTGGCTAAAAGGGCCTTGGCCTGGGCTGCTTTCCCTAATAGCAGGGAAAACCCTTCTCTTCCCTCCATTGCCCCAGTGGGGTGACGTGATTCCCAAATTCCTGCTGCTGCAGTGGCTGGCCCAAGGCTCCCTGCAGGGGGCAGGTTCCTCCAGCCCAAGCCACAGAGGGAGGCTCCATATGTCCAGGGGGCCTGGGGCATGTGCCCGGCCCACAACACTTCTGCCAACCACCTGGTCACCTGCGTCAGCAGCCCTGTGTGGCTGGTTCTTGTGAAAGAAGCCACCAGTGCAGACAGAGCCTTCGTGTGCAGAGCCGTTCCGCTGCTTATTGTCACGGGGGTTTCTTGTGCATGAAGGAGCAGTGTGATAGTCCACGCTTAGCCTCATTGGCATATTGCTTGCTCAAGAACCCGTCAGTGTAAACGTGGCCCCTCTGCTTTCTGTCTAAGCTTCAAAAATTTTGTGTGAAGCAGGAAGATTCTAGAGTCTTCCTCGGCAAGTGAGTCTGAATTCTGCACCACGACCTCAGTGGGACCCGCTGGCGAAATACTGGTTTGCTGCAAATCCTTGGTAATGCCAGTGTTTGGCTTCCTTGGCTATGTCTGCACCGCACATTGTTGTGCAATAAGATATGCAAATGAGGTGTGGGGATGAATATTGCCACACTTCATTTGCATACCTAATGAGCCATCATTTTTGCTGCAGAGACTTTTGTGCAAGAAGAAGCTGTCTACACTGCTACTTCTTGCACAAAAAAACCCTCTTCTGCAGAGCTGTTACGCCACTTATTGTCAGGAACCCTCTTGCCAGTTGGCAGAAAAATCCAGTTCTGACCAGTCTCTGAGTGGCCGGTGCCTGAGGGGATCCAACATGGATCCATTTAGTGGCCCCAATTACTGACCTAAACACCATCATAACACGACGTCTACGTCTACACTGCAGCCTTCTTGTGTAAGAACTGTTTTGCGTAAGCGTTCTTGTGCAAAAGGTCTTCCACAAGAACACGTCCACACTGCCAAGTGCTTTGCACAAGAGATGTGCTTTTGTGCAAGAGCATCCATGGCAGTGTGGTTGCTCTCTTGTGCAAGAAAACTCTGATGGGCATTTTAGCCATACGGGTTTGTTGCACAAGAAATTCATGTTGCCTGTCTACACTGCCCTCTTGTGGAAGAGGGCTTGTTCCTCGTGGGGAGAAGAATAACTCTTCTGGAAGAAGCACTGTTTTCCAATGCTGTAGTGCAAATTTACTTATGCAAGAACACTCGTGCTGTTCTCTGCACGTTTTTGTGCAAGAACATTGAGCAAAAACCCTGCCATGTAGATGTAGCCTACAGGTTTGTATTCATTCAAAGAGTTCACATACAAAGGAAATGTCTCTTTTAAATAGACACTCTTGCAGGGGGCACTTGGATTTGAACCAAGGACCATGTGATCTGCAGTCAAACACTCTGCCACTGAGCTACACCCCCAAATGAAAAAAAGTGTCTGCAGCCAGTATTGAGAAGTGGGTGGGGAACAGGAGGCTTTTGTAGAACACACATCTCAGGTAGGACGGACCCTCACTGACCCCAGATTTTGACTGGTCCTAACATGGAGTTCGTCCAGAAAGCAGCAGAACTGGGGCAGGACAGAGGTTCTGTCCACACAGAAAAGTTCTTTTGGAACAATGGCCGTTATTCCAAAATAACAAGGCAAGAGTCTACACAGCAATTCCGTTATTTTGAAGTAACTCTGAAATAACGGATGGCTAATTCCAACTTCTGTAGACCTCACTGTACGCAGAAAAATGCCTATTCTGAAATAGCTATTTCAAAATGAGGCGCGTGTACATGCTCCACTTCTGCTATTTCAAAATATCCCCTTCCCAAGGCCATTCTAAGTTATTCCCCCTGGGGCTCTAAATCAAGGTAGCACGTCTACATTAGGGAAGCCTCCTTGGACTCATTTTGAGGTTTCCCTGCAGTGTAGACATGCTATTTTGAAATAACTGTTCCAGAATAGCTTATTCCAAAATAAACGTGCCGTGTAGATGTAGCCAGAGAGTCCTGAGAGATGAAGGAGCCGGAGGGAAGCCAGGAGAGCAGAGGCCAGACTGAGAACTGGGTGTCCCAGGTGTCTACCCCCAGGCCTTCTGTCTAGGTCCCAGGTGTAAGGGGCAGCACTAATGACTCTGAATCCTCCAATCTGAGTTTAAATCTCAGTGGGATGGGCTGTGGTGGTTGCTGGGAGGTCCTTGGGCTCCAGGCTTTTCGGCTTCCTTGCCCTGAGGTTCACTAAGGGGGTTTTGCTTGTCTGAGGCCCATTAGAGCTTTGTGAGCAGACTTGTGCTCAGGTGCCTGATGCCATCACAGTGTCAGGGCAGGTCGCCCATCTGACCCCTGAGCTCAGCCCATGCTGGAGGCAGCCAGAGAGCGTGAGCAGAACGGGGGAGGGGGAGTTGTATACTTTGGGAAGGGTCCTGGCTCCCAGCCACACGCCTTGCAACAAAGACCAACGGTCCCTGCACAAAGTGCATTGTGGGAATAAGAGTTGGGGCAGCAGGAAAGGGGCCGGCCCCTCAGCACCAGCGAGCAGGTGGGAGAAGATGGGAGTGAATCCTGCTACCTCTCACGTGCAAAGGGAGCACTGACCCATGTGCAACTCATCTCTAGTGCTCTGGCCTCCAGCAGCTTTGTGCCCCACTAGGGTTGGTTATTTCAGAGACCAGGGAGGAAGAGGGAGGGGTCTCTGGATGTGCGGAGTCCCCTGGCTCTGCCTGTGAAAAGAAAGAACAAGGGCTCAGCAGAAACTTCAATTCCACTTTCTGTGTCTTGACTTTTTCAATCTAAGGACTTTGAAGAAGCACTTCAAATATTTGTTCCAGTGGCACAATGGGTCAGTGCACAGTACTTATAAGGCAGTATTTGTAGGAGACATGCTGAGGTTGTGAGTTCAAATCTCACCTGGAGCACTCACTTTTGGTCCCTGCTGGGTTGTCCCCTTGCAGTGGTTCCCAAACTTTTCGGCATCACTCCCCCCCGCTTTTTGATTTGTGAAAACCCTCATGGCCCCCCTGGAATTTCTTCACACCCTCTCTCCTCCCCGCTCTTCCCCCCCCCCCCCAGGCTGTCCCCAGAGCCCAGGGCCTGGGAGTCTGGTCAGCAAGTGAGACTCACCCGTCAGTCCAAGCTGCTCTGTCCCGGCTGCCATTCCTGCCTGTCCCGTGCCAGCGCCGCACGCGGACCAGTGGGGCAGGACGGGGGGTGTCAGTGGGGCCCTGCTCTCAGTTTGTCCCTCACAGGCCCTGTGGGCTGCTGGAGGGCTGAGCCCGTCGCCCAGGCCTGGCGCGGGGATGGAACATGGGGCACGTTTCCCCCTGTGAGCGTGTGCGGGGGCAGGAGGGAGCCACATGGGCCCGGCTGAAGGTTTTGTGCTGGGGCTGGAGGCTTGAGCCCGAGCTGTCGGCCTCAGCGGGACTTGCTCCTCCCCCCTCTCCTGCCTTGCTGCCTCCTTTGTCCAGCAGCGCTCAGGGGCAGCCGGGAGAGCCGGCACCAAGGGCAGAGGAGGCCGAGGCACAAGCCCCTCAGAGGGGACAGGCCTGAGGCCTCTGGCTTGCCCAGGCTCACGCCAAGGGGGTTTCTGTGGTGCCGGGCGGGGGAGGGAGGCCAGGCCTAGGCCAGTGGGAGAAGGGGCAGCGCCTGCCAGGGCAGCAAGGGGAGCTGCAGGGAGCGAGACGTGGCGTTTCTGCCTGGATCACTCAGGGGTCCTTCTGCGGGTGAAGCGCCAGTGACACCCCTGTGCTGCTGGGTTCCTCTGCCCCGCCCCTGGGAGGCCGTCCCCTTCGGGGGGCTCTTGCCCTGGCACTCGTCCAAGGGCCACCTGGGCAAAGCAGCCTGCCCCAGGCACCTTCCACAGCTCATCTGGCAGAGCAGAGGCCTGTAGCAGGAGAGATTCTTCTCCCTCCCCCTGGCTGCAGGCCCGGCATTAGGACCAGGCGGCTGCTTTGGGTCTGTCCCTTTGGGGCCTTATTCCTCTTAAAATAAGGAATAAGGGATCTTTCAGAAAAGGTTTTATTTTCCAAAAGATCTGCCTCTAGACTGGTGCTTTTTTCCAGCAAAGCTTCAAGCCTGCCTGCGTGTTGCACAGCACTGGTAGGAGACAGGGAGGATCTATCAGCACCTGCAGCCTCTCAGAACAACCCACGTCCAGACCCCCAAGTCCTAGCCCTTTCCTCCACCCTTAATGGGGTCTGCTGGGGATTGCCTGCATGCCAGCCCACCCCAGTGTCAGCCTAAGGATTGACTGGTCTGTAAAAGCAGCATCGTGGAAACAAGGAAGCAGCTAAGGCAACTCTGCTGGGACTTGAACCCACAGCCTTTGACTGTCTTGGTGGGTTTATATTAACCAGTGCAACTTCTAAGTCCAATGTGCTTTCCACTGCACCACACAGCCTGATGGACTGCTAGGATTGATATCACCACTCTCTGCTTTGCAGCATGGCAATTGCTGTGGGAAAAGAAAGGGGAGCCAGGTCTGTCTCTTTTGGGAGCACAGGTAGGAAGAGGGAGGGGCCACTGAGCCCCCAACAGTGAAAACTAGGAACCAAGACAAAGCTGCAGCTGGAGAACATGGGCATCAATCCCACTACTTTTTGCATATAAAGCAAGGAGTTTCCCATTTGAGCTAAATCCTCTGCATGTGAACAGCTCCTCTACCCCACCCACCTTGTTGTAGACCCTACCAGGGCTCTGTGGCGAACTGAGGCTCCTTTCTGAAAGGGCCACTTGTGAGACTGACACCCGTGGGCCGGCTAGCTCGGAAGTTTAGAACGTGGTGCTCATATCACACAGATGCGTCTTAAGAGCAAGCCCCTTGTTTCAAACCATAACGGGTTCCCTATTCTGACGTCCCTGCAAACCTCATGGAGTGAGGGGCGTTTCAGAACAACCATTTATTTGCAACTAAGTGCTGTGTAGCCAGCGCCAAATTACAAAATAAGCTATTTCAAAATTGACTTGAAATAAGCTACCCAATTGCATCGCTTATTCTGAGCTTTGGGACAACCCCTAGTGAGTTACAGCCCAGCTCTGCCCCCAGCTCCCTGCTCCACGCACCCACGTACTGACTCCCTCACTGCCATGGGGCTGTTTGCATTGGCCTCTTCTCTCTTTAGCCAGGCTTCAGCCAGGACTGAGACTCAGGCAGGAGAATGTGACCCGGCTCCCTGCACCTGGGCCCTGCATTTCTCATCCCTTCAGACACACTTGTTAGTGGAGGAATAAATCACAGTCACATGAGTGTAGATTATGAAACTTTGTAGTTGTTGTTGCCTTGGAAACTCCCCACAGACCTTCCCCTGGGGTCCCGGGCAGCCGCTCACATTGCACAGCTCACTTCGAGGTGAGGGTGCTGTGTAGACGCACCCAGCCTACTGAGGACCAGTCTGCCGGGGGGAGGTTCTGGCCACTTCCTTTCCTTGTCTCTCTCAGACTGTGTCTACATTCCAGGGCTACATCTACACTGCAGGCTTTTTGTGCAGGAGCAGATGTTCTTGCGCAAAAACTTGCACAGCGTCTACACTGCACGTACGTTCTTGCACATGTAAATGTATAGTACAGCATCAGAAAACAGGTCTTCTTGCACAAGAGTTATTCCTCTCCCCACGAGGAATAAGCCCTCTTGCCCAATAACTCATCCACAAGGAGGCAGTGTGGATGGGCAACAGGGGTTTCTTGCTCAAGAAAGCCCGATGGCTAAAATGCCCATCAGAGCTTTCCTGCACAGGAGAACGTCCACACTGCCATGGGCGCTCTTACAGAAAAGCACTTCTCCTGTGCAACAGCACATGGGAGTGTGGACACACTGTTGTGCAAGACCTTTTGCACAAAACAGTTCTTGAGCAAGAAGTCTGCAGGGTAGGTGTAGCCAGCCCCTCTCTCCAGGGAACTGCAGCCCCTCGACCCAGGCGGCTCCTCCCAGCATTCAGGAGGTACCAGGCCGAGAAGAAACCGTCTGACACGGTGCTGCCAGGGAGGGGCCTCACTGCTAGTCACTGTTCCTGTTCCAGGAGCAGAGCAAGTTTTGCCCTGGGCACCGATATTGAGGGCGTGCGCACCTGTTTGTGTGTAAGCCCCCATTGGTGCCTGCTGGGGGGTGGAGGGTCCCCTGGTGCCAAAGCTCCTCTTGGAGAGGAGTGGAGGGACCCCTGGTCGAGTATTTCCTGCTATGGAGAAGTAGAGGTAGCCCATTCCCTATAGCTCCTGCTGTGGGGGACCCTGACCTCTTATCTCCTGATGTGGTTTCAGGTTTCCCTGGCGGGATGCTCCAGACATGAGGGATGCCAGCGCACTGGCCCAGCCCGGGCCGGCAGTGATGGTTTTTACACATGCAGGGAAATGCCCCAGCTTCTCCCCCTCACAGAGCTGCTGTCTCTCCAGGAGGCAGATGAACTGCGGGTGCAGGACAGCTCCCTGCCAGCAGGGACAGCAGCCAAGGCACCAAATATCACTGGGTCTGCAGCCAGTGTTGGGGACTGGGCAGGGAACAGGAGGCTTTTGTGTCACACACGTCTCAGGTAGGACGGACCCTCACTGAGCCCAGACTGTGACTAGTCCTAGCCAGGAATGTGCCCGGGGCTGGTTTGTGACACTCTCAGGCCGTGTCTACACCGGGCGTAAGAGCGACGCCGCCGCGGTCGATGTTCCGGGCTCTAGGGAAGACCGGCTGATTGGAACTGAGCTGTGCAGAGTCTTGTAAAGGGAACCGCAACTTCTCTGGGTATTTGTCAAGTTTTAGATGAGGGTTTAACAGAAGGAACGTTGTGGGCTCTGGGACAAGGTGGGTGGGACAGTGAACATGGTCACAGGCAGGGGAATTAGCTCAAGTGGTGGAGCGCTTGCTTTGCATGTGAGAGGCAGTGGGATCAATGCCCACATTCTCCAGTCATAGATATTTGCTTTTTCCTTTGTTTTACAGGCACAGCCAACAAGGCGGCTAAGTGCTTCTAGGGGCCTCTTTGCAATAGTCAGTGGGCTGGTTTCTGCAGTGCAGGGGGTGTCACTTTTGCCCGGCATAGAAAAGTTTCCTCGCTAAAAGCCAGACAGGCAAAGTCTTGCCTGTAACACCCAGAGGAGGGGATTCACTTGCCTGGGGAGGGCAGGAACAGACCAGCACTTGGCTGCCAGCTGTTTGCACATCTGGACACAGAAGCATCCTCAGCCTTGGTTCTACCAGGCACTTTCTTTTCAGCTCACAGCAAACTGCCTCCCAGCTGTGGGTGAGGCTGAGTGTGTGTGAAACCAGCTGCACTTTGGATGATTTTGTTAATTGTTTAAAAAGCCTCAGGCACCTCTTCTGCCTGGGGAGGTGTCTGTAATAGACGCCTAGTGTGACATCACCCTGGGGTTTTACCCCTTTAACATCACCCAGAGACTCCTGACAAGTCTCCTGTGTCCATCTCCGCCTCAGGCCAAGTGTTTGCATGTTTCATATCTAAGGAAACTCCTCCTCCCTTTTGTCCTGCCAATCCTTCCTGAGCAAGCTGTATCCTTCTGTGCCAATATACCAATAAAGTGTATTATCCCACCACGTCCCTGTGATACCAACTGCTTCCTGCTTATTACACATCATCCTGTGTGTCTGTACCAGCATCTAAGGCACAGATTAGATTTTGCTTCCCAGTGGTCCCTTGTCCCTCCTTTATCTCTGCTGTTACAGCCCCTGCTCTCTCCCATTTCTGGCCCATCCCCCAGGTGTCCATGTTGTTCACTTACCTGTGGGCTTTGGGCACCTGCCCCCATCAAACCTAATTTAAAGCCTCCTCACTAGGTTAGCCAGTCTGCACCCAAATACTCTTCCCACAGATGAACCCCGTCCCTGCTGAACAGCCCTTCCTGCAACAGCATCCCATGGGCAAGGAAGCCAAAGCCCCCTGCCCACGCAGCTGTAGCTTTCTGTGCCCAGGGAGCCAGACACCACTTGGGTTCGATGGCTGGAGGGAAGTGGAGAACGGCTGCACTTTGGGAGGAAAAAGTGTTGTCTGGAAACATAAGGAGCCATTTTAAAGCGACTTTGGAAGAGGGCACTATGGCTTAGTTGGCTAAAGCACTTGCCTCATAAACAGGAGATCCTGGGTTCCAGTCCCAGTGGTGCCTTGTTCTAACCTTTGCTCACATTTACTCATGCTCTTCTGAGACACAGAAAAGGTCTCTCCTGCTGGCCACCCATGGAACTGCTGGTTCAGGAAAAGGCTGAGTGGGGAGGCTGATTACTGATAAGAAAACTAAAAGCCTGGAGCCAGTGCAGAGGTGACTGGCACTGGCAAAGCAGGGCTCTAACTGCAACAGCTGGGACAGAAGAGCCAGCTTCACACACCCTTGTGATTCCCTGGGGGTGTCAGCACCTTGAGAGCTCAACCTCTGCAGCCATGGAGAGTCAGGGCATGTGGGCATCAGGTGCTTCTCACTTGTTGTTTCCTTCTTCCCAACACTCCTCCCAACACTCCTCCCCACTCAGCCTTTTCCTGAACCAGCAGTTCCATGGGTGGCCAGCCAGGAGAGACCTTTTCTGTCTCTCAGAAGAGCATGAGTAAATGTGAGCAAAGGTTAGAACAAGGCACCACTGGGACTGGAACCCAGGATCTCCTGTTTATGAGGCAAGTGCTTTAGCCAGCTAAGCCATGGTGCCCTTCTCCAAATTCTCTTTAAAATGGCTGCAGCAGTAACTGAACTCAGGAGCTGCTGTTTATTAGGCAAGTGCTTTAACCAGCTAAGCCACTGTGTCCTACTCAGACCCACCTCTAAACTGTTCTACTCTATGGTCCCAGACAACATCATTGTCTTGCAAAGTTCGGCCATTCCTCATTTCCCTCCTGCCTTTCCACCCTGGCCGTGTCTGGTTCCCTGGGCACAGAAGGCTACAGCTCAGTGGGCAGAGGCTGTAACGTGCTCATCTCCCCCAGCCACTGGGGCTGTACAGTTGCCCTTGAGGTTCTGCAGGGTTGTGGGAGGGAGAAATGCAGCAAACTTTGATTCTCTGGCTTGTAAACCCCTTGGTCCCAGGGTTTAGGTTGGAGTCCCCAGGTGGTCTTTCAGTTTGGTCCCTTCCTGAGGGCACAAAATTGACAACAGAGAATTCCTTTGCCCTGCAGCAATCTCTGTTGGTTAAAGGGTTAACAACCGAATATTTGCTCAAGTTTAAGTGCGGCAGCAGAAATCCCTATTAAGTGTGTTTCTGTGGTGTAGTGGTTATCACATTTGCCTAACACGCAAAAGGTCCCTGGTTCAAAACCAGGCAGAAACACAAAGTCTTCTCTTATTGCTGTTCCTCTGGGTGCCCACAAGACAGTTTCAGGGCCTGTCCCCTGGTGCAGGGCTGGGTGGCCTGTGTGCTGGCTTTCAGGAGCATGTGGGAGAGGTAAACAGGTTAGGCTGAGATGGGAGGAGGCAGGGCTGGGGCTGAGTTCCCAGCGGTGCCTTGCCTGGGACCAGGTCATTGCAGCCACTCAGTCCGGGGCCCACCCTGGAAGTGCCACTACTGACACAAAGCCACATAACATCCTGCCTCAGGTCCAGACCCCAGCCACCCCATTTCCCACCCAGCACCCCCAGCTTCCTTTGACACCCTCCCTTCTTCCTGCTCCCCCCACCCTGCTCCTGCATCCATGTTCCTTCTGCACCCTGTCTCCTGGCCACACACGGCTCCTTGGTGCTTCTCAAGCCAGGCCCTGCAAGAAGTCACCAGGCAGGAACCAGCCCTTGGAGCTCAGCTTGCCCCCGATCTGGTAGTTTCCCACCACATCTCACCTGAGAAGAGGTGACTTGTTCCCCTTCCTTCTGACCTTACGTCTCCGCTCCATTCAAAGGTCTCCGCTGCCTCGGGACCCGCCTCCTCAGAGCGCTGCCCCTCTGCCACTGGGCTGGGAGTGGGAGACTCCACAGTCTCTGCACTTGGGCTGAGAAGTCTCACAGGGACTCATCTGTTGATGTCGTTAGTCAGCCCGATGGCCAGCTGGATCCATTCGGTAGCGCTGCCCGAGAGGAGCTTTACAAGTGCCCAGTGTCCATTGGTATTTTCTGGGGCTCTGTGTAGGGAATTGGGCTTGGCCATCTTTTCCATGGGAAATGCCTCTTCTTTCCAACAGCGGCTCCCAGGAGTTCATGGAACTTCTTCTTCTCAGCTTGGGAAAAGGATGACTAAAGGGTGAGGGGAAAGATATTTGTGCTGTGAAAACAGAAGGGCCCCCAGGGAAACTGGTAAATAATCTCAGTGCCCAGGCCTAATGTTACCTGCCCCCACACAATTCACACGGCAAACCTGACTCCCCGAGCACAGGGCGAGTCTGTGGGCTCATTGCTGGGCCGTGGCGTGAAGCACCAAACCAGCCTCCTCCTGTGGGGCCTGTGAGTGTTGCTGAATCTGGGCCCCTGCACCTGGGCAATGGCAAACAAAAGGTCTGGGGGCCACACAGAGACCCCACTGGGCTGAGCAGGAAGTGGCTGGGACTTTGCTTTGTCTTTGCCTGTGGGCTTGTCTGTCTGCAGCCTGGAAACCTCCTGGCTCCTCAGACCACTGGTCTGGATGGAGCGTTACAGAAGTCGGAATAATGGAATTGCTGTGTAGACGCTCCCATTGTTATTTCAGAGTAATGGCCGTTATGCCCAAGGAACGCTGCTGTGTAGATGCAGCCTAAGAGAAATGCTTTCATGAGCATGTGGGAGGAGCAAGGGCTCCTACAATGTCAGGGGAGATGGGGAAATAAGGTCACCTCTCTAGATATAAAACAGAAGATATGGCAGGAGTGGGATTTGAACCCACGTCGCCATTTGTGGACCAAAACACCCAACTGAGGGAAAAACAAGTCTGGCAAAGTGGCAGCCTCACAAGGGGGTCTGGGGGATGTTAAGTGCCAAAGTAGCTCAGTGGGGAGAGCATTAGACTGAAGATCTAAAGGTCCCTGGTTCAATCCCAGGCTTTGGCAAAAGCCTTTGCCCTTGAGGCTTATCTCTTGTTTGGCTTCTCTGTGAAGAGCCCAGCTGTGCCTCCTGGAAGGGCTCTGTCTGCCCCGCAGCTCCACCTTGGAGCCAGCAAGTCCTGCCCCTCCTCTGCCAGGGAAGGAAAAAGTTCACTTTTGAGCAGCATCAAACCTGCCCTCTAAGAAGGCCAGCTGAGCTCCTCTCTCACTGCTGCTTTATCCACCATGGCAGGAACAGAATCCGGGACTCACCCAATCATGCCGGTGCCCAGTAACCCCAGACAGACGTGCACATCCACACGCTGGCAGCAGCTGTTGTGGGACTCTGCAAATCCACCACTAGACCTGAGTCCCCACATGCTAGGCAGCCCAAGGGAGGGCTCTGGGGTCTCAAGCAGAACAGAGTCGGGGGGGCTCTCAAAGCAGGGTAAGTTCGGGGGCTTGTTGCTGGGCCGTGGGGTGAAGCATCAAACCAGCCCCCTCCTGTGAGTGTTGCTGAATCTGGGCCCCTGCACCTGGGCAATGGCAAACAAAAGGTCTGGGGGCCACACAGAGACCCCGCTGGGCTGAGCAGGAAGTGGCTGGGACTTCGCTTTGTCTTTACCTGTGGGCTTGTCTGTCTGCAGCCTGGAAACCTCCTGGCTCCTCAGACCACTGGTGTGGATGGAGCGTTACAGAAGTCGCAATAATGGAATTGCTGTGTAGACGCTCCCATTGTTATTGCAGTATAACGGCCATTATTCCCAAGGAACACTGCTGGGTAGATGCAGCCTCAGAGAAATCCTAAGCAAGCGCTTCTACAATGGCAGGGGAGACCCACATCTCCATTCAGAGACCAGAGCACCACACTGAGGGAAAGACAGTAGCTTGAGTCTGGCGCCTTAGACCACTCAGCCATCCTGACACACACACAGGCTGTTTTAACCGCAGTTTTCTTATATGTGTGAGTTGCTTGGTGAGGCCAAGGGACCTCCCTCTCTTTCCCCATCTAACAGCCTCTCTGCAGCACAGCTGGGTTTATCCACTCTCACCCTCACTCACCGTTGTGAGGTGTTTTGCAGGGAGCTGACAAGGAGGCTATGTCTACACTTGCGGCTTCTTGCACGAGTAATATGCAAATGAGGCTAAATGTGGAATATCGCTAATGAGCCACCATATTTGTGGAAGAAGGTCTTGCACCAGAAGAAGCTGTCTACACTGCCCCTTCTAGTGCAAGGAAAACACTCCTGCGGAATGCCGTTACGCCGATTATTTTCAGGACGTCACAAGGGCCTTTTGCAGCCCCTCAGCTTATTGGCTAAAGGAGGCTGGGAGGTGATGACCTCACAGAGAGTCCATGACAATGGCCAGGTGGGACAGGCTGCAGGGCAGGGGCCATCTCAGAAATGCCCCCCTGACTTTGCTGTAGGGAGTCTCAGAGCCTCCCACGGCTTTGCTGCAGGGAGTCTCCTTCTTGAGATTTGCCCTTGAGGCCAGAGAGTGAATGAGGGTCACAAGCACGAGTGTGAGGAGGAGCCTTGTTGGAGCCTTCTCCTTTCCCATGACTAACTGACCTAGAAGACAGATGTCCCCGCGGAGAAGGGAAGAGTCACCAAGAAGTTTGGCCTTTGTACACTAGGGGAATTAACTCAAGTGGTAGAGCGCTTACTTCGTATGCGAGACAGAGGGATCAAGGCCCACATTCTGCAATGTTGCGTGGTCCTTATTTTTTTCACAAACAGAGCCATCCAGAGGGCAAAGAGCCTCCAGTCACCTCTCTCTCTTCCTACTCATTCACCTCAAAAGCCAGCCACGGCTTAGTTCCAAATCTGTAAACCTCATCGCACAAGGGATAACGCCTCTTCCGAAATAACTAGTTGAAATAGTGGTAGTGTGGATGCTCCACTGCTGCTATTTCAAAATAGCTCCTGCCCAGGGCCATTCAAAGTAATTACTCCCCAGCGCCTCCTGGGGATCTAAGTCAAAGTAGAGTGTCATTTTAACCATAGGGGCTTCTTGCGTAAGAAATTCATGTTGCCTGTCTACACTGCGCTCTTGTGGGGAGAGGAATAACCCTTTCAGAAGAAGCCCTGTTTTCTGACGCTCTACTGTCAATTTACTTGTGCAAAAATGTGTGTGCAGTGTAGACACACTGCAAGTTTTTGCGCAAAAAGCCTGCAGTGTAGACATAGCCCCCAAGATGGATTGTGGCCGAAATCTCTACCTGAGTGAAGACATGGCCTAATGGTGCAATTAGTTAGATACTGACACTAACAGCCCCACTGCTGGTAACTCAGCTGTTGCCCTAGGAAGGGGTGTGGCCAAAACACAGGCCTTGCTGTGAGCAGGATTTAAACCTACACAGGGAAACCCTATTGGATTTCAAGTCCAACACCTTAACCACTCGGCCATCACAGCTTTGGGCAATATTGAGACAGGTAAACTGGTAAATAATTGTTACATAGGACCTAATGTCAGCTGCCATAGAATTCACACAGCAAACCATTTAAACAGCTGTGCAGAGGAGTCCCGGTTGTTCTGCTCTTAGGCTGCCTTGGAGGTGAGTTCTGCTTCAAGGTCTTCTCTCCTCCTGCTTGGTCTTCCTTTCCCTTTTCTTTCCTCTTCTCTTCTCCCCTTTTCTTCTTCTTGCTGGTCTCCTTCTTGGACCCCAATTTATACAGAGAAACTCAATACTGCTTAGTTCCTCCTTAACCAATTATTTTAGTATAATTTCACTAACCAATCTGAACATACTGTAACAGAATGACCTAAGCAATCATACCCTGCCGCCTTAGTTGATTTACACGACACAAAGTCAATCACACAGCAGTCAGAAACAGATCCAAACCAGACTATCACACAGACAAACAATAGGAAAGTGAGGACAAGAATCATAGAATGCCAATTGCACAAACACAGCTATTGGTAAGCAGTCTTCTGCCAGACAAAACACTGGTAATTAAGTTTTCTCTACCCACCTTGAGATCTCCTTCTTGCCTGGTGACAGTGGGTGCCACTAGGATAAGAGCCCTTCTCACAGCCTAGTGTGACACTATTTCAATGCCATTTAGATGGAATGTGAGCATGTGACTCCAGGCTTTACAGCTAATTGCTGCTGCTCTTCAGTCTGGCTGTAGAAAAAGGCTTTAGTTTAGACCTACTAAATAGCTATAGGCCTTACCATAGGGTTACAGAAAAACCACATTGTTACATAGGACCTTTCTAGGCCAAAGACAGCAGGATCCACAAGCACCAATAAAGGAAGGTAAATGCAACTGTGAAGGGACTCGAACCCTCAATTTTCTGATCCGAAGTCAGACGCCTTATCCATTAGGCCATACAGTCTTGCCTTATATAGAATTGGACTTCTTGAAATGTGTGGGTAGGTAAAAGTCTCCCTACTCCATCAGGTTTTATTATTTTCCTTGTTTGACGGTTTAGAAATCACATCTGAGCTAGTGAATTATTCTTATTTTGTGTAACTAAGGATTGCAGCCCAGGGATTTTTCCTGAGTCTATGTTACTTCACGGCTATCTACCACCTAGGCTATCTCCATACTGCATCTCTCTTCCCCAAAAGCTCATGCAAATGAAGTACAGATTATCTTATTGCCATGCTCATTTACATAATTAATTGGGGCCCATTCCCCCCCCCCCCAGCAGAAAGCCAAAGGGAACAAAGAGCAGAAGTGCCGGAAGCTGATGGGGGAGCCCTCTCCCTCTGAGTTTGATTTGGCGAGTCTCAGATGGACTTGCTAAATCAAACTCCAAAAGATGGATTGTGACCATTCCTCCCCAGCTGGACATGGTTCTTGTTCTTCTGCACAGCACAGACCATGGAGCACAGGCAGCACTTTTCCAATGCAGCTAATTCTGCTCTGCCTGCAAGTTGTCTCTGGGATGTGGCCCAGGAGCTTTCTGCCCCAATGGAGAGATCAAGTAGGAGAGGGAGGGGCCACAGGAGGCTCTTAGTCCCCTGGCCGGCTCTGCCTGTGAAAGGGGAAGTGAGGATTCCACTATCACTGGGGAATATGGATCCCCCTGCCTTGCACATGGTGAGTGAGTGCTCTGCCACTTGGGCTAATTCCCCCACCTGCGAGCTGTTTGCCTGCCCCACCCACCTTGTTCAAGAGCACACAATGTGCCTTCAGCTGCCTGAGGCTCCTTTCTGAAAGGGCCATTCGTGCGGCTGTTTCCCGTGGCCGGGTGGCTCTGCTGGCCGTCGATGGGGGGAAGAGAACAGGCAGCGAGACCTGACTGGCAGGAGGGTCTGGCTGGCAGGGAGAGTTTAGCTGCTGCTGTAGCTGAGGCAGCTCCACGTGCAGAGTCCTGAGTCCCTGGCTGGGGAGGGTCATTAAGTAGCTGCCGGGATGCCACACAGCTTAGAGGGAACCTGGGCTCTGGCTTGGGAGTGAGGGGTCCTGTGGGGCTGGGGGAGACTGTTATGCTTAAACAAAGCACATGAGATCTTTTATAGGGGCAAAGGCAGTATGCCACACTGATTGAGAACACAACAGTAGCATCTGCTATTGTCACCCAACCACCGACACACACACACAGTCCGGCCAGTCGATCTTATAGTCACCAGTCCAGAGTCGGAATCAATCTACTGGACAGCCAGACTGATTGCAGAGGGGAGCCGGGCTCTGTCGATCACAATCCGATACTCCTGGAGTTGTTGGCAAGACGAACCTAAAGTTCCATGACAAGCACCCTGCTTTTATAACCCTTTTCTCTGTTGAAGTCCATGGATTTTGCTGTGTCCAGTGTCTTATCTTTTGCCCTAAATGAGCTACTATTTAAGAAGCTGGCAAAGGATCCCTTCCCATGGTATTATAGCGCCAGGGAAGGGTACACACCGGGGCAGAAGGCAAAGCAGCTGGGGCTGTGTGAGAGACTGGAGTGGGCCTGAGGGTGCAGAGAAGGAATTGAATGGAGAAAGAGGGGGGGCTCTTTCCACCTGGGTTTGACACATACCTTTTGCATGGCAGACAAATAGGATAACACCACAGAGCAGAAACAAAAGGCAGAGGAAATTTTTCAATGAAAGCTTCAAACCCCTCACTTGCAGGAACCGTTTACATCCATCGACATTTACAAAATGCTTCCCCACAAACATCTTTCCAGCCTGTGTGTCTCTGGGAAAGATTTCTGCCAAGCCCGGTCCCAGCCCACTGGTCAGAACCCCCTCAGAAACAGGACACCCTCACTCCCAGCCATGTCCCCGCCCAGGTGAGGAAGGTGAAATGAGCCAGAGGCTGCTGCCCGCTGGGTCAACAGAAGAGTGGGTTGACTGTTCTCAGGGACACCACAGCAACATCCCTGCTTCCCCTTCGGAGGGAGTTTCCTCAGGGCCAGACAGAGCCATTCCAGCACCCTGCGTTGGGGAAGGGCGCAAGCATGGCCCAGCCCTTGCCCGGAATGTGGGAGAGGGCGCACAGAGCTAGCGGTGGCCGGAGGCATGTGCCTTGCCTGGCCACCGCTGCTGGTGCTCAGCCTGGTGCCACAGAGAGCAGACCGAGCCTGACCGTGCAAGGGCCCCGTAGCCGTGGGGGGAAGGGTGCTGCTGGCCAGTGCTGCGGGGGTTAACGCAGCCCCTGTCTTGGGCGGCCACTGTAGGGTGACTGGTGGGAGCTGCTGCAGCTTGCAGTACGGGCGCGTGGCACCTGAAGGCAGTTATCAGCTGTAAGGGTTGCACAGCACCCCTTATATCAGGCGCCCCAGGCAGCTGCCCAGCTAGCCCATGCCTTAATCCGGCCCTGGATTTCCTGCATAGAACGGCACAAGCCCCAGCCTCCAGAAGAGGGGTTCCCAGTTGGGGATCTCCAGTAGCAGCCATGGGATGGTGGGAGCCAGTTACTGCAGAACAAAGGACACCAGGGCTATGTCTACACTCGTGGCTTCTTGCACAAGTACAGCCGTTTTTGGGCAAGAATCAGCAGAGTGTCCACACTGCCTGCCTGCTCTTGCTCAAGGAAATTTACAGTACCGTGTGGTAAGAGAGGGCTTCTTGCGCAAGAGCGACGCTCTTTTTTAACAGGTGTAAGCCCTCTTGCGCAGGAGCCCCTACTCAAGAGGGCATTATGGATGCTCGGCAGGGATTTCTTGTGCAAGAAAGCCCTATGACTAAAATGACCATCACAGCTTTCTTGCGCAAGAGAGCGCCTACGCTGCCATGGGCGCTCTTGCACAAAAGCACAGCTCGCAGATGGCAGTGTGAATGTTTTCTTGCACAAGAACCGTTGCACAAGATGTTCTTGTGCAAGAAGCCACGAGTGTAGACATAGCTCAGGAGTGGGAGAAACTAACCATCTGCTTTATTTGCAAAGGAGAAACAAAGACAAACTCTTGTCCCCATCCCCACCCCGCTCAGCCTGGCACTTTGCACCCCCAGCCAGGGCCGGATTAACACATGGGCTAGCAGGGGCGCCAACCTATGAAAGCACCTGATTGAAGTGGTAAGGGATGCTGCATCAGGTGCCCCCATAGGTTGCCACCCTGGGGCAGAGATGTGCATGCAGCACGCGCCCGCTGCCCAGGGTGCAAGAATGGCTTGGGCTGGCCCTGCAACCAGCCCAACTCTCCCAGGCACCCCCAGAGAGCAGCACTCACATATGGGGGGGCAGGAAAGTGGAGAGACTCCCTGAGACACCAACTCAAAAGGAATCGCTCTGGGTAGGTCTGCACTGAGATAGCAGCCCGGTGGCCAGGCTGTAGCTGGTCCAGCTCAGCTGTACCTGGCCTGGAGAGTTTTGGTTGGGAGATTAGAAACCTACAGACAGGGGCATCTGTGGGAGGTGGGGGGATGTCACCATGTCAGGGCAACTGTCATGTCCCCCCATCTTCCTTTGCTCCAGCCCTACCACTGAGATATACTGACCATTGTCATTGCTTAAACTGCACATAGAGCTTGTGGCAAAGGCTAGCATATGGTTAAAATACAATGAACATTCTGGTAAGTTATCAGAGGGGTAGCCGTGTTAGTCTGAATCTGCAAAAGCGGCGAGGAGTCCTGTGGCACCTTATGCTCCAACACTTCAGTTAGCCTATAAGGTGCCACAGGACTCCTCGCCACTTTTATTTTTGTAAGTTCTCGTTTGTGTTGTGCTGTCTGCACATCTAACTAACCAGAGATCAAAGTGCATGACCCGATGGCCTTCACAGAGAGACAAAACCCACAACTCAGGGTAGGTTATTCAACACGTTGACATTGATAAGAGTGAAACATAAGGAAATCTTTTAAGCCTCAGAATCTAGGAAATAAATAAACTTACTTTTCTTCTGCAGTGGCTAAACCTGCTTTATTTCTTGCCTCATTACATGTCTGTGTTAGTTAAAAAGTTCTATATGTCATTGTACTAAAACAAAAACACAAGTTCACCTGAACAAATGATCTGGAGTAGTCCAGAAAAGCCCAGCAGGAACTATACCCAGAGACGGAACCAGGGCTCTGAGATGGGACCAGTCACACTCTGCTGGGAGGTTCATTGGGATTTCCCTGTCCACACCAGGTCTTTCTCCTGCAGCCCTCAGAAGCCGGACTTAGGACCACAAAAACCACACTGGGATTCCTGAGTATGGGGAGCCCAGGCCACTGGTCAGTGACCCTTGGGGTGCATCTACACAGCAGCCTTATTTCGGAATTACAGTGCATGTCTACACCGCAAGCCGTTATTTGGAAATAACATCCATCTGGAAGACTTGGTCTTTTGGCCAGGCTGCATCTGAAGGAAGGAGCCAAAGACCCCAGGGTGGGGGAGAGCCCTGGTTTGGAGGGGCAGCTGGGAAAGAGGTTTTAGGGGGAGTTTGTAAAAGTTTGTACTGAAGTTTCAGTGGAGCATTAACAAAACATTGTTTGTTACCTTTGAGTCTGTAATCTGCTTTGCTCTGCCTGTTCTCACTTATCACTGCTTAACTCACACAGCTTGTACTTAATAAAACCACTTTTACTTACTATCAAGCCCAGTGTAAACAATTACTACCTATGGGAGCAATCGGTGTGCACTTTCCCCTTTCATTACTAAAGGGGGCTTACCCCATTCTTTGGGGTTTGATCCCATTTGGGGAGTGCTATCCCAGGAAGCTGGGCCCTAAACTGCTCTCTCCTCAGACCTGAAGAGGTTCAGCATCTGTAGCACTGCTCAGAGGCGGGGGTGGGGGCAGGAATCTCAGTTCAGGGGAGACTAAGGAGCTGCCCCAGCAGGACCGGGTGGTGAGAAGCCCCAGAGAGTAGAAAGGTGAGTGGCAGTGGCCAGGTCAGTACCCCAGGAGGCCCTCCCCAAGGGGTCTTCTGAGACCACAGCCACTTGGCCAGGCAGCTTAAAGGGAACTCAAGGTATATATTTCTCCCCTCTGTGGCTCCTCCAAAGGCTAAGAAGATTTGAGCTCTGACTGAAGCTTTCCCCACAGTCAGAATAACTGAATGGTTTTCTTCCCTCTGTAGACTGTCTAATCTTTAACAAAGTCTGACCTGTGTTTGAAGCCTTTTCTGCAATCAGAGCTTTTATAAGGCGACTCTCTTGTATGTATTCTGATGGCTAGTAACGCAGGAGCACTGACTGAAGCTTTTCCCACAGTCAGAGCAATTGAAAAGTTTCTTTCCTGTGTGGGTTCTCTTATGGTATAAAAGGCTTGAGCTGTGACTGAAGCTTTTCCCGCAGTCAGAGCAATTGTAAGGTTTCTCTCCTGTGTGGATCCTGCTATGGATAACAAGGTCTGAGTTTCTTTTGAAGCTTTTCCCGCAGTCAGAGCAATCGAAAGGTCTCTCTCCTGTGTGGGTCCTCCTATGGGCAACAAGGCTTGAGCTACTACTGAAGTTTTTCCCGCAGTCAGAGCAAGTGAAGGGTTTCTCTCCTGTGTGGATCCTCCAATGGTTAATAAGTTCTCCATTACTACTGAAGCTTTTCCCACAGTCAGAGCAATTGAAAGGTTTCTCCCCTGTGTGGCTCCTCCTATGGGCAACAAGGATTGAGCTACTACTGAAGTTTTTCCCGCAGTCAGAGCAAGTGAAGGGTTTCTCTCCTGTGTGGCTCTTCCTATGGGTAACAAGGTTTGACTTCTGACTGAAGTTTTTCCCGCAGTCAGAGCAATTGAAAGGCTTCTCTCCTGTGTGAGCCATCCTATGGATAACCAAGTGTGAGTTTGTACTGAAGTTTTTCCCACAGTCAGAGCAGTTATGGGGTGTGTCTCTTGTATGTATTTTCTGCTGGTTTGTAAAGTGTGAGTGCTCACTGAAGCTTTTCCCAGAGTCAGAGCACTTGAAGGGCTTCTCTCCCGTATGGACCCTTTGATGTTCAGTAAGAGTTTCACAGTCACTACACGTGCAGGGTGACTGTTGATGGGGGATTTTCTGTTGGACGGTTTCTGTATTTCTTTTCTCCCGTGTGCTCCTGGAGCTACCCTGTCCCTCTCCTAGATGGTTTCCCTGCTGCTTTTCTGGGCTATGCTGACTCTCACAGCTCTCTCCTTGCTCACGTATCTGGAAAACATGTCCTTCAGATCGTCTCAATAATAGTCCACATGGAGACACTTGCTCCAGTTCTTCCTGCTGAAGACTCTTTTCATGGTTCTCAGTCAGTGTCCCGTCACCTGTTGGAATAGAGGAATGATCCAGACAGGAGTTATTCTCCACGATGAACTGCAAGGAAACTCTAAAAGAGGAATAGAAAAGGGGACACACGCTCAAATAATGGTCAAATTATCATGAGCTTAGTTCGTTGTCCTCCTTCACAACCCTTCCACAGAGAAGAGAACCCAGCCTTTCCTCGCCCACCACACTCTTACTGGAGTTGAAGACAAGCTGAACAGTCAGTCAGACTTCATGAAAACACACAAGTTACATCTGCTATAAGGAGACAGAAATTGGTTTCTGAGTCAGTTTAACTGATTGCTCACCCGTCTGGGTGTTGCTGATGATCTCCCCTTCCTCACAGCTCGGAGGATCTGGGACCCGCAGCTCCTCTTGCTCCACCCAGGAGATCACATCAGTTTCGGAGACTGGAAATGCTGTTTGAAGAGCAAAAAACCAAGTGATGATCTTGTTCATTAAGGTCTTTGCCATTCCTGCTTTCAGAGCCAGGATCCGAGTCACCGACCCAGAGAGGCTCCGTTCCCCACCTTGCAGAGACTGGGCTCTGGCTGGTACAAGATCCCAGGACACACTCACCTGCAGTAAAGATGCATCACTCACCCATCTTGGGAATGGCCCAGCTCATTCCCCAGGGCAGCTAAGCGCTCTGCTGCACTCTCTAGGGTACAACTCAGACCCCCTCACAGCCCGGTCTATCCGCCCGGAATCCCACAGTTGGACAGGAACACACTGCTCAGAAGGGGAGCTCTAGTGAGCGCATGAAGGTGTGACACCAAAGTCCCCAGGTAGGGCTCAGACAGCAGCTGCCACATGGCAGGTCACTAGAACTTGGAGATGAAGGACCCAGTAGATCTCTAGCTCCCCAAGTCTCTGTCCACAAAACTCCTGGCTGGTGGGCTGGGCTTGCCCTGATCTTTGGCTCAGATGTTCTACTTGGGCCAGGAGGAGGCAGAGGAAGTTGCCTGAGCATCTAAGTGAATCCTTGGCTGGTTGCTTCACGCCCTGCCTATGTGTCACACTCCTGATCCCAACGGCCTGTCTCTGGGTGGGCCCTGCCAGCTGCCCACAACAGTTGCCATTCCCATGGCTGCCCAGGGTGGCGCTGGGCTTCTGTTGGGGCAAGCCAGGGCGGAGCTGGGCCGTGCTGCTTCCCTGGTGCTTGTGACTGTTGCTCAGCTCCCCCTCTGCAGCCTCCGTTCTACTCTGCCAGCTGCAGCCTTTGTGTGGTTTCCCAGTCCAGCTCTGGTAGCCAGCGTGGCCTTTGATTTGGTGCCCCTCCAGGGCTGCACTGAATCTATCACCTTTACACCTTGTGTGTGTGTTTCCCTCAGCTTTGGCCCACCCCTTCTTGGAACTTCATTTTCTGTTCAGAAGATACACCTGTGACATGACCATGGAGATCATTGTGCTACTGCTGTTAAATAAGATAATCATAGTCATCACATCAGAACATTCCCATTGACGTGGCACCCAGCACACTTTGCAAAAGGTTTATTGCAGCTGTGTATGTCCATTCTTTTTGAACTAGAACAGGCTGGGCTTTGGCAGAGTGGTGGAAACACTGGGGACCAACTAACCAGGAAAGCACATTCCTGAGCAGGAAGAAGCCAATCAACACACATCTCCACTGTAGCTGGAAAAACAGTCCTAAGAGATGGCTCAGAAAGACACTGACCCTTGTGCACAAGAGCGGGATGAGGGGATAATGGATACGGATGTTTTGTTCAAAATAAACAGGCAGGAGGCTAAGGGGGTAGAACACATGGAACATGCATCTTGTTTGTGTCAATGTATGAGAAGTCACAAGAGGGGCATGTTGATGCTGGCTGAGGGGCAGCATTCTCACTGCTGACTGACTGGTACCGTTATTGGGTTGGAACAAGTCTCACTATACCTGTGCCTAAGGAGCTGGGACACTAGCATCCTGCTCCTTTTCACAATAAACTTGGCCGAGTGCCTTAGCCTCCAAATGGAGCCTGAATCTTTCTTAGCGGCAACCCTGAACTGTGCTACATGGATAAGCCGCAGGCTCTGACAGTGCTGCTGGCATCAGAGCTCCAGAAAGAGCCACGCTGAACAGCCATAACAATGCTCTGTGGCATTAGCAGAAATTCTATTGGCACTGCAGTCGCTGTGGGAAGAAAAATTATCGATCACAGCAGCACTGGGGAACTCTGGTGTAAATCAGGACCCAACTGTGCTATTGGGGTGCACATATGAAGCTAAGCATTATCACTCTTTAATGTAAGTATCTTTCCCAGCCCTGAGAAACAGCTCTCTCTTTAATAGCTATTAAAGAGAGAGGTGACTGCACACAGAGGCTGCGTCTAGATTGGAATGATTTTCCTGAAATGCTTTCAACGGAAAAGTTTTTCCGTTAAAAGCATTTGTGGAAAAGAGCGTCTAGATTGGCACGGATGCTTTTGCGCAAAAGCATCCGTGTCAATATAGACGCCTACAGGCAGAAAGGACTTAGGGAACTGTTTCACCTTCCACAAGGGGAACCTGCAGGCACAAAGATCAGACAGACCAATAGCCAGACCCAGACCTCTAGTACCTGCTGTTCCTGCCTAAGCCCTTCTACTCACACCTCCAGTCAAGGCATAAGATGGGCAAGATAGGGGGGAAGTGCACTGAGACCTTAGCTGTGGGAAGAACAGCTCCACTGTTACGTCCCTCAACCTGCTTTCCCTGGGAGGCAGTATGGAGGGGACAGTCTTTCACAGAAGAGCCAGGATTATTGGGGCCGATACTCATGATATTGGGGGCAAAGACAATGAATGATATTGAACCAAACCCAACCCAACCCAGCTACTCCAGAGCCCACCCAGCTTCCGATACCCGAGGGGACAGGAATCCTTACTCAGCCAGTTCACAGCCTCATAATTCTCCTGCAACACATCCCTGTAGAGGGCTCTCTGGCCTGGGTCCAGCAAAGCCCATTCCTCCTCAGAGAAATACACAGCCACCTCTTGGAAGCTAACCAGCTCCGCCACGGCCATTTCCTGTCCCTGGCTCTGAAGGCTGGGGGCTGAGCTAGAGACAGACATGGGTGTTCTGTAGCTTGGCAGGGGAAGAAGGCGAATTGGAGACATTTCAGAAGGGGCTTTAATCCTTTCCACACCCCCATTCTCCCCAGACTCTGTCCCTAGTGACGTGAAACATGTGTTAGATTCTGCCACGGTGGACAAAAGTTTTAGTCTAGATATTCCATTAACAGCGCACGGGACTTAGATCCCAAATCCATATTCATTTCTCTCTGCACCTGGCTTGAGTTACAAGATTACTGCATCTGCAACAATGGGATATAGTTCTCAGCACCCAGTGTTTCTGATAACAAGCCACATATTCACCTGCCTGAACATAGACATAGGTTAAATGCAGGCTGTTGTATTTAAAACCCTTACTCTTCATTCACAGATTTGCAGCACAAACTTTGCTCTCATCTCACAGAGACGTTATAATCCCTTTCCAAAATAGAGAATCAGTGAAGTTAAGCATCTGAATGGTGGTGTTATTATTAAATACGTGTGCTTACTATTAAACACTTGCGCTGAGTGTTTGCAGGATGAGATCTTAAGATTCATGGGATCAGAAGATATCCTCAGTCATGCAGTCTGACCTCCTCAGTGGCACAAGCCATTACACTTAGTCCAGTTACCCAGGCACAAAGCTGTTTCCCCCCAGTGATTTGAAGACATCAAGAGATGGGAGAATCCACCTGTTCTTTGTTCATTTGTTTCAGCAGCTAATCCTCTTCCCTATCCAACATTTGTGCCTCTTTTCTTGTCTGAAATAGTCTGGCTTCAGCTTTCAATTATTGGCTCTCACTGAGCCGTATCCACACGACAGGGTGGATAATTCGTTTTCATGGGGGGGCCAAATGGAAAGTGGGTGAGAACTGCACTCTTCTATGACATAAATGCAGGAAATGGAGGATCCGGGATGGGCATTGGGAGGAGGAGGATGGTTTGGGATACAGGACAGATAGAGGGGTCTAGGAGGGAGTTTTGGTGAAGGAGCCTTTCAGCCTATTTATTGTTTGAAACCAACCCCATACTGAAACAGACTGAGTAGTGAAATCTGAGCCTGAAGGTGCCGTCCGTTGTGTGCTTTAACTTCACCCCTTTAGCATCACAAACCTCTAGACCAGTGTTTCTCCAAATGACCTCAGGACCCCATGCAGCACCCCCGGGGCTCCTCACTGATCATTGGGTGATTTAGGGCTGTGTGCACCGTGGTCACTGGGTTTGGTTGGTAACTCCAATGACAATCCCATGAACATGCTTTCACAGGAATTCTCACATGACTTAAAGAATTTCCACCAGCAAACTCACCTTGTCTGAAAGCTCCCAGGTATTTTCCTCTTGCTCCCTCCAGCGCAGAGGGCAGCGTGTCTAGTGGGGGAAGGGATAAGAGAGGTGAGATTCTAGGCTCTCTTATTTATAATAATGTTCCCATGCTGAACTCTGCATTTCAATTCTATTAAAGACCAGACAGACTCACACTCAGGTATTTAGTATGAAAGAGTCTGAAACTTTCATTTCCTCTCTCATTTGGGCATCTCCCAGCAATGGAGCCAATATCCCTGCAGCCTCACCCCTGTCCCAGGAGAGGCAAGCTGTAAATAAGATTTACTCTTCCCTCCTCACCCCCTCCCACTTAGTTTCTCATTCACTTACTGCCTCTTATCATAACCTGGAGCTGTGGTGGTGGGACACATTGCTATTACACATTGCTATTACAATAACTTTAGCCATTTTGATCTCTGAATAGGAGGTGTCACATTACTGGGTTTTGAGGGGAGCAGCAAGATCACTGCTGCACCCATCGTGGGATGTTGGCCCCAGAAGTGGCAAAGGAGGGGCCATGTGAGGTGTCAAATAGAAGCCTACTTTCTTCTGATTTCATATATGCTATTCATGTGATTGTATAATGTTGGTATGTGAAGTTATAAGCATGTACTTTGTGTGGATACCAAATGTTTCTCTATATGTGGTTGAACTATACGCAAAGCTAACAAGCAAAGCTCTGGAATAATAGCCCTCTATAGGCCAAGGACACACCTCAGGAGTGATGGCTCATACCTAGGGGCTACCAGCAGGGAACACAGGGATAGGCCATGGGCCAGGTGACCTGCTGTAGCCAAGAAGAAACAAGGAAGGAGGGATAAATAGGCCATGTGGCTGACTCCATCTTGGTACTCAGCTCAGCACTTCAACCTAGAGGCAGCAGTGCAGGGATTGAAGGGCCGGAAAGAACTGCGGACCCATCCTGATCCTAGGATGCGCAACAAGGACTTAAGCCAGCAGCTGTAACATCTCTGCTAGAGCCTGCATCGAGAACTGGGAGATTCGATGCACGTAATGTACTATCCTTTAACAACCTTACTCTCATGCTTTTCTTTATTGTAGTAATAAACCTTTAGATGTTAGATGCTAAAGAATTGGCTCAGCGTGATTTGTGGGTAAGATCCAGAGGGTAAATTGACCAGGGATCTGTGGCTGGTTTCTTGGAACAGGACAGAACTTGTTTGGGTTAGGTGGGAAGGGATGTTAAGACCCCCCCACCTGTGCATGAGGCCTAGGGCCATCTGGGGTACAGATATTGCTGGGGTGCCGGAGGGGTTTTGCTCATGAGGCTTCAGGCAGGAAGCTGAAGCGCTCTGTGGAACTAGTTTCTGACCTGTTTGGAGAGGTCACCCGTCTGGGGACTGTAAGGAGCCCCGAAGTTGAGCAATTCGCCCTGAGCAGACACCCTAAGCTGTGCCTAGACACAGCCCAGTCCATCACAGGAGGTTCAAAGTTTGCAAACCCCTGGCTCTCTCTGCAAGCAGTTGGGTCTGTTCGCTCAGTGTCTCTAAGGAGAGCAGACTGATGTGGCCATCATTCTCCACGTGGGAATTGAGGCAGGGGAAGGTTGGCTTCAGAGGCCAGATTCAATAGTCTCAGATACTTGAACTGCTTTCCCCTCATCCATCCCTTCCAGGTACCTTTGAACTCCCTCAGAGTCTCCGATAGAGCAATCGTTTTCTGGGAGAAACCTCTGACTTGTTCTTCTAGTTCAGGGGAAATCTCTTCCGGCAGCTGGAACTGCCCCATATCACACCTGGACAGAAACAATTCCATGTGATTGTATGTCGTTTACTGCTGATAAGTTCTGGCTAGTAAGTCTCAGCTCTAACAGGCCTGGAGTTAGAATTCCTCCAATTCTCCCAGCATGAGAGCAGGGGCAACACATCTCATGGCCATGCAACCTTCCCCTCAAAGATCCCATTTCAGTTCTTCACTTCTGGCCTGGGGAGACTGGTTGGGGGAGAAAAGGGGAATAGAGTCTCCATGGCCAACTCACTCCTTGGCCTTCAGATGCTGAGGGACAGGAGGTTCCCATGTGAAGGGCTGAAGGAATCCGTCCACTAGGGATTAGACTGAGACACCAGCTCCCTTCTCCACAGCTCCTTCCGCACAGGTCTCCAAACAGCCCTCAAGTGGGACAAGCTCTTGATCCCTGCTGTCCTTGGCTGAATGTGCTCAGTGCCCAGCGCCCAGCAATGACAGGCCCATGTTCCACCCCACAATCCTGTGGCAACCGATCCCCACGGAAGTGACAGCTCTAAGAAACACTTGGTCAGACTGTGCCCTGATGGGGAATTCCAGAGTCTTCAGTGTGAGGATGAGACCCTCAGAATTAAATGCATCAGAGATATTTATGTCTAACATATGGCTGTAGATCTCTGGAGAGATGTGGTGCTAACATCCGCTCCAAGCCTTTTCCCTGCTCTGTGCAGTGTGAGGGGAGTGAGAGCCACGTACCTACTCAGGGTGCTTCTGACGTCCTAGAAAAAAAAAGACAGAAGAGAATCTCAGCCCCATTGGACACACACAGGGGACCTCTGAGAAGGGATTTTGCAAACCTAGGAAGAGAGGCCCTACCCTGGCCCCAGGAACATGGATCCCCTGAGTGAATGGGGCTTTGCCATCTCTAATAGATCTGTGCCTGTAACTCTACAAAGCACAAGAGTCATTCACATGGCAGCAATGCACAAGGTGTTACACTGAGGCCTGACAACTGGGACCCAGCACTTGTGATTCAGGAGCCCCCCTTCACAGTGTGAGGAGTTGGGATGTTTGCCCCTCAGTCTCACCTGCAGGAATTCACTTGCTGGCTTCTGACATGTCCCCTCCAGCTCCCCGAGCCCCTTGCTGATACGGGAAATCTGCACGGAGAGGTTCCTGACAGTGTCAATCTGGAACCTCCCAATCACCTCATCTAATTTCTCCAGCTGGGCTAGGAGTTGCTGCTTTTGTTCCTCCAGAAACTGCAGCAGCTGCTGAAACTCAGCCACAATCATCTGCCTCTTGGCTTGGGTCCATTTCTGTGTGAAAACAGGGAAAGGGCTGGTTGGGGGCATGGATGGAGCCCACAGCCCTTTCACGGGGAGCTGAGTGCGCAGTAGGGAGAATTTATTGGAAAACTCTAAAATTTGCAACATTTGCCTCTTTGTGATTACTTGGCAGATGCGTCTCTTCCAGCATCTCCTTTGCCCCGTGTCCCTCTGAAAGGGATGTTCCCATGTCTGTCATGGGCAGCATCTTTTGTTATTCATGGGCTCTGGGAATTCATATCCAGAGCACCAGGAGGCAGGACTCAGCACCAGCCTGACAGAGATACCCAGGGAGGGAAAAGAAGCAAACATATAAATGCACCAAGTGAGCAGACAGTCTTTCAGCAGCACATTCAGCTCACTTGGGGAGGATGTCTGGGAAAGCCACAAAGCCACAAAGGATGGACATTAACTCATGCACTGACACAGATGCTCAAGGCCTTTTTACACCTGGATCTCAGCCAGCAATTCATGATCCAGGAGAAACACAAACAAGCCGAACCTCACCAAGGCCACACAGGAGTCTGCCTCCTAACACAGCCCTCCCACTGCCAGTCCCTGCTGGTCCATAGCCACAAGCACTTACCAGATACTCCTGGCTTTTCCCTTCTGCTACTGTTTTCCTTCTGAGCAGATTTTCTCTCTCCTCCCTCAGAGTCTTCAAATGAGTCTCCAATTTTTCCTGAAGAAACAGATATAAGCACGAGGGCAAACCACATTAGATGTTGGGAGCCCATTTATCTGCCTTTAAGAGAGTCCCAGTTTTGAGGAACTCTGACCTTGTCCAGCAGGGACTCAGCCCTAGACATGGCTTTGTCCATAGAAAAATACACAGCAGGGGACTGCGGATGCAGCAGGACACCTACGAGCATGGGGGACAGATCGGTGGTGCCACCTTCATAAAGAATGATGCAGGTGGTTAATAATACTAATCACGTAACCAATGGGAAAGCCCAGCAGCTGCAGACTGACGTTAGCTGCCAGAGGCAAGTGGGCACTTCAGGGGCAGTGGGGAGTTTGAGCAACTTGCTGCCCCACCTTCCCTTTCCACAGTTTGTCTAACTGGACTGTGACCTGCTCAGAGCAGGGACTTTCCCGTGCTGGGTATTGTGCAGGGTCACTGCGGATCTGTAAGGCAAATGACAGCTTATTATTCCTGTTCATCCAATCAGTAACAGCTTGTAACCTCCTCTTCTCTAGTCCCAAGGCAGCTCACTGACAGAGTGGCCTGTAGCTCCTTTAATCTAAATCTCTCTGATTATTAACACCTTCCCTTGTGCAAACACCCCTCCTGCCACCAGTGAGGGCTGGGTTTCAGGATTTAGAGCCTCAGAGAAACATTTCCCACATCAGGTATCTGTAAAGACTTGACATAAGTTGCCACAAAGCCAGAACATTTACTTTTTACTGCATCTCTTCAATCATGAAGGCTTTACAGAAGTGGTCACCAACCAATAGATCGGGATCCACAGGTAGATCTTGGAGCCTCTGACAGGTGATCTTGACTGGTTTGGCTAAGAGGCTATCAAGTGCAGCACTTCAGTTGCCCCCTCTCCCTGCTGCTGCACATCTCCTGCCCTTTGCCTTGGAGCTGTTTCCTTCTCCCACCCTGCATTCTATCTCCACAAACAGAGGGAGTCTGTAGGCTGCTTTTGAGAGTGGTGCTGGAGTGAGCCTTCCTTAGACCCACTGCACCACCACAGAGGAGCCACCTGTGGTAAGCAGTGTTCAGCTGGAGCCTGTATCCTGAATCCCTGTTCCAGTCATGTACCTCTCCTGCACCCCAAGCCTCTTCTCTAACCCTGAGCCCCCTGAGCTCAAACTGCCTTACAGAGCATGAACCCCCTCCTGCACCCCAACCCTCTGCCCCTGCCTGATGAAAGGCAGAAAGGATGGGGGAGGGAGAAGGGATGCAGTGAGCAGAGGCGAGGCCTCGGAAAAGGGTCACAAAGGAGGCGGGGCAAGGGTATTTGGGTTTGAGGTAGATCCTGGGTTGCACTTAAATTCAAAAAGTGATACTTTCAAAGGCTGGAGACCACTGCTTTACACTGGTTGGTTCACATCTGTGGCTGGTAACAGTCAGTGAAATTAGCCTGTAATTAAAACCCAATGTTATTTCCCATCACACTGGACAGCCGCTCTGTACCTTGTACTCCTGGGCAGCTTCCTGTTTGGGCACCACTGTGTGAGCCTGGGATCTGTCACACACCACACAGATGGGAGTTTGATCCTCTTCACAGAACAGCTTCAGAGCCTCCTGGTGCTCCCCGCACACCCCGTCCCATCTTGCTCTCTTTGATGACTGGAAACTCAGCGGCTTGGCTAGTTCCACCACGTTTGCCAGCTGCCGGTTGGGCCGGAGGGGTCCCTGCTGCTCAGTGTCTCTGCCCTGAGGGCTGAGGGGGGCCTGGCAGGAATTGTGCCCACACTGCAGAGCGACAGGGGCTGTGAAATCCTCCAGGCAGACGGGACGCGGCGCTTCCTCCCGGACACTTTCCACGGGGCTCTCTGCAGCCATGGCTGCCGCTGGGCTGGGACCGGGGCCGTGTCACTGTCCTGAGCTCAGCAGTGGGGGGGCAGGTCCGGGGGGGGGAGGGGCAGGTCCGGGGGGGGGGGGCAGGTCCGGGGGGGGGGCGGGGAGGGGGGGGGCGGGGTTTAGGCACCAGCACTGAGGACAAAAAACCCATCAAAATTAAAAACCGAAAAAGCCCCAAAAGCTTCGCTCCCCCTGCAGGGTCCATTGGGCCTCCCCCGCTAACCGCCCCGGCCAGAACCGCCCCCCATCGCTGCGCCCCTCAGGCCAGGGCCCCTCCCCACAGCTCTGGTTCCTGCCCCCCACTCTGCAGCCCCCTCACAGCCCCGCTCTGCCCCGCCCCCGCCAGGCCAGCGCGAGCATCAGGGGCGACCGCAGCAGCGGGGGGGCGGCCCGATACCCAGCGCCGGACCCACCAGCAGCGAGTAACGGCCCCAACGGCCCCTCACAACGGCTCCCGGCTCAGGGAGCGCGGCGCATGCGCAGTAACCGCGGCGCAGTCTGGTCCCTTTCCCTGCCCGCGCGCGGAGCGATGGGCGGGACCCGCCGAAAACCCGACCGCGGCGGAGTAGAACGGGGCGGCCCGTCAGACCGCGCATGCGCAGCAGCTCCGTGACTCCCAGCAGACTCCAGCGCCAGGGCTTAGCTCAGACCGGGCGCTGCTTGGCCCCGCCCCCCGGCCAGAGGCTACTTTCGCTTCTCGGAGGCCGGGCCGGCTCGCAGGTGGGGCGGGGCTTTTGCAGCGCGTGGAGCGACCCGGGGGATTCCCTCCTCGCCGGGCTGGGAGCGGGGGCGTGTCCCGAGGTGGGCGGGGCCGGCGCGCGCTGCTGGGGTTGCAGGTTCGCTCTGGGCCCCACGGGCGGGGGGGGGGGAGGCTGCAGCGGGTGCGCGCGCGGGGCGCTGGGACCGGCCCTTTGTTGCGGGGGCGGGGCCGAGAGATGCCCACGTGGGCCAGTCCCGGCTTCTGCCCAGCGCGTCTGGTGGGTCCCGGGGCGGCGCGCGGAGGGGGGCGGGGGATGCTCACCTGAGAGGCGGTGCCACTGCGGGCTCCTTCCCGGGCACTGCGCATGCGCAGCGGCTCTGGCGCCGCCCTGGCCCGTCTCTGCCCGCGCGCTGCGAGTGTCCCGAGGGGACGCGGCTCCACGTGGACTCAGGTCTGGTGGGGGGAGGGGCGAGCGGGGACTCGGGGAGGGGCACTGGAAGGGGGAAGGGGCAGAGGGAGGGGCTTGTGCTGAGGGGAGGGGGAGGGGGAGGGGGATGCAGGGAGAGGAGGGGGGAGGGGGAGGTGCTGGAAGGAGGGCGGGCGTGAGGCGGGCGGGGATGGAGCCACGTGTGTGAGGGCAGAGGGGCATGAGGGGAAGGGGGGCAGAGGGTGGTGGGGGGGGCATCAGGGAAAAGAGGGCAAAGGGGGCGGGGCAGTGAGGGAAGGGGGAGGCACCGGGAGGGGCAGGGCTAAGGGAAGGTGAAGGTGCCAGGGGATTCTGGGGGTGACGCAGAAGGGGAGGGACCAGCACCAGGAGGAGAGAGGCAGGGCAGGTTTGTAGAGGGAGGTGTTAGCTCCCCCCTCCTCATCCCCTCTCCTAACATGATCAGCGTGGGGCTACTGGAGGAGTGGGCACAGGGGGACACACCCCTTTTTCTGGTTTTTCTCCAAATGGGGGAGGGGGGAGAGGCCACAATATTGTGCTGCCCTGAGCCCTGCAAAACTCTCATCCGCTCCTGGTGGTTAAAGCAGTTTCCCCAGTGGGGATGAGACATGAGTCAGAGAGTGGCTTAAACATTTATTGTAATCCTATATGCAACTCAGAGGGGCTGAGCAGGCTAAGGAGGGCTGCAGAGACCCCCTGCACTTCGCCCTGCCCACTCTAGCTGTATGTTTGTTCTCACTGCATTTTAAAGGTGTTTAAAATGTAAAAAGAGTGTTATAGACAGGACAGAGTCTCATAACTTTTCTCTTGTCTTATTCCTGGGACTCACAGACTTGCTCTCCTGTCTCTGCAACCCATATTCATTGTTTTCCTCTGTGCAAATGTAATGCCTTGTACTGTAACTACTCTGTGCAATGCAACGCCAAGTCCTGCTACTTTGAAACAAATGTCACTAAAAATCAAAGCTGCTGTTAGCTTCAGGTCCTCAATTATTTCACCAAAACATTTCTGAATGGTGCACTGAAGTCCATCTACCAGTGGCCTTAAGAGGGCATCTTGTTCCTTTGCAATTTTGAAACCATCAAGTATAATTTAAACTTAAAAAACAACAAATGGTCTGGTAGCACTTGATAGACAACAAAATATATGGATGGTATCATGAGTTTTTGTGGGCACAGCCCACTACTTCAGATGACCGGAGTTTTGAGTTTAGGTTGTACAGACGTATTTGTTTTGGCTCTGCACAGCCTAAACTCAAAACTCCAGTCATCTGAAGAAGTGGGCTGTGCCCACGAAAGCTTGTGATACCACATATATGTTTTGTTACCCTATAAAGTGCTACCAGACTGTTAGTCTGTACAGGATGAACTGAAAAAAAAAACCTCTGCTACCCCCTGAAGCTGGTATAATTTACGCAGCTGCACTCCATTCCATTAGTGTACTTATCTGTGCTTGGATAATATTTAGTGCTTTCACCAATGGGCCCATAACCATGGCATATTCTGCCAATAAAACCAGCTCTGCTAGATTCAGCCTTTTGACCAGCCAATACGTGATGTTAATAAAAATACAGAATGATCAGCGGGGGGGTTAACAAAAAGAAAAGCATAAAGCAAATAACTACTTCTTGCATACTAATTTGGAGTCCTGGGAACACATTTCTCATAGACCTTTCTTGTTCATTCCGTATGCACCGAATTCTCTCCACACCCATGAACACAGAGTTCCATCCTTTCTGGCATGGCCAAATAAACTGGGGCTATGTCTACACTGGCATGAATTTCTGGAAATGCTTAAAACAGAATAGTTTTTGTTATAAGTATTTCTGGAAAAGAGCATCTACATTGGTCACAGATGCTTTTCTGGAAAAGCCCTTTTTCCAGAAAAGCATCTGTGGCCAATGTAGATGCGCTTTTCCGGAAAAGAGCCCCGATTGTCATTTTTGCGATCGGGGCTTTTTTCCGGAAAAGACTACTGGGCTGTCTACACTGGCCCTTTTCCGGAACAGTGTTCAGCAATAAGGACTTATGCCCGAGCGGGAGCAGCGTAGCTTTTCTGGAATAGCGGCTGATTTTGTACAGTAGAGCATCGTTGCTTTTCCGGAAATTCAAGGGCCAATGTAGACAGCTCGCTGCTTATTCCGGAAAATCAGCTGATTTTCCGGAATAAGTGGCCCAGTGTAGACACAGCCTGGCTTGCATTCTGCTTCCACCATTTTTGCTCCAATTGCTGGGTGTTCAATTTTACTTTATAGTGCTTAGCATCTGGCAAAAATGGGCCTGGCCATCTTTTTTTAGGGGTCATTTGATTCTTCTTGTACCACATCTATAAATGAAACTAGATTCTGCATGTGGCAGGCTCAATGTTGGTGTTTTGGTACAATTTATTCACGGTTGTTATTGCTGTCAGGGACAGCTTCAGTTTTTTGAAATTCAGCTTATCAACATGAAACCCTGTTGTTGAAAACACAGTTGAAAGACACATCTCCCCCCCCCCCCAAACAAACTTAAGCCACATTAATATGTCCCCCAATTGATATACCATGCTGGGTAAAATACATTGAGTGGATCCTGGGGGAAGCTGTGATTCCACCCCTCAGCCAGACATCCTCTGGTCCATCCCTCTTTCCTGCCCCCTGCACTCCAGGCCCCCCATCCAGCCCCCAGCTGCTCTCCACACCTGAGGATTCCCCTGCCCTTGGCCCCATGACTGCACCATGCCAAGCAGCAGGGCTGGCAGTGGGGCGGCTGTTCCCCCCAGGCACTGGAGGAATTGGGTGCGAGAGGGGGCAGAGGGGAGGGGACTTGGATTAAAGTTAGGGAGCCTGGTCAGTGGCCAGCCCTGTTCACCATGCTGCCCAAGAGTGGTTCTTGTTCTGCCCTGGCCCAGCTGATTCCCCCCCCCTCCCCCCCGAGTTGCTCCAATGCTAAGAGCCGGATATGCTGACTCAGGGACTTGCGCAGGGGCTGGCAGGGAGCCTATGGAGCCGCAAACTGGGTGTTCGACAGCGTGGGCCAGTGGCGCTGCCTGGCATCTCCAGGAGCCTGTTGGGCCAGGGGCTTCCAGTCCCAAACTGGACACCTGTCTCCTTCATCCCTCCCCCTCTCACCCTGCCCCCATCCCCTCACAGCTCCCCTCTCCGATCCCTCATTATTTCTGCTCCTCAGCTAGAGAGACCCACTATGCAGGCACAAGTGTTGGTGTCCAGCCATCCGATCTGGGTGTAACTCGGCGTGTGCATTGCTGCCATGCGAGTGACTGTTGTGCTTTGCAGTCACAGTCACAGGCACAGAGCTATTGGAGATGGCAAAGCCCCATTAGGTCACGGAATCTATGGGCCTGGGGCTAGGTCAGGGCGTCTCTTCCTCATATTTGCAAAATGCCTTCCCTGTGTGTGTCCAGTGCAGCTGAGACTCTTTTCTGTCTCTTTTCTCTAGGACATAAGAAACAGCTTGAACAGGTAGGTGGCTCGCACGCCTGTCATACTGCACAACTCGGGGAAAGAGGTTGGAGCTGATGTTGGCACCACATTTCCCCAGGGCTCTACAGCCAGATGTTGGATAGAAATGTCTCTGACTCACTTAATTCTGAGGGTCTGACCCTTGCACAGCAGACTCAGGAATTCCCCATTCAAGAGCAGTCTGACTTCAGATATTTCCTAGAGCTGTCACATACCTGGGGACTGTCTGCCTCAGGACTGTGGGGCTGGAATATGGGTCTGTAACTGCTGGGCACTGGGCAAATTTAGACCAGGGCAGCAGGGCCCCAGAGTCTGTATTACCTGAGGGCTGTTTAGAGACCTGTGTGGAAGGAGCAGGGGAGGGAGAAGCTGGTGTCTAAGTCTGGTTCCTAGTAGGTAGATTCCTGCAGCCCTTCACCTGGGAACTTCCTGTCCCTCATCGCCTGGAAGCTAAAGAGTGAATTAGCCATTGAAACTCAATTCCAGTTTCACAGGGGTAGCCGTGTTAGTCTGAATCTGCAAAAGCGACGAGGAGTCCTGTGGCACCTTATAGACTAATTGAAGTGTAGGAGCATAAGCTTTCGTGGGCAAAGACCCACTTCGTCAGATGCATGTAGTGGAAATTTCCAGAGGCAGGAATAAATATGCAGGCCAGGATCAGGCTGGAGATGACCAGGTGGATCCAATCAAGGAGGATGAGGCCCACTTCTAGCAGCTGATCTGGAGGTGTGAATTCCAAGAGAATAGAAGCTGCTTTTGTAGTTAGCAAGCCATTCACAGTCTTTGTTTAATCCAGAGTTGATTGTGTCAAACTTAAAGATGAACTGTAGCTCAGCAGTTTCTCTTTGAAGTCTGGTCCTGAAGTTTTTTTTCAATTCCAGTTTTGTCCCCAGCTGGTCTCTCTGGGCCAGAGGTGAAGAACAGCAATGGGACCTTTCAGGGGAAGCCATGGACTGTGTTGCCTCTGCTCTCAGGCTGGGGGAATTCAAGGAAATCTAACTCCAGACCTGTTAGAGCTGAGACTAGCTAGCCAAATCTTATCATCTGTAAATGAAATAGAATCACATGGAATTGTTTCTGTTCAGGTGTGAGATGGGGCAGTTCCAGCTGCCAGAAGAGATTTCCCCTGAACTGGAAGAACAAGTCGATGCTTTCTCCCAGAAAACGATTACACTGTCAGAGACTCGGAGGGAATTCAAAGGTACCTAGAAGGGATGGAGTAGGGGAAAGTTGTTTAACTATTAGAAACTATTGAATCTGGCCTCTGAAGCTAACCATCCCCTGCCTCAATTCCCACATGGAGAATGACGGCCCCATCATGCTGCTCTCCTTAGAGGCACTGAGCAAACAGAGTCAACTGCTTGCAAATAGAGCCAGGGGTTTGCAAACGCTGAGCCTCCCGTTGGTGTCAAGGGATCAAAATAGGTAAAGTTAATGTCATGGCAACATCGTCACCCCAGCACAGGTCTAGGTTATGACAAGAGGTGGTTAGTGACTGAGAGAAACCAGGTGGGAGGGGATGAGGAGGGAAAAGTAAATCTCACTTTCAGTTTGTGTCTCCTGGGGCGGGGATGAGGCTGCATAGATGTTGGCTCCATTGCTGGGAGGTGCCCAAGTGAGAGAGGACATGGAAAGTTTGACCTTTTCATACTAAACCCTTGAGTGTGTCTCTGGTCTCTGATACAAATGAAATGCAGAGTTCAGCGTGGGGACATTGTTATAAAGAGGAGAGCCTGGAATCTCACATCTCTTATCCCTTCCCCACCAGACACTCTGCCCTCTGCACTGGAGAGAGCAAGAGGAAAATCCCTGGGAGCTTTCAGACAAGGTGAGTTTTTCAGGTGGAGATTCTTTAAATGAGAAAATTCCTGTGAATAAATCTTCAAGGGATTGTCATTTAAGTTACCAACCAAACCCAGCGACCATAGTGCACACAGCCCTAAATCTCACCCACTGATCAGTGAGGAGACCGGGGGTGCTCAGTCAGTTTCAATATGGGGTTGGTTTCAAACAATAAATAGGCTGAAAGGCTGAGAGCTGACTGGCTTCCATGGTATCAGTTTGTTCATGGTGAGAAACTGCCGGATACGCAAGGGCTCTTCGGTCTAGTGCAGGCCTGAGCAAAATACAGCCCATGGGGCGGATCCAAGTCGCCAGGCCATCTGATCCGGCCCACTGATGCTTGGCGTGCAATGGGCTACTTCCATACTTGCAACTTCCCACCTGCAAGCCACTCAGAAAGCGAAGGTGAGCCTGGAGGGTGAAGGGGGAAGGCTTCAGGCGCTGCTTCCACCTCCAGGACAATCTCATTGGCTGGTTTCTGGCCAGAAAGGAAGCACCATGCCCCCTCCTCTCTGGCTCATAGTTATTCACTCACCCACATGGCCCTGCTGCCTGTGCGAGGGTTGGGCAGGCTCCTTGCCTGCCTCAGAGAGGTGCTTGGCTGCTGGCCGGGAGTCACTCAGGTAAGTCTCCTGGCCAGAGCTTGCCTCTGGCACCCCAACCTCTCTCTTCCCCTCCTAATTCTCTGCCTCCCACTCCTGCCTCCCACTCCACATACCCAAACTCTTTGTTCTCTTCCTGCATTCAAGTATGCAAGAAGCTCTTCATGGTCAGAAACCCTCAGCTCCCTATTTGTCCACTCAGCCACTTTTCTAAATTAACCTTACTTTAAATATCTCATGAGTAGTTGGCTAATCCAGTGCCCCAGATCACACCTGCCTCCTTAACCAAACTTCTTCCCAGACCCCTCTTTCCCTCCTGCATCCCAAACCCTCACCCAAAGCTCCTTTCTTCACCCAGTGTCCATCCCATTCGCTGTATTTCCTGCTTAATGTCTTGGAAGAATGCAGCTCTCAACCACTTTCCAAAATCTTGGAGTGCCTCTCCCCCATCAAAATGAATTGCCCATCGTTGGTCTAGTGCAGGGGTCTCCAAACTTTTCAGCCCGAGGGCCGCATTAACTATCAAACAGCAGTTCGGGGGCCGACTACACACTTGAGGTCCAAATAAAAAAGAATCAAAACATGGATGTTGTTTTTAATTATTTATTTAATATTATTTTATTCAGTTATTATATAATAACACATTGATACACTACACATGAACACCTGTATTAGGGTGAATGGTGAAATTGTTTCCTGGATGCCAAAATAGAACCCAGCCCACTAGTGACCTCATGAGAGAGCTAGCCAATAGGATAAGAACGCACTGGCCAATAGGGAGCAATTGTCCACGCCAAGTCCCAACCCCTCTTGCTGTGAGGGACGCGCAGAGCCCGGGCTCGGCCGTCGGTCCGCAGGGCGTGTGGCCGTCCGTTGGCGGCTCCGATCCCCCGCAACCCTGGCCGGGGAGTCTCGCTGCCCAGGGCAAGGGCTGCGCGGGTCCAGAGTCCCTCCTCCGTCCCGCTGGCTCCTCCGGCTTCCCTCTCCTGGCTGCCTGCCCAAAAGAAAGTGAGTGCCGGCCGCCCCTGTCCTTCCGGCCCCTCCCCCTTTTGAGCCGGCACGCACGGGGCGTGCCGCTCACCCTGGCGTCCCTGCCCCTTCTCCTCCTGGGTCCTGCCGCCTTCCTCGCCTGCCGCGCCTGCGGCTGTGCGCCCTCGCTCCCCTCCCCGTGGGCTTTCCCCTGGGCTCCGCTGCGCTGCGCCGCTCGGCGCTTCTCCGGGGGAGGGGCTGTCAATGTGGGGAGTTTCTTCCCCGCCCCAGCTCTGCGGCGCTGCGCCGCTCGGCGCTTCTCCAGGGGAGGGGCTGTTAGTGCGGGGAGTTTCTTCCCCGTCACAGTCTCCACGGGCCGGATGAGAGGGCCTCGCGGGCCGCATCCGGCCCGCGGGCCGTAGTTTGGAGACCCCTGGTCTAGTGGATAAAACTCAGTGAGAGCCAATAACTGAAAGCTGCAGCCGGAGAATTTCAGGCTAGAGAGGAGGCAAAAATATTTGATGGGTAAGAGGATTCACTGCTGAAACATGAGCAAAGAACTGGTGGGTTCTCCATCTCTTGATGTCTTCAAATCAGCACTGGGCAACTTTCTAGAAAACATGCTGTGTGGAAACTGCTTTGTACGTGGGTAGCTGGGCTAAGTGTAATGGCTTGTGCCGCAGAGGGGACACACTGCATGGCTCAGGATATCTTCTGATGCCATGAATCCATGAATTTTAAGATCTGGTCTTGCAAACACTAAGCACACGTGTTTAATAATATGCATCTGAATACTCATATTAACTTCACTTCCTCTCTCTTGTGAAGAGAGTTTATAAAGTCTATGTCAGATGAGAGAACCAAAGTTTGGGCTGCAAATCAATGCATGAAGACTAAGGATTATAAATTCTGCAACCCAAATTAAATTAAACCGATGTTCATGTTCAGGCAGATGAATATGTGACTTGTTAGCAGAAACACTGGCTGCTGAGAACTGAATCCCATTGTTGCAGGCAAAGTAATGTAACTCAAGCCAGGTATTGAGAGAAATAAATACGGCTTTCGGATCTAACTCATGTGTGGTGTTTATGGAATATCTAGACTCAGCGTTTGCCCAAAATTGCAGAGTCCAGCATGTTTTTCACCAGGGACAGAGTCTGGGCAGAATTGGGGTGTGGAAAGGATTAAAGCCCTTTTTGAAATGTCTCCAATTCCCCTTTTCCCCCTGCCAGGCTACAGAACACCCATGTCCGACTCCAGCTCAGCCCCTGGCCTGCAGAGCCAGGGACAGAAAATGGCCATGGCGGAGCCGGTGAGCTTTGAGGAGGCGGCTGTGTATTTCTCTGAGGAGGAATGGGCTCTGCTGGATCTGGGCCAGAGAGCCCTCTACAGGGATGTGATGCAGGAGAATTATGAGGCTGTGAGCTGGCTGGGTGAGGATTCCTGTCCCCTTGTGGAACAGAAGCTGGGTGGGCTCTGGAGCAGCTGGGTTGGGTTTGGTTCAGGGTCCTTTATTGCCCAACCCCCCAATATCAGCAGTATCTGCCCCAGTAATCCTGGCTCCTGTGTGAGAGGAGGTTTAGTGACATAATAGTACTGCTGCTCTTTCCACAGCCAAGGTCTCATTGTGGTTCCAGCCATCTTGCCCATGTTGTGCCTTGGCCGTAGGTGTCAGTGGAAGGGCCCAGGCAGGTACCAGAGTTGTGGGGCTGGGTGCAGCTGCTCTTAGTGTCTGCAGGGTCCCCTTGTGCTATTGTGCTGAGCCCCTGGAAGGAAGGCGCCAACTCAGAGTTCTTCCCTGCTTCTGGTAGATTCTGTGCAACCCAGAGAGACACCAAATGGCAAGCCCGACTGGCCACAAGAGGAAGGCTGCTGCTGCTGGCAGAGTATAACCAAGGCTGCAGAAGGGGAGCTGAGCTGCAGGAGCATCTATGAGTGGCAGAAAAGCAGCCCGTCCTGTCTCCACCTTGGTTGGCCACAGGAACAGTTGGCCCACCATGGCACAGTCAGTCAGGATCAGGAGAGTGGACCATAGGCAGGGCCTGAAGTGGCCAGCCAAGGATTCATTTTCCTGATCAGACAATTCCCCTGTCTCCTTCTGGCTCAAGTAGAGCATCTGAGCCCAAGAGCAGGGCAAGTCCAGCCCCAAGCCAAGAGCTTTGTGGGCAGAGCCCGTAGGGCTCTAGAGCTCTGCTGGGTCCTTTCCCTCCCAGCCCTAGAGTCCTGACATGTGGCAGCTCAAATATGAGTCCTGGCTAGAGGCATCTGTCAGTCCTGAAAGTCTTAGAGCTCTCCCCTTATGAGCTGTGTGTTCCTGTCCTGCCCAAGTATGGAACAGGCCCTAAAGGAGACTGAGTTGTATCCTGCAGTGTGCAGCAGAGCGCTCAGTTCCTCATGGGACTCAGCTGGGCTATTCCCAACATTGTAGTGGGGGGGGGGGGGAGGGCGGTGGCTGAGGAATTAGTGTGTCCTGGGATCTTGTACGAGCCAGAGACCAGTCTCTGGAAGGTGGGGAAGGAGCCTGTCTGGGTAGGAGACTCAGAACCTGGCTTTGGAAGCAGGAATGGCGCAGACCTTAATGAACAAGATCAGCACTTGGTTAATTGCTCCCTAAATAGGATTTCCAGTCTCCAAAGCTCATGTGCTCTCCTGGATGGAGCAAAGGGAAGAGCTGCAGATCCCGGATCTCCAAGGCAGTGAGGAAGGGGAGATAATCAGTGACACCCACACAGGTGAGAAATCAGCTAAACTGACTCAAACCAATTTCTGTGTTCTCATAGCAGATGTTGGTTGTGTGTTTTCATCAAGTCTGACTGGCCCTTCAGCCTGTCGTCAACTCCAGTCTGAGAGTGCCAGATGGGGAAATAGTTATGGGGAAGCAGGGTGAACTCGGCTCATGATTATTGAATCTTTCCAACCATTCTTTGGGTTTCTCCCCCATTTTCTATTCACCATTCAGAATTTTTATTTCAGCTCAGCACATAGAATCATACAATTATAGGACTGGAAGGGACCTCGAGAGGTCATCGAGTCCAGCCCCCCGCCCTCAAGGCAGGACCAAGCTCCGTCTACACCATCCCTGACAGATGTCTATCTAACCTGTTCTTAAATATCTCCAGAGAGGGAGATTCCACCACCTCCCTTGGCAATTTATTCCAATATTTGACCACCCTGACAGTTAGGAATTTTTTCCTAATGTCCAATCTAAACCTCCCTTGCTGCACTTTAAGCCCATTACTCCTTGTCCTGTCCTCAGAAACCAAGAGGAACAAATTTTCTCCTTCCTCCTTATGACACCCTTTTAGATATTTGAAAACCGCTATCATGTCCTCCCTTAATCTTCTTTTTTCCAAACTAAACAAGCCCAGTTCATGAAGCCTGGCTTCATAGGTCATGTTCTCTAGACCTTTAATCATTCTTGTCACTCTTCTCTGTACCCTTTCCAATTTCTCC